>NC_139222.1:113563082-113810582 GCF_055691185.1 Crinia signifera | reverse complement strand
GAGCTGACCGAGAACGGGACTGGGTCACGGCAGGCGAGCAAGCTCGTCTGCCGTGACTCGAAGATTGAATACCCCCTTAATAGTTTAAGAGATTTAGATAATGAGAGATTTGGAAAAAAAAATTTTTAAAGCGGCAATCATTTACACTGCAAAACCAGTTTGATTTTGAAGTGTAAATGATTGCCACTTTCAGAAAGTCAGACATTTGTGAAGAAATCTCCAGTTTTTTAATTTCTCATCCTATTAAATCTCACCCCATGTGTTTTTTTTTCTATGGTTTTCTATGGTTCTCCTGTTTCTTATGCCTGGTTTTATTTGCATTTCTTTATCTCCTGTTTTGTCATCTATTCCCTTGGATTCTGTCTAGAGGCGTACCTACCAGTATTAACACCTGGTTCAGCATTGTGCACAGTGAATGTGTGCGCTTGTGAAAGGGGTGGGGCCTCACTGCGGCGGGGGAGAGTTTTCGTCTCTGTGATGTCCGGACCTGCTAGGCTGCACCCAGACTAGTCATTGTGCAGTGGCAGCTCCTACACTGTGATGGGAGCTACATCTGATGCTGCACTTATTATATTTTATTATATATTCGCATCTCCATAGTGACACCACTGATTCTGTCCATTCATCATGGTGTGCCAGAATTTTTGAAGACTTTTCTTCTAAAAAAACTTTTACTTCTTTGTCTCCTTATTTGGCTGTTGTTTCTGCGGCATTGGATTGACTTTTAGTCCTTTTCTATGTTTACCATGTCTCTGGTCTCTTACCTAAGATTCACTCTATCATATATCTGGACTGAAGGAAGCAAAAAGGGATAACAAGGTATTCATAGGTTAACTTGTAGAAGGTTCATTAATGATAAAATGAAAATATTTTCCAAACCATGTAGTGTGGAAGCATGCATGTGTCAGTAATTCTCTATAGAAATAAAGGATCATGCTTGGTTAAACTATTATTTTCTATGAAGTCTGAATAAATAAGCAACCACTGACCTATATTCTCTGCTCTCCCAACATGTGTAGAAATTAAAGACATCACCTCCCCTCCCGCCAGCATCATGAAGAATTCTGCCCCTGTTGGCTCCTCCCATATCTCAGGACACACCAATCTCTTCCAGCCGTGTGGTCAGAAAGCCACGGAAAACAACAATCAAGTTGTGAGGGGGCAGACCCCCACCCCAACAGGCTCTCCTCACCTGCCTGCCATGCATATGCCTTTACCCCCCAGCCGAGTCATTGAGGAGCTCCATCGGGCCCTGGCTACAAAACATCGCCAAGACAGGTAAACACATAAAATTCAACAGGCGGGAGTTTCAGGGAGAACTTATTAGAAAATCCCCCTTGATCTTAATTCTTTTATTTGTATTAAGAAGCTGGTGTAACATTGATTGTGATTTCTGGGAAGAATTTCTGTTCAGAAAGCACTGCAACAATATACCACAAACACGGACAGGCAAATTCATTCTTCTCGCATTCTCCATTGGATCCCAGTGGCAGTACTACATATGGGAGAAAAAAAAATTTTTCTCCTAAAAACATATAGTGTAGCTACACTTAAGTGGAGATTGGGGGCCTATTTATCCAATACTATTTGCAGGATATTACGCAAACCCTAAGGATTCCCCATATGTACCAGCCAGGCATGGATTGCAGCATTCCCTACATTTCTAACAGCAGCTGTAAAGTTGTCCGATTTACCAAGCTGGGCACCAATAGGATAATGCCATCTCCTGACAGCATTATCTTATAGTAACCTATGTGAATGGTGTGCCCCAGGAACCCGAACTATGAAGCAGTGTGATAGCTTTACACATCTGACCGCTTCCAACTCTACATGCGATGGTTCTTATTGAAGCCTGTTCTCCTTGCAAAAATAATTTAGTAAATTTGCGTGAAAATATTAGAGATGTGCAGGCTCTGATTTACTCTGATTTCAAAGCAGGATCTTATTGGCTATCCAATGAAGTCTCATTGCCTCACTTGCCAGTGTTTTTGTTGTCTGAGTGGGAACATCATGGGAGACAGGCAACCAAAATATGTGCATAGGTAGTAGAGAGGGTGATAGCTTTTCCTCACCCCAAGATTAATGGAACATTAGGGGGACATGCTGTATTTTGGGTATAACATCTTTTGGATGCAGCTGCGTATGAAAATCTGCTAGGCCGTTGGAGGCATAGATCACATAGATCACAAGCACAGTATAGATCCTGCGCACAATCATCTTAGATGTACATAACCATTTATGTTATGGTGGCCATACACTTGTGCGTTCAGATGCGATGTCCCATCTTATGGCACCCAAGTCCTTTTTTACAGCACACAGAGGGCCGCCCATTCTTTTGAAAAAAAAATTTCAAATTCTGCAAGCCCTCCTGCCGCTTGCTTCGCTACATCACCACCAGGACTCCTGTGGCCTGCTCCGCTACATCGACGCCCGCCGATCGCATGTGGTTAAAAACCACATGCCATCGCACATGCAATTCAATAAATATTATGTGCAGCACATAATATCTATTGACACCACTTTCGACCAGCGGGCCTGTGCATTGCATCGGGTGACACATGCGATGGCATGTGATTTCTTGCGGCGATTTATCTGATTCGTATGCCATATCTCGCAACTGTATGTGCACCATTAGATCCAAAAAATAAACTGTTATGACCTTTTTCCCTATATTGGGCAGCATTCAATGAGAATTTTGACTATGTGCAGCGAATCCTGTTTAGGATTCGCTGCACATTCGCCACTGCCCGCCGCGTTCCGGAGCCTCGCCGGCTCCAGTATTCAACGAGTCAGGTGCTCACTGCCCCTGACCGGCGAATTTTAACTCCTGCGGCGATGCCACAGGGAGCCTGAGGACGGCGGCAGGCAGGGAGATGGAAGGCTCCCTGCCTGCCCCAGAACGTTTGTGGGGGGGAGGTGGGCTCCCCGGGAGCCAGGCAGCACAGGCTGCCCCCCGGGAGAGCCAACAGGGGACCGGGTATTCACTACACCCGATCGTGCATATGTAATGATTGGGTGCAGTGAATATATGAATATCTAATGAGCGGCTCGGCTCCCGGCCCCCTGCTGGCTGCTGTGTAAAAAAAAAATATATATATATTTTTTTTAATTAAATATATATTCATGTGCTTACAGCACATGAATAAAAATAGCATGCCCCTCCTCAGAATAAAATTCCTGATTTTTTTACACCAAATGTAAAAAACAAAACACTTTATTTTAAAAGTTCACCTTCCACTTCACCATAAAAAGATAGCGATTGCTACTCGGTGAATCATGGCGATAAAAACCTTGAAATGTATTCACCATCTGGTCATTGAATAGGGTGATTCACCGTTTTAGTCAAAAAATCGCCGTACAGCACGAAAATAGCACAAAATCGCCATAAAACATGGCGAATCAGCCTCATTGAATACTGCCCATTGTGTTTCATTTGCCACCTAGCACTGTGGCATAAGTGTCTTTCTATCAATAGTCTCTGCTACTCAATGGCAATAGGGGTCTATTTACTAAGCCTTAACCAGTGATAAAGTAGAGAGAGATAAAGTTCCAGTAAACCAGCTCCTAACCATCATTTTGCAAACATAGCCTGAAACATTAGAGTTAGGAGTTGATTGGTTGGTACTTTATTTCACTAAACTTTAACACTGCAAGGCTTACTACATAGACCCACTAATCTAGATAACACAGCAATTAAATATTGGTGTATGCAAGTGACAGGCTTGTTCCCTTGTCTACCTGTGTGTGCACAGTTAAATCTCCATTGTCATGCTGCAGAACAGAAGTGCTGAGGTGGAAAAGTGGGATGAAAGGAGAGCTGAGTCTGTTATTGTAATAATGTGTGACAGATCTGTCAGCTGTATTGTTAGCTTTGTATCTGAAGCTAAGCAACAGGCATATAAGATACTGGCAGGAAAACATGGAGTCAGGAGAGAAGGGCCAGGTGAGGGATTGAAGATTGTGCTGCTGTTAAAATCGATTCTGCAAGATGGCAGGGAGAATGAAGAATTACGATGACATTAGCAATCTGTTACAGTCACATGATGCCATGGGGCCTGGTGGGCCTTCTTTGGATCTACTAGCATGGCAGCACCAGCCGCAGTTATATTTGACACCTTTTAAAGCCAAAGTATTATTTATGTTAAAATAAATGGATATTGACTGTTCTACATTCTGTACATCAATGTGGGTCACAGATGATGTAACTTAGAATGAGTCAGACTGAATGGACTGAATTATCTAGCTGTGTAACAGAACAGAATGATAACTCCTGCACTGTGTGCTACATTGATTGCAGTGGCGTAGCTAGAAATTTTTCTCCCCCCTGCCAACAAAAAATTCTGGTGCCCCCTCAAGAAGGGGTGAGGTGATGGACTTCGAGCGCCGTAGTTACATATGCACGGGGCAGGGACCCACTCATTAAATATGCACTGCACTTGGTCCCCGCTCATTAGATATGTACAGAGCGGGACCAGCTCAGTGCTCACTGCTGCCTGGGTCACCTGTCAGTTCAGCCAGCGGCGCCCACCACAGACCCTGCTGGCGCTGCTCCCCCAAGCCACCGCAGGGTCTGCCACATACTGTATGTAGCTATGCCACTGATTGATTATCTTCACATAAACAGAGCGTGACCTCACCTGTTTTACATGGAAACTTAATTCTAGCAAAACTATCATTGTAGATCAGGAAATGGTATAACTATAGAAAATAGCCCTTTATCCATTAAATCTCAGAAGATGTTTATAGCATTTATAGTGACCAGATGCTGGCATAAGAAGTACCATGATTGAAGCATGCAGGACCCTCGGTATGGGACTGTGATAACTTTGCTATTGTTTTCCAGCTTTCATGGTCGAGAAATTAAAGCTTCTCCAAAGAAGAGGGTGGAATTCCGAACATCTCGGACCTCTAGCATTGAGAAGAGCAGAGAAGGCGTTACTAATTCCCATCTTGGTGACTCTGAGAATAGGTGCGGCTCTGTGAAGGAAGCAGAGGAAAATAAAGAAAACTTAATCAGGGATTCCAGCCATAAAGACAACGTGCTGTTATATGAGGATGAAGATGAACTGAACAACTCGGTTATCTCTGGTAATTAGTCAGGGAATATATTGTATTATGGAAAGTACAATGTGCAGGGATTTCAGTGTATAGGTGCCCATACACGGTGCGACAGGGTAATGCGTTGAGATGCGCGCTCCCATGCACATCCCATCGCACAGCGCATAAAGTCTGTGCAGCTCGTGCTTTTAGCACTACTGTAGATTGCATCGTATCTAGTACAAAAAGCGCGGTGCTGTAGCACATTCTATTCTTTTTGTACTCAATGCTATGCAATCTAGTGCTAAAAGCACAGAGTTTATCGCACCGTGTATGGGCACCTTAAGGATTTTGTAGGCTCCAGCTGTTAAACTGGAGCTTGTAGAGCTTGCTTAGCAATACACGTATAATATATGAATGTACTAGTAAGCCCGCTCGAAGCAAAAGCTTAGAAAGCTATTCTGCTACTTTCTGTGTTTGTGCATGCGTGAGAAAGAGATGTAGTTTTACTCTCTGCCAGCAGATGGCAGTGTTTGAGACTCAAGGACACTAGACGTATATAGACAATAAGTTGCCTTTTCCTGGTAAAAATCCATACACCTCAGAGTGGTATTGAGCAGAATTGGATGCAGTATTATGATGAAAAAAACACACACACACACACAACTAGTATATCTCTGCCCATATGTTGAATACTCACATCTTTAGATGTGTACAGACTAGAGATGTGCACCGGCCACTTTTCGGGTTTTGGGTTCTGATTACCTTGAGGTTTTGGGTTCTAATGGGTTTTGGCAAAACACCTCCTAAGTGTTTTGTGTTTGGATTTTGGGTTCTGATTTTTTTGTTAAAGCCTAAAAACAGCTAAAATCGCAGAATTTGGTGTGTTTTTTTTGCTCCTACGCTATATTGACCTCAATAACATTCATTTACACTCATTTCCAGTGTATTCTGAACACCTCACAATATTGTTTTTATTGCCAAAGTTTGCACTGAGGTAGCTGGATAACTATGGTAAGCCACACAAGTGTGCGGCACAAACACGTGGCTCATGTAAGAGTGGCACTGCAGCGGCAGACATGATGGCAGTTTAAAAAAGTAGGCCCATAAAAGATACCTATTTGGCTTGATCATGCACTGTTTACCATGTGCAGCCAAGGAGCGGTGGGCATTTTGTGCAGCACAGAGTTTGTCTGCAAGTGTGTAACTGTTTTGATCACTTTAACATCCAACAAGACCCCTATCTGGCTTGATTGTGTGATAATGTAATCTGATTGTTTAATTTTGTGATTATTATTCATTTATTATTACCAGTCGTCTCTTAAATCATTGCCTAATGGGTGTAGGGAGGTGGGATAATCAATTTTAAGGTGGCAGATGGAAGATGTAATGTAATGTAAACCATCACTAGCATTGGTTGCAGCAGTGGCAGTAACTGATGGACCCGGCTGTGCAGATAAGGAGGATGCTGACAGCGATGATGTCAAATGGAAAGCCAGCGAACTGTTGCTCCATGCAGCGCTGGAAAACTTCGCTGCCCGTGGTGATGCCATAGGGCATGTGTAACCATTGTGCTGCCCTAGTTAGGGTTTCTCAAGTTGAATCCACCATTTTGTATGGATGCTATATGATTTATTGAGTTCTTATGTATTTGTTATCCTTTGCTGCCATCTACTGGCCAATGTTATATTTACCTCTGTAAGTTAATGTAATTACCATATGTATGTGTCATGTGACCACTCCTGTTCTGTAAGCTCACTTCCAGTTCCTGTGTCAGCCTCATGTGTAGCAGACATGTTTTCCTGAGCTGCAGAAAGGATTTTGCTTTGACCTCTATGTATCATCCCTCAAGGTATATCTGTGCATCATCTCAAGGTACAGCAATAAAATACCTAAAGCATTACCATTGTATCCTCCTCACTGGATCCTTACATGCAACTGGTTTTGCTAGGGAAATTTAACATAGCGAGTTCACTATCTTCCACTGTTTGCATAAGGGTTGCCACTCACAACTATCAGAGACTTCCTTCACGTGCATCTGTGGCAGAATAGTCAAAGCAAACCTAAGTCTACAGCATCTGCATGTATACACATAGTCTTCAAGCAAGTTTAGAGCTGGCCACCATCTTATGAGAACACATGGCCACAAGTGCTTCCTAACTCAGCTCTCCACCTGTATGTTAAACACAGTTCTACCTTCAAGAGGCAGTTCTAAGCTAGTTATAACATGTCCGCAAAAGGTTCTGTGAATTCCTCTGTGGCTGCACAAAAGCAAGCCCATCATGCCTCTGATAGCTCAGATGTACAGGAAGCAGAGTCCAAGCTTACTGAAGAACAAGATGTACGCCCTAAACGTGCGTTCAAACCTACACAAAAGATTAGAGAGACTTTTGAGACAACCAGAGACGAATTTAAGGATAATTTAGATGATTTATGGGAAAGAGTGGAATACCACATAGCAGCTCTTCCACGCTTTAACAATGATGCAACAGAGTTAACCGCGGTTTTGAATCGCTTATCTACCGCCTATGATCGCTACCAGAGACTGTCCGCAAAATACATCACATTTCTGGGTAATTCTGATTTTGATGATGCCTCAGCAGAGCTAGCTGAGATAGAGACTCTACTCCAAAGAAATAATGCTTCAGTTCAAGATGCCAAAAATAAAGCAGAATTCCGCATTGCACACTTACAAGAAGTTAGGTCACATCGATCAACTTCAACCAAGCTTACATCCTCATCTGCCAGATCGTCTCGTTCCAGAAGGTCAGCTTTACATGAGAAGCTAATAGAAATCCGTGCAGATGCAGAAGAAGCTAGTGTAAGAAGTTCTTTTGCTAAGAAGGAAGCAGAGGTAAGAGAAAAAATGGCACGAATGAAGGCTGAGGCAAAGATCCTCCAAATGGGGATGAAGGCTGAGGCAAAGATCCTCCAAATGGAAAAGGAAGAAGCAGCTGCCTTAGCCAAACTGAAAGTCCTTGAACAAGCATTAGGCCAAGGTACTGATCTGAACCACTACATCCCAGGAGAAGTAGAAAACCCAGCAGACCGCACTGCTGATTATGTGCTAAAGCAACTAACACCTATACCTCCTGCTTACCATGAAGATTCAGCTCTCAAAACAGAAGCTTCTAAGTTGCGCATACCGATGCCACCCCCAATCTTCAATGCAGACATACCGACACAGCAACAGGTGATGCCACCTACCAATGACAAGGTAATTTCCAGCTACAAGCTAGCAGATTCCCCAGTAACTAAACCGCAGCTTAATCCTTATGCTACATCATTTTGGCCTGACATATCTCAGCCTTATACGCCAGAGAACTTACATACCCCAGCGGCACCACAAGTTCATCCAGCAACAAGGAATGAGAGAACCGACATGTCTGACCTTGCCAGATACATGATACGCAGGGAGCTTATAAACACCAGTCTCTCAAAGTTTGATGACTCTGCTGAGAACTATAGAGCCTGGAAATCGACCTTTGAAGCTGTAATCCATGATCTTAACTTCACCGCCAAGGAAGAACTTGACCTGCTCGTCAACTGGTTAGGCCCAGAATCTGCAGAACGCATCAAGACATTAAGAGCAGTTCATACCGGCCACTCAGAGGAAGGTCTTGCTGCAGCATGGGAGAGACTTGAACAGACTTATGGCAGTTCTGAAGCTATAGAAAGTGCCTTATTCAAAAGACTTCAAGCCTTCCCAAAGATAACTAGCAAAGACAACCACAAGCTCCAGGATCTAAGCGACCTATTAAAAGAATTAGAACTAGCCAAGTTAGATCCTCGTCTGACAGGACTGAGTTACCTTGACACTGCTCATGGCGTGAATCCAGTGGTGTCCAAACTACCTTACGGCATGCAGGAAAAATGGGCAGACCAGGGTTCCAGGTACAAAAGAGAACACAAAGTGTCCTTTCCCCCTTTCTCTTACTTTTCCAGATTCATCAGTGACCAAGCTCGGAAGAAGAATGATCCCAGCTTTGACTTCACTGAACCTATTCCAGCAGCTTCATCATCCTCAAGGTATGATAACACTGCTACCAAACATAGAGATTTAAGGAGAACAGTATCTGTCAGAAAGACTAACGTCCCACTTACTGCGCCCTCATACACCAAGCAAGATGCTCCTGCTCTTAAACAAAGGGACTCCAGTCGTGTGTGCCCTATCCACAAAAGGCCTCATCCACTAAAGGAATGTCGTGGGCTTAGGGCTAAGACTTTGCAAGAGCGCAGAGATACTTTAAGAGAGCTTGGAGTGTGTTACAAGTGTTGTGCCTCTTCAGACCACATTGCAAAAGACTGTAAAGCTACCGTCAAGTGCACCGAATGCAATAGCGATAGACATGTTACAGCCATGCATCCCACTCTACCTCCAGAGTACACACAACTTTCAACAGCGCCTAACCCCGTTGCAAAACATGGCGGGGAGCTACAACCTCAAGACTCAGCTACACCCACAGTTTCCTCATCATGCATGGAAGTATGTGGGGAAGAGAACAATCCCAAATGCTGTGCTAAGGTTTGTCTGGTCAAGGTCTACCCAGAAGGGCAATCTGAGAAAGCCACCAGAATGTACGCCATTATAGATGAACAAAGCAACAGGTCTTTAGCAAAACCTAAATTCTTTGAGATCTTTGGTATAAAGGGACAAGCAATGCCGTATTCCATTGACACCTGCTCCGGTCATACAGAGACTTTCGGCAGAAGGGCCACTGGCTATGTTATCTCCTCAATCAAGGGGAATACCCACATACCCTTACCAACATTAATTGAATGTGACCAGATACCTGATGAAAGAGAAGAAATTCCTACTCCAGAAGCTGCACTTCATCATCCTCACCTAAAACACCTTGCTAAAGAAATTCCTCCGATGGACATGAATGCTGACATTCTACTACTACTGGGAAGAGACATTCTGAGAGCCCATAAGGTACGCCAATATTGCAATGGTCCAGATGACGCCCCATATGCACAAAGACTTGATTTAGGCTGGGTAATTGTGGGCGATGTGTGCCTGGGCAAGAGCCATAAACCTTCTCAAGTTAACTCTTTTAAAACTTATGTGCTCAAAAACGGTCGCACAACTCACTTCAAGCCATGCTCACATCACTATGAAGTGAGAGAAAGGTTCTCTGACCTCATCCAGGTGCCAGAAGTAATTCCTACACCTTATGATGACTTAGGAAGATCAGTGTTTTGCACAACGCAAGATGACAACAGAATAGCCTTGTCCATAGAAGACAAAGAGTTTATTAAGATAATGGACAGCGGATTCTGCAAGGATGAATCTAACCACTGGGTTGCACCTTTACCTTTTCGGAATGTTAGAACACGACTGCCAAACAACCGAGAACAGGCTTTATCCAGATTCATGTCATTGCAACGTACATTAAAAAGCAAGCCTGAAATGAAAGATCACTTTGTGACCTTTATGAATAAGATACTTCAAAATGACCATGCAGAGCTAGCTCCACCCTTGCAAGAGCATGAAGAATGCTGGTATCTTCCCTCCTTTGGAGTATATCACCCACGTAAACCCAAGCAAATCAGGGTGGTATTCGATTCAAGTGCCAAGTATTGTGGCGTATCTCTAAATGACGTTCTCCTCACTGGTCCGAACCTAACCAACAATCTGGTAGGAGAGCTTATGAGATTCAGAAAAGAGCCAGTTGCCATTACCGCAGACATTGAACAAATGTTCTATTGTTTTATTGTACGACAAGATCACAGGAATTACCTTAGGTTTCTATGGCACCGAGACAATGATACCAGCCAGGAAATGGTTGAATACCGCATGAAGGTGCATGTGTTTGGCAACAGTCCTTCACCCGCAGTCGCTACATATGGTCTACATAGGACTGCCTCTGATGGCGAATCAGAGTTTGGAAAAGATGCCCGACACTTCATTGAAAGAGACTTCTACGTGGACGACGCACTCAAATCTTTACCTACAGCAGAAGAAGCTATAGATCTGCTTAAAAGAACACAAGGTATGCTTTCTAAGGCTCATCTAAGGTTACATAAAATTGCTTCCAATAGTGCTGCTGTCATGAAAGCTTTTCAACCCAGCGATTATGCCACAGAATTTAGAGACTTGGATCTCGGCCAAGGCAATCCACCAGTACAGAGAAGTCTGGGTTTGCAGTGGGACTTGTTGCATGATTCCTTCGGCTTTCAAGTAAGTTGTGCAGATAAGCCATTTACCAAGCGGGGAGTCCTCTCAGTGGTGAACAGCCTATATGATCCACTGGGATTTGTAGCACCCTTAACTGTACAAGGCAAATTTCTGTTAAGACAGCTCTCAGAGTCAATTGAGGACTGGGATGCTCCACTGCCTACAGACAAACAGCGAAGCTGGGAGTCTTGGAAGGAATCTCTACAAGCCTTAGATGGGATTCATGTACAACGATGTTACACTCCAACGTCTCTTGCCACAAGTCTGAGAAAAGAAATCCACATATTCTCAGATGCATCTACTGAAGCCATAGCAGCTGTCGCCTATTTGAAGGTAATAGACTCTTGTAATGAAACTCATGTTGGATTTCTATTTGGGAAGGCTAAGTTAGCTCCTAGGCCTGAACATACCATTCCTAGGCTCGAACTTTGTGCAACTGTACTGGCTGTAGAGATTGCAGACTTTATACAGCGAGAGTTGGATATTCACATAGATGATGTTCAGTTTTACACAGATAGCAAGGTCGTTCTGGGTTATATAAGCAACCAGAAGAAACGCTTTTATGTTTATGTCAGTAACCGCATTGAAAGGATCAGAAAATCCTCTAAACCTGAACAATGGCACTATGTTCCAACACATCTCAATCCTGCAGATTGTGCCACCAGACCAGCGTCTTATAGTGCCTCTAAAAATTCTTCTTGGTTGACGGGCCCAGAGTTCTTGCAGAACCAGCCTGAAGAAACTTCCCTACAAGATGTCTTCAGTCTCCAAGACCCTGACATCGACCCAGAGATTCGTCCTGAAATAAGTACCCTTATTACAAGATCCAAAGAAACATTTGGTTTGGGCTGCCATCGCTTTGAATGCTTCTCCAGATGGCTAAATCTTGTACACGCCATCGCAAGGCTCACCCATGAGACTCTAACCACATGTTTGGCTGAAGTGACTGCTATCGTCAATTCAAGACCTCTTGTTCCTGTATCCATGGATCCAGAGACCCCTGTTATTCTCACTCCAGCAACTTTTCTCACTCAAAAACTTGGAACTGTTCCTAGTCCACCTGAAAACCTTCCATATCAGAAGAGGTGGAAACATGTTCAACATCTCGCCTACTGTTTCTGGAGCAGATGGAAAAGGGAATACCTTACTCTTCTTCAAGAACTTTGTTTAATTTGTTTCATCACTTGATACGTGCTTGAGAGACTTGTCCATTGGACTACTCCATATACACATTCCAGTATTGTTGTGTTTTGCATTCTTGTATTTTGTCTTTCAGGTCAGAACCATCGTTGATTATATCATGGACATTAATCCATAATGTCAAATGGTAAAGTGAAATCCTAGGATTTCAGACGGGGAGTGTGCTGCCCTAGTTAGGGTTTCTCAAGTTGAATCCACCATTTTGTATGGATGCTATATGATTTATTGAGTTCTTATGTATTTGTTATCCTTTGCTGCCATCTACTGGCCAATGTTATATTTACCTCTGTAAGTTAATGTAATTACCATATGTATGTGTCATGTGACCACTCCTGTTCTGTAAGCTCACTTCCAGTTCCTGTGTCAGCCTCATGTGTAGCAGACATGTTTTCCTGAGCTGCAGAAAGGATTTTGCTTTGACCTCTATGTATCATCCCTCAAGGTATATCTGTGCATCATCTCAAGGTACAGCAATAAAATACCTAAAGCATTACCATTGTATCCTCCTCACTGGATCCTTACATGCAACTGGTTTTGCTAGGGAAATTTAACATAGCGAGTTCACTATCTTCCACTGTTTGCATAAGGGTTGCCACTCACAACTATCAGAGACTTCCTTCACGTGCATCTGTGGCAGAATAACCATCACTAGCATTGGTTGCAGCAGTGGCAGTAACTGATGGACCCGGCTGTGCAGATAAGGAGGATGCTGACAGCGATGATGTCAAAGGGAGAGCCAGCGAACTGTTGCTCCATGCAGCGCTGGAAAACTTTGCTGCCCGTGGTGATGCCATAGGGCATGCGTAGGAAGACGTAGCACCCAATAGGGGTCATGAAGGCAGTAAGCATGGAAGAGGCTCTGTCCAGAGGGATCTGCCAAAACCCACACTTGGCATTCAGGGTGCTAAAGACTGTTGCACCTGGCATGTCAGTGATCACCAGCTCGATGGTGCAGAGTGTGTATCTGTTTTGGTCAGTTTAATATTTCATAAGACCCCTATCTGTCTTGATTGTGATTATGATTATTTATAATTAATTTCATCTGATTTTTAATTTGGTGATTAGTAATATTATTCATTTACTATTTATTATTACCATTCGTCTCATCAATCATTGCCTAATGGGTGGAGTGGAGGGGGCTAATCAATGACTAGGTGGCAGCTGGAAGAGTTCTATCTGGCTGCGACTTCTGTAACTCTATTGATCGCTAGGGTGGATTCAGGTGATCTGGCTCGCTAGGCGGGTGTTCCCTTTGCTCACTGCTTCACATGCGTCCCTCGTGAAGCTGCGCGCTCTGTCGAGGAGGATGTCCTTTGCCGGTAGAGAAGTCCTGATCTTCTCTCAAGGTGTTACGACTCGTAGCTGCTACAACCTCAAAACAAGCACCAAGACCCCTATCTGGCTTGATTGTGCACTGTTTACACAGTGCAGCCGAGGAGCAGTGGGCAATCGGTGCAGCAATCAGTGGAATGCAAAGAGTTATATGCATTTCAAAGACAAGTCCCTCATACAAATGACTCTCAGCAGTGGGCACCAGACCAGACAGGTAGAGATATACGGCAGTATTTATTTATTAGGCAGTGAGCCCCAGACCAGACGGTACATACGGCAGTATACTGTAGGCAGTGAGCCCCAGACCACAAAGGTAGAGATATACGGCAGTATTTAATTATTTATTAGGCAGGCAGTATTTAATTATTTATTAGCCAGTGAGCCCCAGACCACAAAGGTAGAGATATACGGCAGTATTTAATTATTTATTAGCCAGTGAGCCCCAGACCACAAAGGTAGAGATATACGGCAGTATTTAATTATTTATTAGCCAGTGAGCCCCAGATTAGACGATACATAGGGCTGTATAGCCAGTGAGCCCCAGACCACAAAGGTAGAGATATACGGCAGTATTTAATTATTTATTAGGCAGACAGTATTTAATTATTTATTAGCCAGTGAGCCCCAGACCACAAAGGTAGAGATATACGGCAGTATTTAATTATTTATTAGGCAGGCAGTATTTAATTATTTATTAGCCAGTGAGCCCCAGACCACAAAGGTAGAGATATACGGCAGTATTTAATTATTTATTAGCCAGTGAGCCCCAGACCACAAAGGTAGAGATATACGGCAGTATTTATTTATTAGGCAGTGAGCCCCAGACCAGACGGTACATACGGCAGTATAGGCAGTGAGCCCCAGACCACAAAGGTAGAGATATACGGCAGTATTTAATTATTTATTAGGCAGGCAGTATTTAATTACGGTATTTATTAGCCAGTGAGCCCCAGACCACAAAGGTAGAGATATACGGCAGTATTTAATTATTTATTAGCCAGTGAGCCCCAGACCACAAAGGTAGAGATATACGGCAGTATTTATTTATTAGGCAGTGAGCCCCAGACCAGACGGTACATACGGCAGCATAGCCAGTGAGCCCCAGACCACAAAGGTAGAGATATACGGCAGTATTTAATTATTTATTAGCCAGTGAGCCCCAGACCAGATGGTACATACGGCAGTATAGCCAGTGAGCCCCAGACCACAAAGGTAGAGATATACGGCAGTATTTAATTATTTATTAGGCAGGCAGTATTTAATTATTTATTAGCCAGTGAGCCCCAGACCACAAAGGTAGAGATATACGGCAGTATTTAATTATTTATTAGCCAGTGAGCCCCAGACCAGACGGTACATACGGCAGTATAGCCAGTGAGACCCAGACCACAAAGGTAGAGATATACGGCAGTATTTAATTATTTATTAGGCAGACAGTATTTAATTATTTATTAGCCAGTGAGCCCCAGACCACAAAGGTAGAGATATACGGCAGTATTTAATTATTTATTAGCCAGTGAGCCCCAGACCAGACGGTACATACGGCAGTATAGCCAGTGAGACCCAGACCACAAAGGTAGAGATATACGGCAGTATTTAATTATTTATTAGGCAGACAGTATTTAATTATTTATTAGCCAGTGAGCCCCAGACCACAAAGGTAGAGATATACGGCAGTATTTAATTATTTATTAGGCAGGCAGTATTTATATATTTATTAGCCAGTGAGCCCCAGACCACACAGGTAACTAGATAATATATACAGCATTATTATTTATTAGGCTGTGAGCCCCAGACCACAGACCACCAGACTGGCAGATTCAGTGCAGGCAGCAGTGCAGCACCAGTGGACTATATATATTTATTTAATATAATTAATTAATTAATAAATATAATAAATGGCACAGCACAGCACCAGAGGTATGCCCCAGCACAGAGGAGACAGTAGTACTACAGGCAGGTACACAGTTAGACTGTTCTCCTAAGCAGAGGAGAACATAGTACACAGCAGCACTGAGGGAGACAGCCCTAGCAAATAAAATAATTAATTACAGCACAGCACACCAGAGGTAGACCGCACAGAGGAGACAGTAGTACTACAAGTACACAGTTAGACTGTTGTCCTAAGCTGAGAACAGAGTACACAGCAGCACTGATGGAGACAGCCCCAGCAAATAAAATAATTAATTACAGGCAGCACAGCACACCAGAGGTAGACCGCACAGAGGAGACAGTAGTACTACAAGTACACAGTTAGACTGTTGTCCTAAGCTGAGAACAGAGTACACAGCAGCACTGATGGAGACAGCCCCAGCAAATAAAATAATTAATTACAGGCAGCACAGCACACCAGAGGTAGACCGCACAGAGGAGACAGTAGTACTACAAGTACACAGTTAGACTACTACACAGCAGCACTGAGAGACAGCACCAGCGATTGCAAAAGCTCAAGGTCAAGCTCAAGTTTAAGCCCCAGCAGCAGCACCAACACACCCTCTCCCAACCCACTACTTGACTGGAGTGAAGATGGCGGGCGCGGCAGCCGCTTATAAAGCCTCGCGAAATCCGACGCCGGGAGATGACGTTCTAATCACGCGGACGGACCGAGTCAGGCGGGAATCTCCGAGCGCTGCTCGGAATCGGGCTCGGAATGATGACGTCCGTGTGGGCTCGGATCTCTGAAATCCGAGCCCGCACATCTCTGGTACAGACACCAAATGCTGATTAAGCAATGAGGTAGACATAAACCACTGAAGGGTTCTTGCAGGCTGCACTTTAGTAGTAAGTCATGTGTTATGGTAATGGAGGTGGGCATAAGGCCTATCAGAGCAGGGGTGAGGAGTAGGCAGGTTAGGAGAGATCACGTGCTAGAGCAGGGGTGTCAAACTCAAATTCATCGGGGCCGCATCAGCAGTTTGGTCACCCTCAAAGGGCCGGTTGTATCTGTAGGTCCCCCTGTATAATTATAATGCCATGACACCACAGGCTGCTCCCCCTGTATAATATAAAATGAATGCCATGACACCACAGGCTGCTCCCCCTGTATAATAATAATGCCATGACACCACAGACTGCTCCCCCTGTATAATATAATAAAAGTAATGCCATGACACATAAATGATTATACAGGAGGAGCAGCCTGTGGTGTCATGGCATTATTATTATTATACACGGGGACACCTCAGGAAAAGGCAGATATATATATTTTTTATTGTGAGTGTGATACTCATCCTCACTTACTGTTTCTCCGTCTGTCCTGCAGCTGCTGCGGCTTCCAGCTTTTCTTCACTGCTTGCTGCGGCCACACTGTCCCCGACTCCCGGTCCAGCTTCCCTGCCTGCTCCTACTTCTCTACAGACGCATGGGCGGGCGGCGTCATCGTCATGACGTCCCCATCCAGTGTCTGTCAGTGCCGGGCATCAGAGGGAACAGGCGGCCAGGCCCTCCTCCACGTAGCTGTGGAGGCCGGCGGCCATGTTTCTGTAGCCGCATACATATGCCGCATACATATGTGCCTACAGGAACATGGCTGCCGACAGTGGAGGAACAGGTAAGGTGGCCGCGGTGGGGTGGGTGAGAGGAGGTGGCTTAGGCAGGAGCTGGGACACACTGCCCTGCAGGCTATCTCCTCGCGCGGGCCACATGACGAGGTCTGGCGGGCCGGATTTGGCCCGCGGGCCTTGTGTTTGACACCTGTGTGCTAGAGTGATCTGCCTCTGTCCTGAAAAGCCCCACTCACCCTTCCCTATTTTCCTTCTTCGGCAGCGGTAACGAACGGTCATCTTTAATAGCTCTGTGTGTATGTAGATAGTGGGTGCGCTCTCCCTTGACATCAATTGTCATGGGCCATGCTTCTGCACGGGGGATGGCCACACCATCTGCCCGGGTGGTTGTGTAGGGAGAGTGATCACCAGCGATGTGTATGCATGGTGATGTTTACCCCCACTTTCCTTTTATCGACCGTTCTTTGGTGCCGCCACCATTTATAGTTATATATTTTAGTTGTCAAAATAAATTTGACATTCAATTTTGAAACGCCAGCACTTGTGTATTCGTGTATTTATTTTAGATTAAGTTATTCGTTAAGTTAAGTTTAAGTGTTGGTCATGTTTATAAACTCTTTTATACTTTAAGATTGTCTCTCAGTATTTCATGCACTCTGGGCTACGTCCTTGCTTGTGTGGTGCTCAGTGCATTAGCCCAAGTGTGGCCATCTTCCTGATTTATCTTGGAAAATGGCACCATCTTGTGGACAAAAAAAACAACTTTCACTTCAATAAAAATATGACCAATCTACATAGAAACATAGAATTTGACGGCAGATAAGAACCACTTGGCCCATCTAGTCTGCCCCTTTTTTAAACATGTTACCTCAAACCATATTTGATCCTTATTTTTTTGTAAGGATATCAATATGCTTATCCCAAGCATGTTTAAATTTATCCCAAGCATGTTTAATTTTTTTTTTTTTATAATACTATTACTATTAGTGCTAGAAGTAGGATTATATTTCTATATTGTAGATAAATACACAGAGCTGTACAGTATACTTGCCTACCCTCTCTGAATGGCTACGGGGATCCCAGAAATCGTGTGGTCCTCCCGGCTGCCCAGAAAGATGAGTAAGTGCGTGGCATTTTCCTGGCCCAACCCTTTTCAGCTGCCCATTTACAGAGGAGGACCTGATGGCGCAATAATACCATTAAGAATAAGCAGATTGATGACCAATATGTAGTACAGAATAATAGTGATACAATACTATTACTGACCACAATATAATAGAGAGCATGAGCTACAACCATACACTACAAAGCAGCATGGTGATGATCAGAGTGGAATATAGAGGGCTACTTAGTATTTGCAGTATAATACATAGAGCATATTATGACTGTGAAATAATCTCACCCATCTCATCGCTAAATAAGCCCTGCTCAATATCATTACCACAGTCAGCATTATCATAACAACTTTCACTATCCTTGTCACTTTATACTGTACTCCTTTTCATCACCCCTATTAATACTTAACCTCAAGTTCAATTGATTTATTTTCAACAACTACTCAATCCTTATGTCCTTAAGGGCCCCATTCATGATCACTGATGGGCTTGTTACACATGTGGAGTGTATTCAGTAAACTCAGAAAACAGAACTTTTTCAGAGTTTGCTTGTGGGAACCAATGCCATCTTTTTATTTGGCTCCTCTGCCACCTCTGCACTGCAAAACCTTTGATCGTGCTCTTGCGTGACCTAAGGTTACATATGCGCAGTTGGCTAGTTCGGGTCCATGAAGTGTCACTACTATTTTAGTAGCAGTGTTACGGATCGCAGTGTTAAGTAGCTTTCTACTGTATATTCCACTCTGGTCACCAAGCTGCTTTGTAGTGTATAATTATTATTAATATTAATATTATGTAATTTTTTTTCATGTAATTATCCACTGCTGCAACTCATGACAAGTTGGGTACTTAATCATCGGGACCACTAAAAAATACCAGTCCCAATGTCTTTCAAGACAGTTATTACACTCTTATTAGCCATTCGCCATTACAATTAACCCATTGGCCATAAATTAACCGTATGAAACCCTGTAGCATCTTCCTCTTCGTACTCTTCCCTCTTTCCCATTCAAAAACTGCTATTTCTATTTTTCCCCCTTGACCGGTTGATGATTATGTTAATTCTATTATATATATATATATATATATATATATATATATATATATATATATATATATATATATATATATATATATATATATATATATATATATATATGCAAGAAACAGGCAGCGGCACTCCAAGGGTTTTTCAAACAGTGTATTCAAATCATAGGTCAGGAACCAACGTTTCGGGGTATCGGATCACCCCTTTGTCAAGGTACAAGTCTTCACTTGACAAAGGGGTGATCCGATACCCCGAAACGTTGGTTCCTGACCTATGATTTGAATACACTGTTTGAAAAACCCTTGGAGTGCCGCTGCCTGTTTCTTGCTTGTTCTACCACTTGTCTCCAGAGGGCACCCAGGTATTTACCCCCTACAGTTGGAGTGCCAGTCCGTCTTCTACAAATATATATATATATATATATATATATATATATATATATATATATATATATATATAGGGTCTGGAGGTTGTCCGGCACTCACAGTAAAAGATCAATGGCGTCGAGGTGCCTTCCTGTAGAATATGCACATACACAGATATCCTGGGTCCTTGGCAGGGTCCCCTGGAAGGAGGCGGCACTCTCACGACTTTTAGAAAGAGTTTTTTTAATGTAAGAGTATAAAGTGCACAAATAGAAACAAGCGTCTACGTTTCAAGACCCATTGGTCTTTTCCTCAGGACGTGCGTTTGCTGAAAGTGCTGTGTGCTAGTGAAAAGTAAAGAAAGAATCAGAGCGTTGTGCTCTCTTACCTTATATTCAGCAGCGTGTGTGGCTGCCATTCCCCGCCGCCGTGTCCGGGAGTCAGACTTCCGGGTAGATGGCTCCGCCTGTGTGACGCAGGCCGTTGCCTAGGAACCCTGGACGCCACCGCTCGCTATTCTCCGGCGTCAGGGGAGGCAGTTACAGTAAGACCAGCTTTCAACTGCTGGATGTAGTGCTACAAAAGTGCTATAAATGAAAATCAAAAAACGTGTTATATGCTGCTGAATCGACATAGTGTGTATTTGCTAAATAAGCGATGTGTGTGCAATATTAGGTAAAATGGAGAAAACAAGGTTTAACCCTCAATAGCTAATTAGTAATCGACATCTTTAGTGTCCACTGTCTCACAGCACCTTCATACACTCTGCCACCCACGTGCTAAGTCTCTCACACTGCACAAAGGTGGATGAGCATTGTCATATTATAGTATACTGTACATATAAAGTGCTTATAACATAATTATTGGCATAACTGGATTAGCATATTTTACAGTGGATGCCTACTGTTATCAGAGAAACAAATAAATAAATATACATATATAGCATTATATGGTGGAATTCCTGGGCATATATAGTATGTTGAAGAATTTTAACCTATAGTCAGGCACTATATAAAGGCATTCCAGGCTATTTTTTCATTTAGCCCTTCTGGAGATAATGCATTGAGTCGGAATATCCATTCCGATTCACGTTTCGTGAGGATTTTTTGTCTATCTCCTCCTCGAAGGAGGGGGGGTACATGATCTATAATAATACTTTTTAAACTTTCCAAAGTATGGCCGTGTGCCTTAAAATGTTTGGCCACTGGCTGCTCTATCTTATCCCCTTTGATGCAGGCCTTTATTGCCGAGCGATGTAGAGCCATCCGCTCTCTGAAAGTTCTAATTGTCTGTCCTACGTAGTATTTCCCGCAGGGGCAAATTATAACGTAAATAATGTATTGGGATTTACATGACAAGACGTGTGAGATTTTAAATTTCTGGCCAGTCAGGGGGTGGGAGACAAATGAGCCTGTTAACATCATGCTACAAGTGGTGCACGAGGGGCATTTATAGCACCCGGGTTTCTTTTTCTGCACATTGAATAGAGTGCTAGCTTCTCTGGGGACCATGTTGGTTCTCACCAGCATGTCCCGGAGGTTTTTACCTCTTTTGTAGCTAGGCATGACTGATTTTTGTTTGAAGCATGGAAGTGCTTTGTCACTAGTGATCAAGGGCCATACCGCCCTGACTGCCCTCGGTAGAACTTGGCTGGCTTGGGTGTAGGCAGTAACAAAGGGAATTTTGTTAAAGATGGTGTTTTTTGTAGTACTTTGGAGAAGTTGCTCACGAGGTGTTGCCATTACTTCCATTTTTTGCTTTGACAATAATGTGGGGTCGTATCCCCGCTGTATGAACTTACGGACCTGGGTGTCCAAACAGGGTTCTAGCATGGCCTTATCACTAGTTATGCGGGCCACTCTTGTCATTTGCGACTTGGGCAAACCTTTTTTGAGCGCTGGGGCATGATGACTGCTATACTTTAGCAGAGTATTCCTGTCTGTCTCTTTATGGTAAACTGAGGTGCTTATTTTTTGTTGTGTAACAGAGATTGTAACATCCAAGTAGTTTATGGATGTTTGGCTTATTGAATGGGTTAATTTTATGGGTCCATCTGTGGAATTAATTTGAATGATCAAGTTTTCCAGCTGTTGAGGCGTGCCCGACCATATCAGCAGCAGGTCATCTATATACCTGGTATACATGATGATCTGTGTGCTTATCCTGTCATCTGTAAAGAAAAAGTTGTTTTCCTGCTCAAACATAAAAATGTTGGCTAATGACGGTGACACATTGGACCCCATAGAACACCCCGTTAGCTGTAAATAATAAGCCCCATTGTGAATAAAATAATTCCGCGTCAATGTTAATTCCAACAGTGTCAAAAACAAAGGAATATCCAAAGCAGTAAACTGGACTCTATATAGGAACGTGCGCACTGCCGCCAGTGCTTGCCCATGGGGAATGACGGTGTATAGATTTTTTACGTCCATGGTACACAGTACGGTATTTGATGGTAAATTTTGAAGATCTTGAAGTTTAAGGAGCAGTTGCGTGGTATCCTTTAAAAAAGTTTTCTGTGCCATAATGTGCGGTTGAACCAGAGAGTCCAGAAATTGAGAAATTGGTTGGAACAGGGAATTACGTGCTGAAATAATTGGGCGTCCGGGGGGGTTTATGGAGTCTTTGTGTATTTTTGGTATAGTGTATATAACTGGAGAGACAGGGAAATCAGTAGTGAGTGTTTCCAATACTTTTTTACTGAAAAGGCCCTCTTGAAACGCTGTTTTAAGGTGTCCGTCCAATTCTTGTTTAAAGGTCGGCAATAAAGGCCTGCATCAAAGGGGATAAGATAGAGCAGCCAGTGGCCAAACATTTTAAGGCACACGGCCATACTTTGGAAAGTTTAAAAAGTATTATTATAGATCATGTACCCCCCCTCCTTCGAGGAGGAGATAGACAAAAAATCCTCACGAAACGTGAATCGGAATGGATATTCCGACTCAATGCATTATCTCCAGAAGGGCTAAATGAAAAAATAGCCTGGAATGCCATATAGTGCCTGACTATAGGTTAAAATTCTTCAACATACTATATATGCCCAGGAATTCCACCATATAATGCTATATATGTATATTTATTTATTTGTTTCTCTGATAACAGTAGGCATCCACTGTAAAATATGCTAATCCAGTTATGCCAATAATTATGTTATAAGCACTTTATATGTACAGTATACTATAATATGACAATGCTCATCCACCTTTGTGCAGTGTGAGAGACTTAGCACGTGGGTGGCAGAGTGTATGAAGGTGCTGTGAGACAGTGGACACTAAAGATGTCGATTACTAATTAGCTATTGAGGGTTAAACCTTGTTTTCTCCATTTTACCTAATATTGCACACACATCGCTTATTTAGCAAATACACACTATGTCGATTCAGCAGCATATAACACGTTTTTTGATTTTCATTTATAGCACTTTTGTAGCACTACATCCAGCAGTTGAAAGCTGGTCTTACTGTAACTGCCTCCCCTGACGCCGGAGAATAGCGAGCGGTGGCGTCCAGGGTTCCTAGGCAACGGCCTGCGTCACACAGGCGGAGCCATCTACCCGGAAGTCTGACTCCCGGACACGGCGGCGGGGAATGGCAGCCACACACGCTGCTGAATATAAGGTAAGAGAGCACAACGCTCTGATTCTTTCTTTACTTTTCACTAGCACACAGCACTTTCAGCAAACGCACGTCCTGAGGAAAAGACCAATGGGTCTTGAAACGTAGACGCTTGTTTCTATTTGTGCACTTTATACTCTTACATTAAAAAAACTCTTTCTAAAAGTCGTGAGAGTGCCGCCTCCTTCCAGGGGACCCTGCCAAGGACCCAGGATATCTGTGTATGTGTGTATATATATATATATATATATATATATATATATATATATATATATATATATATATATATATATATATATGACAAAGGACTGGCACTTGGAACAGCAGGGGTTAATGGCTAGAGGTGCCTTCCACAGCAGAAGTATAGCAGCGTATCCTCAGATAAATGAAAAACAGGTTCTCCAAATAAAGGAAGACAGGAGGCGGCACTCTCAAATCAAAACGTGATCAAAATTTTACGGTTTTTCTAATTTGCGTCGCGTCGCCATGTTCTGCGGCTTATACCTTTTTTATTTTTCCACCTACGGACCTGGGTGAGGGCTCATTTTTTGCGGGCTGAAGTGTACTTTTTAATTAATACCATTATGGGATATGTGCGACTTTCTGATCTCTTTTAGTTACATTTTTTTGGGTAGGCGATGCGACCAAAAAACGTAGTTTTGGCGTTGGGAATTATTTTCCGTTTACGCCTTTAACCGTGCGGGATAACTAATGTTATATTTTGATAGATCGGACTTTTAGGAACGCGGCGATACCAAAAATATGTTTATTTTTTTTATTTTTTATTTATTTTTATTTGTGAAATGGGGAAAGGGGGGTGATTTGAACTTTTAATTTTTTTTTTATTTTTTTTTAACTTTTTTTTTTTTATTTTTTTACTTTTACTACAAGGCCCCCTAGTGTACTTGACCAAGTCACGTGAGACACCTTGTATTGAAATAGAATACAGTGATCCCACGCATGCGCGCTAGGATGCAAGTAGATACCCGTAATTCTGCGCATGGGCACGGAGGTGTCCGGTATCCTTAATAGTGTCAGGACACACGCGAGAGCACGGAAATCTTACGCATGCGCAAATGGGCGCTAATCACGTGACTCGGAAACGCCATACATGGCATGTATGCTTAGGTGGCCATACTATAAATATGCATCTCTTAAGCATTTGTAACTATACTCCCCTGATAAAGTCCAGTCCATTTCCATATGGCGTAAGAGACAAAACGCGTTGAGAGCAGCCTGTTTTTACCCAAGCACCATTTTATTCATGTAAGCCTTTTTTCTTTGTATTTATTCACTTGTATGCATTTTATTAAACTCCACTAATTTTAATTGGAGTTTATATCTCTTGTCCAATACACCAATGGGCATATGCCCTCGAATTTGCAAAACTTTGAAACTTGTGGGAGGCATCCGTGAGGGGTCCAAACTCCACTATCCGGGTAGTATCCTGGTAACCACGAGACCGAAATTTTAAAGATTACTATTTGATGAGCACGATAATCACTTATACACGGTACGCTCATTACTTTTATCCAAAAGTGTGGATACTAAATTATTACACTAGAGAGCGCGGTTTCTCATCCCCTTTTTCTAGTAAAGATTTCCGAGACGCCATAACATACTGTACGTTTCAACAGGAGAATCAAGCAGCCACCAGTCACATGGGGATTCATGTGCTTGGAAGGAGAACCTGTCCAAAAGAGAAACTTTCACTTGCCGTGAAAAGGTCTAACCTAAACGGGTGGAAGCGAAAAAACAGTACTCTGGGGGCGTGGCCTGGCGGGCTTGCTGTGTTGGTGCAGCTCCCGTGGCCCAACTCCACTGACAGCCCCAAAAGTTATTTCCCCACCTGTAAACCCCGACCCTGCCCTGCACCCTGAACGAGCACTCACCTCCCCTGGCTCCGGTCGAAAGACCCGCCGGCTGCAGAGCCGGGGTGCGCTTTTAAGCGCGCCTGCAGGTTGCGGCCTGGTGGTCACGCTGAAGCCGGGGACTAAAGTTTTGAAGCCGGCGCCGCTTCTCCGTGACGGCAACGTGGAGAGAGCGGGTGATCCCTGCACTGCCCGACCCTCCGAGAGGCTTTCCCCTGCCCTGCCCGCCTTAGATGACTCCTGTGGACGGCTCCGGAGACCTGCCGCTGGCCGCAGCCTGCTGAGGAGTGGGTCCCGGTGATCATAGGAGAGACGCGGCGGGAGGCGGGCCTGCACCCGCAGACAGGTGAGGGGGGAGCTGAGTGCAGAGGCGGACGGCCTTAAGAGACCCTGCCTGCAGCCTGGGGCTCCCGGACAGGACACTGTAGCTCTGTGTCTGCCGGACCCCATCATCGGAAAGGCGCGGCCGCCATCTTTGGCCCTCATACTGAACTGCCCTGTCCTAGCTTGAAGGACTCAAGTGGAGCCTGTCTCCCCGGCCTGGTGAGGGGCAGAAATTTATTTCAACTGGGGCACCATAGACTAGCTGGATCCCTGCAAAGTAGCCCCACAGACACAGGGATCTCTATACCTGAGGCTGAGATCCTGAACAGAAAGCAGGAGATAACTGAAATAGGAGCTTGGGTTGCTATAACAGCCTGTAAAGGGAGGCCATTCTGCTTTGATTTCATGCACTTCCCCATCTAGTTTGCTGTCCTGGATCGCCACCTGGTGGTGAAGGCGAATACAGCACCCTGATATACTATTTTAAATCACACTCCACTAACACCGACCTAGCTTACAGATCTACCGCATATTGGATAATCCTACTTTTCAAGAAGCATACCCTTTGAGTGACTCTCACTTTTACAGACAAACGCCATAAGAGCGCCCCCGTGAGAAGCCTCCTGTCCATCGTTGGTAAGCCACCATAGCAACTATGACCTGACAACAACAGTGAATCACAGGCCATGACCCCCTAAACACCCACACAATATGGGGTGGTGCAGTCGCTAGTCTACCACCGGGCTAACCATACACCTTAACTCCTCCAATGACATAGCACGCTGTCAGGGCTGTTCATATACACACCTTCTTTTAATAGCCCGTCTACTTATGGGGAAGACCAAGAGAGGCCTGCAGACGCCGGTGTCTAAAAACCCGAGCGACAGTCAAGCTAAACCCAATATCTTCCAATATCTAACTCAAGGCCCTGGGACTACTGCCGACGTGATTCAAACGCCTTCGGATTGCTCACAGTCATCACAAGACTCTCTTCAGATGGATCCCTTACCGAACCCCTCCAATTCGCAGAACGCAGAGGTCACGCTGACGGAAGTCCTAACTTACCTCCGCACTCTACCTACCAAAGCTGACCTCCCATCCAAAAGGGATTTTCTTGACTTAGAACAGTCACTACGCGAAATAATTAAAATGGAAATCTCGACAATCCAATCTGATCTTAGTCACACGACGCAAAGAGTCTCAGACCTGGAAGACCAAACCGGAGACCTCGCCAATTATCAGGACAAACTCTACGAAACTGCCGCCATACATTCCTAAGAACTGGTAACTCTCCAACGCCGTTTAGATGATATCGATAACAGGGGGAGGAGAAATAACCATGGATATGAGGCCTTACAGAGGATATTCAGGGCCCTGGCATTGTGGATGCGCTCACAAAAATCTTCAATGAGATAACGGACGCCGCACCAGACAACTCCATCGTTTTTGATCAAGCTCATAGAGCCCTGAGACCTTGTGGGCTGCAATCGGATAAACCTAGAGATGTTATCTGTCGCCTTCATTATCATAGAGTGAGAGAAGACATCCTGAATAAGGCCCGAAAGTTAGAATCCATTGAATTCAACGGAGACAGAATCCAAATATTCCCAGACCTCTCATGGAGCACCCTCCAACAGAGACGCCTTCTTAAACCCCTTACTGACCAACTTAAGCAAAAGAACATCAGATTCCGCTGGGGCTTCCCATTGAGTATTCAGGCATCCCATGAAGGTAGACTGGTGACTCTGCACACTCCGGAGGATCTAGAATCATTCTGTAGCGCCCTTGACATCTCCAGACCGCACCTTTCTGAGTGGCTACACCTAACAAAACGGCTGGACCCTCCTCGCCCCCCATCCGGTCACACACGCTGGCAGACGGTGGGCAGGAATACCGGTACAACTACGCCATCCGGGACGGCACAACCTGACACAGTAACTTGAACCTGGCCCCTCCCTGGGGCACTGATCAACAACTTAGGAAGGAAGATTTGTTGGACTCATTTAAATGTTTCATTCTTAGTTTCAAGTTCTGTCTTTGTTAATGTTGATGACTAGTTACTTGGGCCCCTCCCAAGCATCCATAGGAAGTACTAGGGGATTAGGGAAGAGTATAATTAAATCTTCGGTAATTTGATTGTTTTTAAATAGACCAAAACCCTCTAAGCCTTAACATCTAGGCCTAACATTTCCCCATGGGTATACGAGCAGTCTCCCCTTTCGTTTCAGACTTTATCTGTAGTAAAAAAATTAGTTTCACCCCCGAGCCCACTAACTTCGGAGGGGACGGACTCCGTCTTAATTAATACCATCAGCTTCCCTCATCTACATACGCAACGCTCTGAATGGGTCGATAACCCGTGACTTTGAAGGGAAAAGTGATTTGGTGAAACCTCTCCTTTCTTGTGGGAGTTTATACATACCAGAAATGGATAGCCCTTAATTAGCATAGTCTGTGTTTTTAGTAAAGTCAAATAACTTTAATTGTTTGAAATAGTACTAGCTTCATGTTTCTGTATTAGACTTACCCCACGCCTAGTGGGGACTGTGTGCACTTACCCCAGTTAGGGTGAACCACACTCTCTTTGGACTGTGATGCCCAACGATGGCATCGTTAGTTCCAACAGTGGTTATATATTTTTCTTGTTAAGAATTTGTGAATTTCTAATTTTTTCAAATGTTTCTCTCTTTGCTCTCTTCTTTTCCTTTGCCCTCTCCCCCTCCTCCCCTCCTCTCCCTTTATCCGGGGACCACTCCACCTTCAAACACCTTGACTGGACCTGGACATGGTATGTGAAACTGTGCGCTAGTCAACCCTGACATGCCCCAACTTAATACAATGTCACTCAATTTTTGCTCCCTAAATGTGAAAGGGCTTAATGTGCCAGAGAAAAGGTCTTCTTTAACTAGAGAACTTAGGTCTAGAAAGCTTGACGTGTCTTTTCTACAAGAAACGCATTTTAGACTAGGTGCTTCGCCCAGGTTGACTAATCATTTCTACCCTCTAGTATACTCTAGCAGTAATTCTCTGGGGAAAACCCTAGGGGTTTCTCTGATGTTGTCCCGCAGGATACGACCTATTGATATCTCACACCATACCCTAGTAGAGGGACGTTGCCAAATATTGAAATGCACAATATCTTCACAAAAATACACATTTGTGAATGTCTACTTCCCTAATACAAGACAGAGGCAATTCTTTGGTAGAGTCCTGCGGCTTATTGAGCTGTTCAGAGAAGGTTGCCTTGTGATAGGTGGAGATTTCAACTGGTCCTTAGATCCTTTGCTGGACTGCAACCCAACCCCAAGCTCCCCTCGTCTGCGTGATCACCGTAAAATTAAGCAACTTTTACATGACCATCAATTGATAGACGTGTGGAGGATTTTCAATCCCTCAGTTAGAGACTACACTTTTTTCTCGTCCCCTCACTCTGTTTACTCTCGCTTAGATTATTTTCTGGTTGATCACCAGTTTCTCCAACATTTTACACATAGTGAAATTGGTCAGATCACCTGGTCTGATCATGCCCCTGTTTATGTCACAATGAAAGTCCCATCACCCTCTCCCCGCCCATGGTCCTGGCGGTTTAATGAGCTCCTTCTTTCTGACATCATATTTAAAAAGGAACTGGCCACAGCAATCTCTGAATATATCACCAATAACGATAACGACCTAGCCTCTCCAATAACGGTGTGGGAAGCACATAAATGTGTACTTAGAGGAAAGTGTATACAGTTGGGGTCATTAATGAAAAAAGAGAGGGAAGCAAGGAAGGTGAAACTAATTAAACAGATAAAAGCGTTGGAGACATCCCATAAATCTACACTCTCCCCAGACACGCTAAGAGAATTAACTGAGGCTAGATCGATGCTCAACCAGTTAATGCGAGATAGAACTAAACTTGAGTTGCGCAAGTGTAGGCACAAATATTACCTTTGGGGTAACAAACCCAGTTCCATGTTAGCAAGAGCCCTGAGAGCCCAAAGAGCACAGGCTTATGTTCAGAATGTCACTGACGCAGAGGGGAAACGGGTTCATACCTTCACCCAGATAGCAAAAGCTTTTGAGGAGTATTACACTCGGCTGTATAACTTAAGGAGTGATCCCTCCCCATCAGAAAAAACTTTACTTAAACAAAAGATCAACAAGTATCTAGCATCAGTGCAATTTCCAAAACTCTCTGAGGCAGACCTGACCTTACTAGAGAGATCGTTTACTATAGAGGAGTTGGAGCAGGCCCTGGCCAATACCCCCTCTGGGAAAAGCCCGGGCCCGGATGGTTTCCCGATAATCTACTACAAATCCTTTGGCTCGACACTGATGCCCCTCTTTCTGAAGGCATGTAATGCCATCTCAAAGGAGAAAATCTTCTCCCCACAAAGTCTAGAGGCCCATATCTCTATTATCCCAAAAGAGGGGAAGGACCCGGCTCAGTGCTCGAGTTACAGGCCTATCTCACTTTTAAATACAGATCTGAAGTTATTTGCTAAACTTCTCACTTTAAGGCTTGTACCGCTTCTCCCGGAGGTGGTACATGGGGACCAGGTGGGCTTTGTCACAGGAAGGGAAGCAAAAGACAATACAACCAAGGTGATAGATTTGATACACTTTGCGAGGCTTGGGGAAGCTCACGTGGTCCTCCTGTCCACTGACGCGGAGAAGGCATTTGATAGGATAGACTGGACCTTCATGGAGACCCTTCTGGAACACATAGGATTGGGCCCGAAATGTCTCCACCGCATTTTGGCCTTATATAGTACCCCCACGGCCCGAATCTGGGTTAATGGAGCCCTAACGAACTCGGTCGAGATACGGAATGGCACCCGCCAGGGCTGCCCCTTATCTCCCCTGATCTTCGTGCTATGTATGGAGGCCCTGGCATGTGCAATACGGATGAACGATAACATCAAGGGTATTCAGGTCGGCAGACATGAGCATAAATTGGCACTATATGCGGATGACCTATTAGCATCCATCTCGAGTCCAACCACATCGCTGCCGTCTTTGATGTTGGAATTCGAGAAATTCTCACTTCTAACTAACTTCAAAATCAATTTTGCCAAGTCTGTAGCTCTGAATATATCTGCCCCAGATGGCACAATCGAAGGTCTTAAAAAGGCCTTTCCCTTTCATTGGCATCCAACGCACATCAAATATTTAGGGGTCTTGTTTTCCAGGGATAATTCAAATCTTTACCAACTTAATTTTGTACCTCTGCTTGCTAGTTTAAAAACCTCTATTTCGAAATGGTCAGTACTTAAATTATCCTGGTTAGGCAGAGTTAACACGATTAAAATGAACTCCGTCCCTAAAATACTATTCCTCCTTCAAGCGCTCCCAATTGCAATACCCCCCTCTTTTTTCAAAGACCTGCAAAATATAGTGAGTAAATTCATCTGGATGAATCGCAGACCTAGGATTTCCCAAAGAGTCCTTGTCCAAAGCCGCGACAGAGGTGGCCTACAACTCCCCCACTTCCTCAGCTATTACCACTCGGTCCACATTACCAGGATTGTGGAAATGTCCAGGCCTACACCATCCAAACAGTGGCCAGCTATTGAAGGTCACTCAGTGGGAGTGTCCCCAAAGGTCATCCCTTGGCTCCGGAAGATCCCTCTGGTAGGGCACCCCACTCTGTCCCCAACACTTTCCTGTTGGGGTAGATATAGAGGTTTGCGCTATTTTGACCCGGGTGTGACACTCCTTACCCCGCTAATTAACAATCCTGAATTCCCACCGGGATTCGAACTACGGAATCTCTATAGTCGCTTTTCAGTGGAGGTGACGCACCTGGGTCAATTGGTAGATAGGTCCGGCCTTCGTTCCTTTGAGGACTTACATAAAGATATTGGTCTCCCGACAGGTCTTTTTTGGTTCTACCTCCAGATTAGACATTATGTCTCCTCCCTTCCTAAACGAAAACAAAGCTGGGAACCAACTCCCTTCGAGTCGCTAATACTCTCCAGAGAGGCCCCAAAACACTTGATTTCCAAATTTTACCAGGTATGCCTTAGTAACCTACCAGACCCAACACCTGCATACACAGTGGCTTGGCACAAGGAACTGGGTAAAGAACTGTCGGTAGATCAATGGAGTCAAATATTTAAATATGTTTTTGCATCCTCCTCTTCAATCCAAACTCTAGAAACCCAGTATAAGATACTATCTCGTTGGTACAGCTGTCCCTCCTTATTACACAAAATGAACAACACTATATCGGATCTCTGCTGGAGATGCGACCAACATTCTGGCACCCCCCTTCACATCTGGTGGACCTGCCCAGTTATCCAAGATTACTGGCACCAGATTCACACCATCTCTGAAAAGATTATTAATTCCTCTCTTCCATTTAGCCCTGAATTTTAGTTGCTTAATCTTATGGATATGCCCATCTCCCGATATAAGAAATCCCTAATTAGGCACCTAATGAATGCGGCTAGAGCGGTCATTCCCTGTCACTGGAGATCTAGCAGGGCCCCACCCATCACACACTGGTTTCGCAGAATAGACTTATATATGTCCATGGAGGACCTGTCATCCTTTTTGAAGGGTTCGCCCCAGACTTTTACTGCAACTTGGTTGAGCTGGCTCACCTATAAAGAATCCTCTGATTACTCTCATCTTACTGCACAAGGACAGGTTGCCGAGACGAAGTGACCCCTGGATACAACCCCCCCCCTCCCTCATCACCCTACCTCCTCTACCCTCCCTCCTCCCTCCACTTCTCTTTTCTTTTCTACACCCTCTTATCGTTACTCTACTTTCTTTCATAATCAGTACATCTTATTATGGGACTAATCACATTGTCAATAATTTGTTTGTTGAATATTTACACATCTTACTCTGAAAGACAAGCACTGCACTCAATTCTTGTAATTGTCTTTATTGTTTTCTTAAGTAAATTGCATTGCATTTTTTCATTTCTAAGATGTATTGTGATCTTCTTTAATAAAAATTGATTGCAAAAAAAAAACAGTACTCTGTATATACTGATGAAACTGAGGGGTAGATTTATGAAGCAGTGATAAGGGAGGAGAAGTGATACAGTGCCTGGTAATTTATCACCGGCCAATCCGCTCTTATTTAAACCCAGCCTGTAATTTACCAGCCAAAAGCTGATTGGCCAGTGATAAAGTACCAGGCACTTTATCACTTCTCCTCCCTTATCACTGCTTCATACATCTACCCCTCACTCCAGAACTGACTTTTTTATTGAGACATTGTAGACCCAGTAACAGACATATTAAAATGTACAGTATACAGAATTTTCATTAGCATAAATCTGTAATCATCATTCAATTCGTGAGATTAACATTAAATAGAAATTAATTGTCGTTTTATAGAGACCTCAGTCCAAAGGGACAGGAGGGTCCTGAGCAGATGCTAGTGAGATACCATGTAGTAGATTTTAAGCTTTCATGTATCATCTGTCTTGTGTTAAGATGAAGGGTTGGTATATATGAATCCTATAATATAAATAATTTTTCACTGGCTCCAAAACTGACTGTATCCCTCAATGAAATGTAATGTCCCATTGCAATAGACATTTAAAATGAGATCTCAACTAGGGGGCTTCCCAAAACATCCACTCACCATTCTCCATGCTGTACCAGGGCCCCATCCATCTCTGGCAGCTGCTCTGTGTGACTGCATTTTCACTGCAGTTTAATTTGATTGGTGGACAGCACTTTACTTTTGATAAATGTCCACATTACAGGAGGAATATGTAAATTGTTCCTATCCAAAAACTTCAGTTATAGCTGTAGTTACAAAAGTTGTGTTTATTGCATTTAATTATTAACGAAGCAGTAATTGTGAAGTCAGTGAAGAGATAGGTGATAGGTATGTGACGTTGTAACTTTGAGTAGATATTTTTAAATGACACTAATTGGTTAGAATGAACAATGGCATATTTGCATAGGAGAATGTTTGTGAAAACCACTTTTATTACTACCCAATTATAAAATCTCTAAAATAACAAAATAAGCATAGTAACAATGGTATATTAGAGCATGGATTCATACTTTAAATTCTATATAGGCAAAATCATTGATTCGGAAGGCCGCCATTTAAATGGCATAAACTGTTTCTTAGAAACTGAAGGGTCTTATTCACTTTCAAATTCTATTTAATCCTGTAATATTATATTGTTTTACTGCTTTCTTTTAATGTTTATAAAAAAATTTTTTTTAAACAAATAATTTTTGAAAGAATTTCCACAGGAAATAAATTGTTCTCCTCAATCTTTAGGGACTTTACCAAGGAAATACAAAAAGGAAATACTAGCGGTTAAATTGAGAAACAGGCCCAGCAAGCAAGAACTGGAAGACAGGAACATCTTCCCTCAGAGGACAGATGAGGAAAGACAGATGATCAGACAGCAAATTGAAATCAAGCTTTCAAAGTAAGTGCGGAGAGGCCCAGGGAGAGTTGTATGCACTTTTTGATAAGTGTTTCTCTAAGGTTGGAACCTGCCAGACTGCACATGAGCAGGCATTCATTGAGATGTATGGATAATTATCATTTTGGCGGTTATTCATGGGGATCACCAAGACCAGCACTTGGCAGGGATTTAAGTAGTGATTAGTGTTCATGTTAATGGAGCTATCATACATTTAATAGATATACATGACCTATATATTACATATTTTGGTTGGTCATAATTTAACCCCTTCATGACAGAGCCAGTTTGTGCCTTCATGACAGAGCCCTTTTTTTCAAATCTGACATGTCTCACTTAAGTGGGGATAACTTTTTTTTGCTTTTACTTATCCCAGTGATTTTGAGATTGTTTTCTCGTGACACATTGTACTTCAAGTTAGTGGTAAATTTTGGTCGATACAGTCTGTGGTTTTTTGTGAAAAATACCAAAATATCGTGAAAAAATGGAAAATTTAGCAATTTGCAAAATGTTAAATTTTCTGCTTGTGAGACAAATAATCATACCACTCAAAATAGTTAATAACTAACAAAGACCATATGTCTACTTTATGTTTCCATCATTATTTCAACTTCCTTTTAATTTTTTTGGACACTAGGAGGCTTACAATATGAATAGCAAATTCTCAAATTTTCAAGAAAATTTCAAACACTGATTTTTTTAGGGACCAGTTCAGTTCTGATGTGACTTTGAGGGACTTGTATGTGAGACACCCCCATAAATGATGCCATTTCAAAAACTGCACCCCTCACAGTATTCAAAACAGCATTTTGGAAGTTTGTTAACCCTTTAGGTGTTTCACAGGAATTAAAACAAAGTGTAGGTGAAATTTCAAAATTTCTTTTTTTTTTGCAGAGTTTCAATTTTAATACATTTTTCTAACAAATACAATAGATTTTACTAGAGAAATGTGACTAAAAATTGATTCCCCCAATTCTTGTGTTTTCAAAAATATCCTATATGTGGCCCTAGTGTGCACGTTGACCAAACCACAGGCTTCATAATAGAAGGAGCACCTACTTGATTTTGGAGCCTCCTTTTTATGAGATTTTTTTTTAGGCACCATGTAGGTTTCTAGGCACCATAAGTGCTAAAAGTTAGGAACCTTCCCCACAAGTCACCCCATTTTGCAATCTACACCCCTCAGGGAATTCATCTAGGGGTATAGTGTACATTTCAAACCCCCAGGGGTTTCACCAATTTTGGTACAACTGGGATGTGAAAATGGAAAATTACATTTTTTTACACAAACATGCAGTTCTGGCTCAAAATTTTTCATTTTCACAAGGAATGAAGGAGACAAAGCACCCCAAAATCTGTGCCCCAATTTCTCCCGAGTACGGCAATGCCTCACATGTGACCAAAAAATACCAGTGGGGCGCATAGCAGGACTCAGAAGGGAAGGAGTGATTTTTGGATTTGGCAGCACAGATTTTGGTGGAATGAATGGTGGGTGCCATGTTGCATTAGCAAGACTCCCAAAGCACCAATACAGTGGAACCCCCCCACAAGTCACCACATTTTGCAAAGTACACCCCTCAGGGAATTCATCTAGGGGTATAGTGTATATTTCAAACCCCCAGGGGTTTCACCAATTTTGATACAACTGGGATGTGAAAATGGAAAATTACATTTTTTTACACAAACATGCAGTTATGGCTCAAAATTTTTCATTTTCACAAGGAATGAAGGAGACAAAGCACCCCAAAATCTGTGCCCCAATTTCTCCCGAGTACGGCAATGCCTCACATGTGACCAAAAAATACCAGTTGGGTGCATGGCAGGACTCAGAAGGGAAGGAGTGATTTTTGGATTTTGCAGCACAGATTTTGGTGGAATGAATGGTGGGTGCTATGTTGCACCAATACAGTGGAACCCCCCCACAAGTCACCCCATTTTGCAAAGTACACCCCTCAGGGAATTCATCTAGGGGTATAGTGTACATTTCAAACCCCCAGGGGTTTCACCAATTTTGGTACAACTGGGATGTGAAAATGGAAAATTAAATTTTTTTACACAAACATGCAGTTCTGGCTCAAAATTTTTCATTTTCACAAGGAATGAAGGAGACAAAGCACCCCAAAATCTGTGCCCCAATTTCTCCCGAGTACGGCAATGCCTCACATGTGACCAAAAAATACCAGTGGGGCGCATGGCAGGACTCAGAAGGGAAGGAGTGATTTTTGGATTTGGCAGCACAGATTTTGGTGGAATGAATGGTGGGTGCCATGTTGCATTAGCAAGACTCCCAAAGCACCAATACAGTGGAACCCCCCCACAAGTCACCCCATTTTGCAAAGTACACCCCTCAGGGAATTCATCTAGGGGTATAGTGTACATTTCAAACCCCCAGGGGTTTCACCAATTTTGGTACAACTGGGATGTGAAAATGGAAAATTAAATTTTTTTACACAAACATGCAGTTCTGGCTCAAAATTTTTCATTTTCACAAGGAATGAAGGAGACAAAGCACCCCAAAATCTGTGCCCCAATTTCTCCCGAGTACGGCAATGCCTCACATGTGACCAAAAAATACCAGTGGGGCGCATGGCAGGACTCAGAAGGGAAGGAGTGATTTTTGGATTTGGCAGCACAGATTTTGGTGGAATGAATGGTGGGTGCCATGTTGCATTAGCAAGACTCCCAAAGCACCAATACAGTGGAACCCCCCCACAAGTCACCCCATTTTGCAAAGTACACCCCTCAGGGAATTCATCTAGGGGTATAGTGTACATTTCAAACCCCCAGGGGTTTCACCAATTTTGGTACAACTGGGATGTGAAAATGGAAAATTAAATTTTTTTACACAAACATGCAGTTCTGGCTCAAAATTTTTCATTTTCACAAGGAATGAAGGAGACAAAGCACCCCAAAATCTGTGCCCCAATTTCTCCCGAGTACGGCAATGCCTCACATGTGACCAAAAAATACCAGTGGGGCGCATGGCAGGACTCAGAAGGGAAGGAGTGATTTTTGGATTTGGCAGCACAGATTTTGGTGGAATGAATGGTGGGTGCCATGTTGCATTAGCAAGACTCCCAAAGCACCAATACAGTGGAACCCCCCCACAAGTCACCCCATTTTGCAAAGTACACCCCTCAGGGAATTCATCTAGGGGTATAGTGTACATTTCAAACCCCCAGGGGTTTCACCAATTTTGATACAACTGGGCAGTGAAAATGAAAAATTACATTTTTTTACACAAAAATGCAGTTCTGGCTCAAAATTTTTCATTTTCACAAGGAATGAAGGAGACAAAGCACCCCAAAATCTGTGCCCCAATTTCTCCCGAGTACGGCAATGCCTCACATGTGACCAAAAAATACCAGTTGGGCGCATGGCAGGACTCAGAAGGGAAGGAGTGATTTTTGGATTTGGCAGCACAGATTTTGGTGGAATGAATGGTGGGTGCCATGTTGCATTAGCAAGACTCCCAAAGCACCAATAGAGTGGAACCCCCCCACAAGTCACCCCATTTTGCAAAGTACACCCCTCAGGGAATTCATCTAGGGGTATAGTGTACATTTCAAACCCCCAGGGGTTTCACCAATTTTGATACAACTGGGCAGTGAAAATGAAAAATTACATTTTTTTACACAAAAATGCAGTTCTGGCTCAAAATTTTTCATTTTCACAAGGAATGAAGGAGACAAAGCACCCCAAAATCTGTGCCCCAATTTCTCCCGAGTACGGCAATGCCTCACATGTGACCAAAAAATACCAGTGGGGCGCATGGCAGGACTCAGAAGGGAAGGAGTGATTTTTGGATTTGGCAGCACAGATTTTGGTGGAATGAATGGTGGGTGCCATGTTGCATTAGCAAGACTCCCAAAGCACCAATACAGTGGAACCCCCCCACAAGTCACCCCATTTTGCAAAGTACACCCCTCAGGGAATTCATCTAGGGGTATAGTGTACATTTCAAACCCCCAGGGGTTTCACCAATTTTGATACAACTGGGCAGTGAAAATGAAAAATTACATTTTTTTACACAAAAATGCAGTTCTGGCTCAAAATTTTTCATTTTCACAAGGAATGAAGGAGACAAAGCACCCCAAAATCTGTGCCCCAATTTCTCCCGAGTACGGCAATGCCTCACATGTGACCAAAAAATACCAGTTGGGCGCATGGCAGGACTCAGAAGGGAAGGAGTGATTTTTGGATTTGGCAGCACAGATTTTAGTGGAATGAATGGTGGGTGCTATGTTGCATTACCAATACAGTGGAACCCCCCCACAAGTGACCCCATTTTGCAAACTACACCCCTCAGGGAATTCATCTAGGGGTATAGTGTACATTTCAAACCCCCAGGGGTTTCACCAATTTTGGTACAACTGGGCTGTGAAAATGAAAAATTACATTTTTTTACACAAAAATGCAGTTCTGGCTCAAAATTTTTCATTTTCACAAGGAATGAAGGAGACAAAGCACCCCAAAATCTGTGCCCCAATTTCTCCCGAGTACGGCAATGCCTCACATGTGACCAAAAAATACCAGTTGGGTGCATGGCAGGACTCAGAAGGGAAGGAGTGATTTTTGGATTTGGCAGCACAGATTTTGGTGGAATGAATGGTGGGTGCTATGTTGCATTACCAATACAGTGGAACCCCCCCACAAGTGACCCCATTTTGCAAACTACACCCCTCAGGGAATTCATCTAGGGGTATAGTGTACATTTCAAACCCCCAGGGGTTTCACCAATTTTGGTACAACTGGGCTGTGACAATGAAAAATTACATTTTTTTACACAAAAATGCAGTTCTGGCTCAAAATTTTTCATTTTCACAAGGAATGAAGGAGACAAAGCACCCCAAAATCTGTGCCCCCATTTCTCCAGAGTACGGCAATGCCTCACATGTGACCAAAAAATACCAGTTGGGTGCATGGCAGGACTCAGAAGGGAAGGAGTGATTTTTGGATTTTGCAGCTCAGATTCTGGTGGAATGAATGGTGGGTGCTATGTGGCATTAGCAAGACCCCCGATGCACGGTGAAATGATGAACCTAGTAATCCATCGATGTGTGGTATATTTTGAAACACTCCTTTATACATAGGCCGGGTTTGTCGGGGCAAGTTTCACAGTGGAAAATAGTTTCCTTTCTTATTCCCTTTTTATAGCAAACTTTGCACCTTTTTTGTGTCCTGCCCTTTCTTGCAGTGGAGGGGATTTCGTTGGGAAAATGCTGCCCTGGTACAATACGGGGGCCAGTACTAGAAGTACTGGGGCCCTCTGCCTGCTGGTTCCCAAATATTAGGCCCTTTATGACTTCCTCTTGAAAGTGCATAAATGTCCCCCTCTGGCCGGTAGAACGGAATAGCACGTAAGCGTTATACAGTGCCATCTGGATGATATACACGGCCAGCTTCTTGTACCAGATATTTGTTTTCCGCAGGGCACTGTACGGCTTCAGTACCTGATCTGAAAGATCCACTCCGCCCATGTACTTATTGTAATCTAGGATACAATTTGGTTTTGAGGTGTGGGTACTGGTACCTCGTACAGGGATGGAGGTGGTACTGTCTCCATGAATTGTTGTCAGTATAAGGACATCCCTCTTGTCCTTATATTTGACCAACAACATATTTTCGGTGCATATTCCCCTGCTTTCACCCCTTCTCATTACTTGGGCAATGTGCGTTTTGGGGAGGCCTCTTTGGTTCTTGCGCACAGTACCGCAAGCTGCTGTACCTCTTGAACCAAGGGCCTTAAACAGGGGGATGCTGGTGTAAAAGTTATCCACATAGAGGTGATAACCCTTATCCAGGAAGGGGTGCACTAAATCCCAGACAATTTTGCCACTAACACCTACGAGGGAGGGGGGGCATTCTGGCGGTTCAATTCTTGAATCCTTCCCTTCATATACCCTAAACTTGTGGGTGTACCCTGTGGTGCTTTCACACAGCTTATACATTTTTATGCCATACCTTGCCCTCTTACTGGGAAGGTACTGGCGGAATTTAACCCTTCCTTTAAAATGTATAAGGGACTCGTCAATACAAATAAATTTTTCAGGGATGTATAGCTCTGCAAATTTGGCACTGAAATGATCAATGACCGGCCTGACTTTGAATAGCCGGTCAAAGGTGGGATCATCTCTGGGTGGGCACTGTGCATTATCGGTGTAATGTATAAATTTATGGATTGCCTCAAAACGAGTCCGAGTCATGGCCATACGGTAAAATGGGGTGCTGTACAGAACATCTGTACTCCAATATTGCCTAATTTGTGGCTTTTTTACTATGCCCATATGAAACACCAGACCCCAAAACGTCATCATCTCTACTGCATCTACAGGGGTCCACCTAGCAAATGATGACGTGGGGTTTTGAGCAATAAACTGCTGGGCATATAAATTAGTTTGGTCCACCATTAAATTTATAAAATCATCAGAGAAAAATAATTTGAAAAAGTCAATTTCTCTGAGACCTGTGGAATCAAATTGGATTCCTGGCATGGCCAAAAACTCAGGAACCTGGGGCTCAAAATTGTCTGGTGGTGGGGTCCATACGAGATCAATTATTGGGGGGGGGGTCTCAGCTGCTCTACGGGGGCGTCTTTGAGGGGGTCCCTCATCACCAGAGGAGGAAGAGGAGCTTAAGACGAATCCTTCAAATTCCCCGCTTGCCTCACTGGCTGTGTCAGAATCAGAGGCAAGCATGGCATATGCCTCCTCCACTGAATACATTCTTCTGGATGACTGGGATGACATTTGGGATGACATTTTTATTTTTGTGTTACTGGTAGTGAAATGTTTCAACACGTGTATAGTGTAGGGGGGGGTACAAACTTTATTTCAACCCGGGGGGTATGTAGTGTGTTGTGTGTATGTAGTGCAGAACAAAAAAAATACTTTATACAAAAAAAAAAAAATGAAGGGGTTAAAAAAAAAAAAAATTGAAGGGGTTAAAAAAAAAAAAATTGAAGGGGTTAAAAAAAAAAAAAAAAAGGTCCTGCGCCAAAAATTGAGCACAGATGTTGGTCAGTAACGTCTGTCACTGAACAGCGCTCAAAGGCAACAGGAATTTGATCAAAAAAAAAAAAATAGATCAACCCTGTGCCGAAAAAAGCTGATCAGTGATGTACGTCACTGATCAGCGCACAGTGGCCACAGGACACCCACAAAATCACAGTGTGTGTAAAAAAAAAATTAAAAAAAGACCACACAGCACCCACAAAAAAAAAAAAAAAAGGTGATCAGTGATGCGACACTGATTACCAGTGAGGGGCAGCAGGTGCACAACCTTTGGTGCAACTGGCAGCAACTGACAGGTATATATAAAAAAAAAAAAACTCTGCACCCCCAAAAAGTTGCTGATCACCTCAGATATAGTGATCAGCACAAAAGGCGGGGGTAGCAGACACAAAATATACACTCTCTATCACTCTCTGTCACTATCTCTCTCTATCTCTCTCTATCTCTCACTATCTATCACTATCTATCACTATCTATAACACTGCAGCAGCAGCACTGACAGTTATATGTATAAAAAAAAACCTGCACCCCCAAAAAGGGGGGGTAGCAGACACAAAATATACACTCTCTATCACTCTCTGTCACTATCTCTCTCTATCTCTCTATCTCTCACTATCTATCACTATCTATCACTATGACACTGCAGCAGCAGCACTGACAGTTATATATATAAAAAAAAAACCTGCACCCCCAAAGGGGGGGTAGCAGACACAAATCTCTCTATCTCTCACTATCTATTACTATCTATCACTATCTCTCACTATCTATCACTATCTATCACTATGACACTGCAGCAGCAGCGACAGTTATTTATATATAAAAAAACCCTGCACCCCCAAAAAGGGGGGGTAGCAGACACAAAATATAGCTCTCTCTGTCACTATCTCTCTATCTCTCTCTATCTCTCTCTCTCTATCTCTCTATCTCTCTATCACACTGCAGCAGCAGCAGGAAGTCTCAGGAAGTCAGATCCAGGAAGCGTCCAGCACGCTACAAGCAGTGATCAAGTGATCAGGTAAGGTATTTGCAAGGATCAGGTAAGTATGAGCAAGGATCAGGTCAGTATAACGGCAGATAGGCACGGTGACCGCTCTGCACGCTACTCCAGACCGGAATGGCGTCTGCAGCGCAGTCACCGGTAGTTTAAATGTCGCGCCTTGGCTGTGATTGGTCCGTGGGTCCCACGGACCAATCACAGCCTTGGGGGCAGGTGGGGTGAGGGTGGGGTGAGGTGTCATCGTCACCGATGACCCCCTCATGCCCCCTGACGCCCGGCGGTGATTGACACCTGTGTTACCAAGCGTCTGATTCGCTGGTAACACAGGAAAACGCTGTGAATGGCTGTTCACACTGAACAGCCAATCACAGCGATCGCCGACGGGGGGGCGACATCGCAGCCCCCCCTGGGCATGCAGGGACATGTCTGCTGTCAGGGACAGCAGACATCGTCCCTCTGTCACTGCGTCTCGAGACGCAGTGACAGTTTAAAGTCATGACGTATATATACGTCATGTGTCGGGAAGTACATCCCGGCCATGACGTATATATACGTCAAATGTCGTGAAGGGGTTAATATTACAAATCAAAAACTTTACAAACTCCATTACTCCACACATAGAACTGTATATTTGTCTTCAAAATTTTAGCTTGGGAACATAATGTATGGCAGCTTCCGGATGAGAGTTCCTGAGCCAAGTATGGCTGTATTTCCTACTCGTATGCGGCTGTATAATTCCATTTATATAGTTTTATATATATAACCGCCAACTTAATAAAAGGCATCATTTTGCTTTTATGAATTACTTGATAGGTATCGCAAGGTTACATAGTTACATAGTAGGTAAGGCTGAAAAAAGACTTGCGTCCATCTAGTTCAACCTGGGAATGAATGCAGCATGAATAATTATTATATGTATTTATTTAGTGTAAAGAAATTGGTTTTGGCTGTATTTTGCAATAAGCAAAGATGTATTCATCTTGGTGATAGAAAAGTGTAGGCAGGTCGAGCAAGCGTCTGCAGAAATTAGGACCAATTTGGGATCCTAAAACTGATTTAATAATTGGCATTGATCATTGTCACAGTCCATTTTTAATCATAATATCTGAATTCCTTTAATTATAAAAAAAAAACCTTGAATTTATTATTACATCTAAAAATAAAACTCAGGTAAATTGATTAGTTTTTTTTTCCCCCTAAAACATTACAGGACACTATTAATAGTTGTCTGTTTATCTGCATTAGCACAAAGTGATAACACTGGACAACCAGCATTCTATCATTTTCACAAGCTCTTATCTGTTCCTCCAGGTCATGATTAATGGGCCTACACATGTAGGTTTTGCAGAGTGATCTAAGCGATGCAGATAGCTCAGCACACAGCGAGAACACTGGCCATGACAGGTGATCTAAGTAGATTTATCCAGCATGCATGGGGCCAAGTATCGCTATGGCCCCTACATACAGAGTGATGCTGGGCATTTTCTAAGCGATCTAGTCAAATTAAGTCAGATCACTTAGAAAATGCCCTTAAATCACCCTGTGTGTAGGCACCAATAGGGATTCTTCGTAACTGTAGCTACTTAAAAAGGACTGCGACTGGGGGGCATTTAACATACTTATTACCCATCAGGGTGGGGATACAATTAAAAATCGGGTCTGGCTGGGCATTTAACATTGAAATTGCGTCGCATGCGATCCAACGTGATATTAAAATGGTACACTCTGCCCGGGAAAAGCCTCAAATCTGTCCCATCACATGCCATCGCATACCTTAATTAGTGGTATGCGATGCGATGGGCGCCGTGATAATACACAAGTACCAAATTATCAAAATAAAAAAATGTAAAGATGAAGAAACAATATATATTATTAAGGAAAGAGATATCCGGAATCAGTCTCTAAACTTCGATATCATCAATCAGAGGAACACAATGAAAGAAAAGTGTTTATTGAGGCCCCTGGGGAGCCAGTGTCCAACCGCTGTATCCATTTCAATTCAGTTTGGTGCAACAATTTTTACCTGTCGCCACCCTGTGTGGGTGCCGGGATATAGTCAATAATCATACTCTTGAGACTAGCAACAGAGTGACAGTATGATTATTGACTATATCCCGGCACCCACGCGGGGTGGCGACAGGGAGAAATTGTTGCACCAAACTGAATTGAAATGGATACAGCGGTTGGACACTGGCTCCCCTTAGAACATCAAATTTTTTTGACATGGGGGTGGAGGTCTACTGTATAGGTGCGTACACACGGGGCAATATGATCGCTGGCAATATATTGCTCAGCAGTGGCAGATTCAGGGGGGGGGCACCCGGGCACGTGCCCCCCCTGTCATTTCATAGCTGAGGACCAGGGCTTTCCAACGAGCCCAGCCCCGTGTCTCTAGCCCCCCGGGAACCAGAGATATCGCCTGGCAAAGCTGTAACGTTTTTTCCCGATAGGATAATATGGGACCCGTCAATTCCGACCCCCACCCGGTTCCGATGGCTGCCAGTCCCCCCCCTGGCATCACAGAAGCTTGTCCTTGATCTCATTCAATTCCAAATCGCTGGGCCTTCAATATGATACCAGGTTGGTCCATATCGGTCAATCGGTTCCAGAGATATTACGTGTAAACAAATTTTTTTATTTTTAAAAAATGTAATTTCATGGCTGTTCGTGTTCTTTGAGGGCAGATTACTCTGGAACCAAACGTTCCAGTATCACTGGACCAAAATCATTCAAAGCCCACTCAAAAGTTCTTCAATATGATACTTGTCTCATGTAAATGGATCAGTTGGTTCTGAAGATATAGCCGGTTAAATAAGATGACTGGTTAAAGGGGGGGAGGGGTGGTTTTCTCTCGCCCTCACACCAGAAAATGCAGGGACTATGCTGGTGTAAAAGGGGCCAACCTGGGAATGCATTTTCTGGTGTGAAAGGGGTATTATTTCAAATTGCCGGGACCTGCAGTGCTCTGAATACAGCCAGGCTCTGCCACTGTCAGTGGCTATCACTTCTGCCTGGCGGCTGTCCCCCATTTACCGCGAGCATGTTTTCCTCTTGGCAATGAGCATGTAATCCCACATGGCAATGAGCATGGAACCTCTGGCAATGAGCATGGAACCCTTGGCAATGAGCATGTAGATAAGCAGCACTTATGTAGCATAATTTTTAATAGGCATTATGGTGTTTGACATAATACATAATGGACATAATGGCGTGTAACTTAACGTGTAATGGACATTATGGTGTAAATGTTTAATGTGCGCCTTTGGTGGACAATGTTCCTGTTTATGAAACGTATTGTGAATTTTGGCTTAATCTGTGTGGCATTATGTGAACTTGGCTCAATCCATGTGGCATTATGTGAATTTTGGCTCAATCCGTGTGGCATTATGTGAATTTTGTCACTATCCGTGTGGCATTATGTGAATTTTGGCTCAATACGTGTGGCATTATGTGAATTTTGTCTTAATCCGTGTGGCATTATGTGAATTTTGTCTTAATCCGTGTGGCATTATGTGAATTTTGGCTCAATCCGTGTGGCATTATGTGAATTTTGACACAATCTATATGGCATTATGTTTATTTTGGCTCAATCCATTTGGCATTATGTGAATTTTGGATCAATCCGTCTGTTATTATGTAAATTTTGGCTCAATCCGTGTGGCATTATGTGAATTTTGACACAATCCATGTGGTACTATTTGAATTTTGGCTCAATCCATGTGGCATTATGTGAATTTTGGCTCAATCCGTGTGGCTTGATGTGAGGTTTAACACAATCCATGTGGCATTATGTGAATTTTTGCTCATTCCATTTGGCATCATGTGTAAGGGGCAAGTATAATGGGGTCTAGTATTTTGTTGCATAATGTATAGAAGTTGTATATGGTGTTGTACACTACACTCAAGGACATGCCCCCTGTTGAATGGCCACACCCCATTTTCCGGAGCGCGCCTTCGGCGAGCATACAACTACATCCTTCACTTTTGTCACCATGGTGGGCCTGCGTACTTTAAATGCCAGGGCCTATTTTTAATCCCATTCCCACCCTCTCTCTGCCGCTCTCTTAGCATGTACACTGGAACCACTAACACCGCCCCTCCCCCACCAAAACCTCTTTTATCATGGTGCCCCCCCTGTCATTTTATCCTGGATCCGCCCCTGTTGCTCAGCAATCATATTTCTCAGTGTCCTGTTTTCACTCTGGTCGCAGATGAAAATGACACACTGCCAGGAGAAGAGGCAGTGGAAGTCGCTGGTCGACCAGCGACCATTCAGGGGCTGAAAACGGGAGCGCGCACCCTTCGATTTATCGCTGGTGCACACTCCAATTGCTGCCAATATGGTCGCTCAGCGACCACATTGCCAGCGATAAGTGTACCATGTGTACACAGCTTTGGTGTTAGATTCGGAATTCTTTATTGTATAGTCATTGAGTATCTGAAACAGATTTGGGAAAGAAACTTGAGAAAGAAACCATTTCATTTTTAAAAGAGGCTTATGTCTAGGTCTTCTGGGTTTATCTATTATGTATTGGGGTGCTGGACGGGGTCCCGACAGTCGGGATCCTGACAGGCATTTACCTGACGTCAAGATACCGACTGTCAAAATACCGACAGCCGGGTTCCTGACGGCCGTTGGCTATTTTCCCTTGTGGGGGTCCAAGACCCCCATAGAGGGAGAATAGAATAGGTGGCTCGCGTAGCGAGCCACCGTGCCCGCAGCGTATCGAGCCTGCAAGGGGCTTTGTTGCACTCGCCATGCTGTCTGGGTCTGGCCAGTCGGGATCCCGACATCGGGCTAATGACTGTCGGGATCCCGACTGTCGGACCCCTGTACCACACCCATGTATTGATAGGGTATAGTAGCAGATATTGCCTATTTTCCATCAGCAGAGCAATATTGCCAAATGTATCAAGTTGCAAAAGGCTTAGCTACTTGATTGCAAATTCATCTTTTCATAACCTTACTGATTGTAGCCTATAAGCTGTAAGTGTGCACTGTTTTTTGTAGAAGGTACAAAATACACCTATTCACGCCCCCTGCAATGCCGCCCTGTGAGTGCCAGCCCGTAACACGTGAGCAGTGTCTGTGCCCACTGTAATGCACCCTACGAGTACCTGCCAGGCGTCTGTAGCGCAAGCAGTGCTAGCGCCCCCTGTAATGCCTCTCTGTGAATGCCAGCCACACCCCCTGTAACACGCGAGCAGTGTCTGTGCCACTTGTGAAACTCAGCCATACCCACTGTGGTGTGCCGCTGCATGCCTTGGATGTTATAGAAAAGGGTGGTTTGTACCTGCGCACTGAATCTATCTTCTTGGTTTTTCTTAACTAGCAGCTGCACCTAAACGGGTGACTAATTCCGTTTTGTTAAATTTGCAAGGTATAGGGGTAGTTTGTGGTGCGGCGCTCCGTTATTGAATATTCTACAGTTTGTTTAAAAGGAAATGTCGTTCTTTATTTGCAAAAAATAATAAAGTAATCTGTACATATATCGATTGACCTTTTCAATACACTTTCCTGGCGCTGTGGACTGGAATAGTATATTCCTTCAAGGTTTACAAGTGTTAATAGTGGATATATGTATGACACATGCACGCTGTGTCTGAATCACATGTATTATACTATAATGCAGATAATCAATACATGACAAAAGAAATGAAAGAAAGAAAAGAAAAAAGTGGAAAAAAAAATGAAAAAAGAAAAAATAATAATAGTCTACACACGTGTGTCATCAATTATCTGTCCAATAAATTGGGGGGTGTGTATACACTGGTTGAATGTGTACACACTGGATCTGGGATTCCTCAAAGGAATGTTAAAAGTCTGTAATTGCAAAACTGTCAAGCGGCGTCCCGCTATTTGTAATCCTCCTTTTGGTGTTAATGATGGTACCTGTATATTATATTTCGTGTTCGGGAGCGGCTTCTCCTCGGGAGGTGGCTTGGGATCCCAGGGTCCCGGACTTGGGTGCTGCGCCGGTCTACTACGTGGCACCGGCAGATCCGTGTGTAACACGGCTGACCGGGCTGTAGTGAAAGCAGACGCTACTCCATGTCTGGAGATATCGCGGCTCACCGTTTCTGGATGGGGATCCTTCGCGGTGACCGCTTCGTCTCCTGAACAGGACCCTGCTTGACCGGCCTGTTCCCCCTCCTCCAGTACTCACCACTGCCGGTACACTCGATTCCCGTCAGTCTCACTCAGGTCTCCGTTGCGTAGCGGCGTGTGCACCCGCCGGCCGCTTCGACGTGGGATCCTGTCAGGTGTTGCTTGCTTGGTTCTCTGTAAGTGTGAGTTACCAATGGTGTGAACCCTCCAACGCGTTTCGGCTTATGCCTTCTTCTAGGGAAATGGATTGTGGAGTCAGTATCGTTCTTTAAATGTCCCTCCATTTCACTCATCTTTTTTCTGATTGGTTCGTGTCTCTGGGTCTCTGATTGGTCTTCAGAGCTCTACATCCTGCAAAGGTCGTTTGCTGATTTTTCTTTGAGGAATCCCAGATCCAGTGTGTACACATTCAACCAGTGTATACACATCCCCCAATTTATTGGACAGATAATTGATGCCTTGGATGTGCGTGTACACAAATGCCAGGGCCGAAAAGCAGCTACAGTCAGGCTGTTCATGAATGTTGCATCTTAATTAAGGGCCTGATCCATATGATGTGTAAATATGCGTCCATGTTTTGTAGGCGTAAGGAGTCTAAGGCCTGCGTTTTCGGGCCGGTGCCTGTAAGCATTACCAGTCGCGACCTAGGGTTGCAGCGGTGATCCAAAGCTGCATCCTTAGATGCAGCACTTAGTCGCCTCCCGTTAGCATTAGCAAAGAAATGATCACCTGCAGATGGCACCTGCAGCATTAAAATTTTAATTAGAAGGAATTGCGCAGCCACTTTGTTATGGCTGTACAATTCCAACATGAATCGGGCCCTACCTATTCATGATTGTTATTTTCTTGTCACATAGGAATCAGTGTATATTAGCAGATTAAGCATAATGATGCATGACCCAAATAACTCATATAGGACCTCTGTCTTTCTGCCTGTTTACCCAGATTGTGGTCTTTTTCCTGAATTTTGCATCTTAACTATATGCATCCAAATTGCTGTATGTGGAAGTGTGTATTAGTTAATCACTCTTTAGCAATGGTTGCTTGGCGCCTGAGCCGTAATTACAGATGTGTCTACATACATCTATCCTCCATGCAATACAAGTCATGTTACATGTAATGTGTAAGCATCATGTGACTCGGTGGAACAGAGCATCTTTGGGTGCAACTTTTTTCAATACAGGCCCCGTTTTGGCAAAACGATGCACAAGCAGCTGCCGCTTCTTAAAATGACACGCAGTATTCTGTGTGTGTGACTGCAGCTGTATCTGTGTATGAAATGCTCCATTATAGTGTTTTTCTGGAAAACTTGTTAGTCCTAGTCGTACTGTAATGGATACCACACTGCAATGGAAAAAAGTTGCACGCAAAAACACTTGACGCTACAGAATCACACCCTGGATGGTGCGACTAGAAGGGCAGTTTAATGCACAAGAATGCTAGATGTATGTGGACACATCTGTATGCTGGATCCAAAACCAAATGTAAGGTGAGCTAATTTCCCTTTAAAATATATTGCCCACATAAATAATAATCCATCGCTGCGATATGTGGCAATAAAACAATAATTGTTTTTGGAACTAAAATGCATCCTCTAAATATGGTATTGGGTAAATGAAATATATATAATTGGCCTCAGATATATATGCAATGCCAATACTTATCGTTGCACTGCTCATATGGTTAGGTGTCTTAGCGATGCCACAAAAACGGAATGTGTGTGCCAGCGCCGGCTGTGCAATAATAAAGTGAACTTTTTTTCTAAATGTACAAATTTATTGCTATAAAATATATAACAGTATTAATAAAAAATTCATAAAAAGACCCGGAATTTCATATATATATATATACAGCGAAAACTATTAGATCATGTTACCACTGATTGTCCAATGGGATTGGTTTATGATTGGGGCTCCAAGCCTTGTTATAGCTACAGGTGATTAACCAGGTGGCCAGCAGTCCAAATGGAGTTGGTGGATGTGTAGGATGGTACAGTGATGCATGGCACCGGAGCGCCCCAGGCGGGGGAGGCGTCGGTGGGCTCACCCGCTCCATGGGGGGGATGCGGCAGGCATCCGTTGCCGCTTCGCTCTGGGGGGGGGGGGCTGGTGGGTCGAGTTGGCGGCGGGAGATGCGGTGCGGGAGGGGCAAAGGCCGCAGCACTGGGTGGGCTCCAGGAGTGTCTGTACTGGCGCTACCCCCACCGCAGAGGGACGCAGACAATGACCAGCAGGGGGGGGGGGGGCATGCTCCAGGAGTTGTGGCTCACTTACCTGCTCCCATCTCCGTCCTGCTGCTCTTCTAAGCCAGGGCTTTGCCGCTGCTCACTACTGCCCTCCAGTGGCACGATTCCAGATGGTGGTATGAAGGTGTACCTGGATGAACAAACTGTTTTGTGGAATTGCCTCGCATCAGCCTCCGGATAAATGTGGAAAGCAGGCCAATATATGATGTCCTGAATGGATCCAATATGGTGGTAAAGTGGTGTTTTGCTCTAAATATAGCTCAATGCATTTCCCTGGAGTAGTGCCTCCAGCTTCCACGAAGCTGGAGAAACTACTTCAGGGAAACGCGTTGATCTTGGGGCTGACAACCCCTATACCAGCTGCCTGATAGTAGCGCACCTCCCACTCCTTTTCTTGTATCTTAGCGATGCTGCCTGCATTAAGGATTTCTTTGCAAAGTGAAAGTCATGGACCATTTGGGGGTGTTGACAGGGCGTAGCGGCAAACATGTCACAACTCGCGTCCAGGCAGTGCTAGGTCCAGTGCATGGGACTGGGACACGTCAACAATACAAAATGTATACTTGTATAGGTACTTGTGTATTTTGGCGGCGCCCCCGATGTCCGTCGTATGACGAACAGATCGCATCGCATCGCATGCCATGCACCCGATGGCATACGATGCGATGCGACGCGATTTTGACCCCCTATACGACCAAAAATCGTATAAACACCCTAAAGGGTGCTTTTGAGCACCCAAATAGGTGCTTACAATGTTAAATGCACCCCCACTATAAACGTGAACCCGAAGCGTGGCGAGCGCAGCGAGCCCGCGAGGGGCGGCGGTACGCGTCCTACGACCTTTTCATACCCCCACTATCCACGTCGGCGTGGAGTTGAGAATAGAATAGTGTGGCGAGCGCAGCGAGCCACCGAGCCTGAAGCGTGGCGAGCGGACGCGGATACCTTCACAGGTAAACGCGTCCCTTCGCGGGCTTCACAGGTATCCGCGTCCCCTCGCGGGGCTCGCTGCGCTCGCCACACTATTCTATTCTCAACTCCACGCCGACGTGGATAGTGGGGGTATGAAAAGGTCGTAGGACGCGTACCGCCGCCCCTCGCGGGCTCGCTGCGCTCGCCACGCTTCGGGTTCACGTTTATAGTGGGAGGGTGGCGTGGGGGTGCATTTAACATTGTAAGCACCCATTTGGGTGCTTAACATTGTATAAGCACCCATTAGGGTGCTTATACAATGTTTAATCGCATCGCATCGCATTGTATGCCATGTACAATGGCATACAATTTCAAAATTGTATGCCATCGTGCACTATCGTACGATATCGCATCGCATACCATCGTATGCGTTATGGTATGCGATGCGATGGGCGCCGCCAAAATACACAAGTACCCTTGTATATGTCACAACCGTTCTCTGGTCTCAGGCTACAACTGTGATACTGTACAACATGGGGTCAGCAGCTCAGTTCCCGCAGCCATTGTGCATGCTCAGATGGTCAATTATCGGAGGATCTGTGACCACCACTGCGGTTACTGGGATCTGTGATGCCACCAGTGGCCATCTGAATCCATTTCCAGATGGCTACAGCATTAGCATATTATTGCACATCTGCTGTGTACATGATAAATGCATTAGCCTAAATCTCTGCATCTGTCCCACTGTACAGTATTAAAAAAAAAAAAAAAGTAGTGCTGTAACTAAATATAACAGGAGACTTTAAACATCATGTAACTGTAGAAATAATAAAAGTACAGAACACCGAATGATTGCTACAATTACCTAACCTTAAAAACAATAAGTTAAAAATAGCAAATTGTTCTTTTTTTGAGATAGCAAAGTGTCCCTTGAGGATTGCAGAGATCTCCCATCTGCAAATACGGATTGGATGGAAATCTGCTTTTTGACGTCTGTTCCTGGTGGCATGTCCTTGCTGATAGTACAGTGACTGACACACCAGGCGTGCCTGGTCTCTCGGGTAGCTAGCGGCATTAGTGGAAATAATAAAAATCCTTTGTTCCTTTAGTAATGTTCCTGAGGAACAAAGCTGACATTTGAGGATTTTCTCACTGGATAATACAGAACAGTAATAAGCTTTTTACATCTTATGCTACATTGATGCTAAATTGATGTGTTCCTCTTCTACCACCATTTCCACATTACATACACAGATACTGTCAAATTAATAAAGTAATTAATTTGACAATGCATTATTGGAAAGATTATGTGGTCTTTCCATAGATTAGTAAAGATGCCTTAAGCCTTGGGGCGAGATGTGCTAAGCCTTGAAAAGTGATAAAATGGAGAGTGATAAACCACCAGCCAATCAGCTCTTACCTGCCATGTCACAGGCTATGTTTGAAAAAAATGACAAGTAGTAGCTGATTGGTTGGTGGTATAACTTTTCAAGGCTTAGTACACCTCGTCCTTGGAGAGAGGCAAAGTGGAGAGATAACGTACCAGCCATTCAGCTCCTAACTGTCATGTTACAGGCTGTGTTCGAAAAATGACAGGAGCTGACTGGTTCGTGCTATATCGATCATCGAGGCTTAGTACATTTGCCACCATATTTAAGAATGAGAATAACAACATCTGCAGCATCCAGTTATTATAACAGAAATGTCCTTAATGAAATAACACTGTGCAATTACCCTGGGAAATAATACTGAGCAGTACACTATTGACTAATATAAAATCAATTGAATTTACTACTGTATTTTCAGAAAATAAGACCTGCTTATCTCTTCCTGGTTCTAGTCTGGTATTTTACAAAGAATGGTCTATCTGGCTTTCTCCCTCCAGGAGCACTGAAGGAGTTGGGTGTTTAAAACTCTTGGCTAATTGTCTAAATGCACACTCCCGCGGACATCGCATCGCTCAGTACAAAAAGTATGTGCTGCACATACTTTTTGTACTGCCCGCGGATCACATCGCATGCAAAACACATGTGTATGGGCCAGAGGCGTAGCAAGAGCGGAGCACACGCTCCGGGCGCCGGAAGATAGCAAGGCGCCGGAGCTGTGCCGGCACCGCCAGCTCCCCTGCCCGCTCCTGGAGATGTGCTGCTATGTGTAAAATTCATATCTCCCGCTGGACCGCGCTAGCCAATGAGCGCTTGCGGTCCAGCAGCCAATCAACTGGTGGCTGCTGGACCGCGAGCGCCTATTGGCTAGCGCGGTCCAGAGGGCGATATGAATTTTACATAGCAGCAGCACATCTCCGGGAGCGGGCGGGGACAGTGGCGGAACTATAGTGAAACTGCTAATGTTGTGGGGACAGGAGGAAGGATGAGCTGTTCTTCTGGGTTGAGGGTAGAGGCCGGGTTCAACTGCCGCTACACCTTGCCTCAGCCACTGCGATGTGGCCCCCCCATGGGATGAGGGTAGAGGGACCTGCTCTGCTATAGGGAGGAGAGGGGGAACCGCTGTTGCTGCACGGACCGGGCAGAGGGAAGTACTCACTGTCAGGAGCCGCTCCCGTGTGGGCAGAGTGAAGGAGCCGCTGTCACTGCCCGGATCCACACCAGAGAGGAAGATGTAGACGACTGATGGAGGCTACATACCTTGTGATGGTAAGCCCCCTGGTCTGTCCCCCCATATGGTGCAGTGTCTATCTGTCTATATCCTTCCAGCAGTCTATACTGCTTCATCCCCTCTATCAGTCTGTGTCCCATGTGGTGCTCTGTCCATACATATATGACCCCCCACCCTTCTGTCCTATGTTGCTTTCTCTCCATTTGTCTGTGCCCCATGTGGTGCTCTGTCCATACATCTATGACCACCCACCCTTCTGTCCTTCTATGCTGCTTCCTCTCCATCTGTCTGTGCCCCATATTGTGCTCTGTCCATATGTCCATCTATGCCCTCCACCCTTCCGTCTGTCTTTGCTGGTACCTTCCTTTTTGTGTGTCAGTCTTTGCCCCATGTGGTGCTATATCCGTCCATCCATCTATGACCTCCACCCTTCTGTCCGTCTATGCTTCCCCAGTCAATCTGTGCTAGCATATGGTGTCTGTTCTGTCCCCTTATGTCTATACCCGTCACCCATTAATTTTTCCATCTATACCCCTATACCTCCTGTATGGTGTTCTGTCCATTTTTGTCCCCACATCCGTCTGTCAGTCTATTCCCCATGTGGTGTTGTCTGTTTATCTGACCATCTCCCCATCCATGCCATATGGTGCACTGTCCTTCCATCTGTTTGTCCTTGTTCCCCATATGCCCATGCCCTCCCCGTCAATCGTCTGTCCATCTATGCGCCCCACCCCTATTCTCTGGTGTAATCAGGTAGTCTCTCCTACTTGCTCTCCCTTCCGGACTGAAAATCCGTCCCGGACCCCAAAATTCTTAGTGGCAGCCCTGGTCATGGGCATTGCGGAGTGTTATATAGTATGTCATGGGCATTGCGGTGTGTTATATAGTATGTCATGGGCATTGCGGTGTGTTATATAGTATGTCATGGGCATTGCGGTGTGTTATATAGTATGTTATGGTTATTACGGTGTGTTATATAGTATGTCATGGGCATTGCGGTGTGTTATATAGTATGTCATGGGCATTGCGGTGTGTTATATAGTATTTCATGGGCATTACGGTGTGTTATATAGTATGTCATGGGCATTGCGGAGTGTTATATAGTATGTCATGGGCATTGTGGAGTGTTATATAGTATGTTATGGGCATTGCGATGTGTTATATAGTGTGCAATGGACATCATGTGTGGGCTTATGTGTAATTGAAATTACAAAGTTCACTAAAATGCGCAATGGGCATTACGGTGTGTGGTATAATGTTGGTCTGTGCCCACCTTTCACAGCGCAGGAGCCTCACCTACTACAAATTGGGGGGGGGGGGGCGAAACACGCCCTTGCTCCGGGCACCGTGGCACCTAGCTACACCACTGGTATGGGCACCTTTAGACATCCTTAATTATAAGCAGATCTGACTAGGATCTCTTTACCTTTTGTATGTTAAGTGTATTGTTGTCATTATTGATTAAAGTCCTGTAAAGCTTTAAATATATAATCCAAGTCCTTTGCCATGTAAGGAAGTGCACTGTCAATGTCTTTGTGTTTGCATTAGAGTGCTGAATACCTGGAAAGTGTGCACGCATTTTGAAGGTTTATGGGAAAAATCTGAATGTACACGCTGTTCTAAAGTGTAGATATCGCCCAACTTCCTTGCCCTATCATTAGGTTAAACCTTTCAGTTTTCCTTCCAAAATATTTATTGACTTATTGACTGTTGACCCTTTGATCAATAACCATCCATGGGCACCAGCATGGACACAGGCTCTGAAAGGATGTGCTTAGTATGGAAGTGGGAATACTGTGCATACATGGGCCTACTGAGCACACATCTGAAAATTTCTGGTAGGGGCCTCTCTGCTGGGGAGGGTTTATGGTCTGTACATTTTTGCGTTCTGAAATTGCTAAATTTGGCAGCATGGCTTCTCCCATAGAAACCTATAAGAATGTGGCAGCTGTCAGGAAATAAATGGTCGTAGCAGGTAGGTCCCTCATACATACAGTACATTCGACAAAAATGGCTGCAAATATTTTATGATAAATGGTCCACACTTTACTCAGTAGACTGGGCTGTACAATTGCAGAATGATCTATCTGATGTACAGGTGCTGTGCACGCACGTAAAGGGCAACTGCTTTGGTTTAGCCATGCGCTGGTTGACAAAGAGTGTTGGTGCAATTGGATTGAGCCATCTGTAGACAGACCACTCTTGCTGAGAATGGGGGTTTCTGGGTGGTAACTGAGCAGTAACAATAAGACTGCAATGCAATAACAGTCTCATAATAGTATCATGGGAGGGTAAGCCGACTTCCATGCATGCTTTGTAGCACGTGGATAGATAATGTTAATGATAGATCTTTTACACAGAACATGCCCAAATACTTAAGATGTCTACTACTGTGGACGTAAATACAATGGGTGGGAGAGGCTTCCACATGCAGTAATGGGTAAGTAGCACTATGACACAGCCAAATGGGAGATGCATCAGAATCCAGGATATGGTCATTGAGTCACCAGCATGATGGTCGACATGAGTCTAGGTCGACATGCAGGACGGTCGACAGGGTCATTAGGTCAACAGGGTCATTGGGTCGACATGGGTTAGGTCGGCAGTCAAAAGGTCGACATGGGGTTTTTCACATTTTCATGCCCTACCATCCACTAGGGCGTGATGGGAGAATAAAATAGTGTGCCGAGCGTAGCACAGCGCATCTCCAAGCGCCGGGACCGCCGATCACCCCACCAGGACCGCTGATTGTCGTGCTGGGGGCAAGCCCAGCACCAAGGTAAGCTGCTGCGCTGCCCCCAGCCTCAGTGCACCACGAGCTCCCCCCATCCGCAAGGTGAATGGATGCAGCACACAGGCATCTATTCACCTCCTCCCTGCCTACGCTGCTGTCTGCACAGTACAGCAGACCGCAGCAGAGGCTGTGTATGTGCCCCCCGCCCATACTCCATACTGACCGCAGGAGGTTGGCATCCCCATTGCTGTAAACGGGAGCCAGGTCGGGCGACCCGGCATACCCTTTTACACTGCCCGCTACCCAGGTCCTGTCTGTGTTCTACCCTGGGTAAAAGTCCTGTGTAAATGGACATGGGTTGACCCCTTTTACACCGTTTTTGCAGTGGTGTAAAAGGGGTATTGGCAGAACATGATTTACATGATTTTATCTAGTTTTAAATGCTGTCGTGCACAAGTTGCTGATTATAGAGGCCAGTCCTTTTAAAATTGAACTTAACTTAAAGTAATGAGTTTTAAAAGGCAGGATGTATTCTCGTGAGAGGCATTCATAGTTTGGGATGAGAATGTGCACTTCCGCAGTAAGACATAATTAAGCATTTATGCGACCTGGCTTTCTGGGTGAATGTAACGGACATGTGCACGAGGTTATTGTGTTAAACATAAGTATATATTATGCCAGGGAACAGTGGGGATAAGTGACTTTATTACTATTTATTATAATTATTGTTATTTTTTATATCTTTACTCTGAAGGAATATTGCACAGCTGTATGTGAGATCTATGCTCTGCATGCACTATTATGCAGCAACAAAAATCAGGTTTGAATCGTGGCTGCTGGTTGCTAAGCAACAAAAACGTGTACATTTAAGAGCTTGGCCGTTTTTGGCAGTGTTTCATAACCTTGTTTCTGATGCGCTCAGTGAGAGCATGTCCTTATACATGCCAGCCTGACCCCATGTTAGTCTCATGGATGTAGCTATAGTGGGTGCAGGGGGTACCATTAGGTTTGCCATCAGAAATTGTGGGGCCCCAAAAGACTGAAAACACAGGCAGGGCTCCCTCTGGGGGGAGCTGTAAATATTATGAGTGGACTACAATGTGGTTGGGGTTCAATTGATGCATAAAAGTTTGGCCTGTGGGGGTGGGTGTTATTATAACACAGTCTATCATAAGATATAAATCTATAAAAATACAGAAATATACAGTAATAAGGAAAACTGCTGTCAATTTACACACACAGAACACTAGAATCTATACTAGGTATGGCCATCCCCCTACACGCCGCACTACATCACTATGCTACGTCCCCTTACACGCCGCACTACATCATTACGTTACATCCCTATGCCACATTCCCCTACACACCACACATCACTATGCTACATCCCCCTACATCACTATGCTATATCCCTCTACATCACTATGCTACATCCCCCCCTACATGCCGCACTACATCACTGCGCAACATCCCCCTACATTACTACGCTACAGTATATCTCCCTAAATGCCACACTATGCTACATCCCCATACATGCCACACGACATCACTATGCTACATTCCCATATGTGCAGCACTACATCACCACACTACATGCCCATACATGCCGCACTACATCACTAAGCTACATCCCTGTACATGCTGCACTACATCACTGTGCTACATCCCCTTACATGGGGCACTACATCCCCCCTACACTACATCCCATACATGCCGCACTACATCCCCCTATATTACTATGCTACATGTCCCTACATGCCACACTACACTACATCCACCTACATCACTACACTACTTCCCCCCAACATGCTGCACTACATTACTATGCTACATCTCCATACATGCCGCACTACATCACTATGCTACATCCCCATACATGCCGGACTATTCACTATGCTACATCCCCCTACATTACTACACTACACCCCCCCTACACGCTGCACTACATCACCATATATGCTGCACTACATCACTACACTACATCCCCCTATATTACATCCCCCTACATTACTACGCTACATCCCCCTACACGCACTATAGTTTATCATTATGCTACATCCTCTACATGACACACTACATAACATCCCCCTACGTAATTCACTACATTACTACATTCATCTCAAAATAAAAAACACTTCAGCTCCTCCCTCCAACTTACCATGATCTCATGTCCAATGGGTGGACGGAGGGTCCCACTTGGTCCTTTGGTTGGAAGACTGTGCTAGCATGGCAGGTTTGAAGAACGAGCCATGCAGGGGCTGAAGAGATCAGGCCTTGTCATATGGACATGAGGGAGCAGGGTAGAGGGTATTTATGTATGAGATATTGCGGCTCTCACACATGAAGCTCCAGCCGCTGCCCCGCATTCCTCAGTTACCCTGCAGCCGCCCAGGTGTCCCGTCCAGCGCTGTACGGAGCAGACCCGCTCCAAGGGGTGTTGCTGTGTGCTATGGCTCACACATTACCTGCTACATGGCGCTCCCACCTCTGTCCCGCTGTCCTCCGTTACCCGCAGCCTTCATCCGCCCAGGTGCTCCATCCAGTGCTGTAAGCCGCAACCCCGCTGCCCTGGCGCACACACCAGGAAGCGGGTATTTGGCCCCTCCCACCACTGTCTGTAATACAAGGGTGCTACACATGCCATCTCTGCTGCATTCTGCCAGCTGCCACACACAAAGAAAGCGGCGAATGCTTCCTTTGGCTCCCACACTGGCTGCTGCCGCACACGAAGGGGTATACCTCTATATTAGCTGCCACATCCTGCATGACCCTCCGCCACAGCATATGCGGCCTCACACCAAACAGCTGCACATTACAAGCCTTCAAAAGGTATGGCACCACCGCAACTGCCCCTCACTCAACCGGTGCACCAGCACACCTGACCAACCCACACGGCCAACCCCCAACTCCACCACCCACAGTATCCCTGCATCCACCACTCCCCCACACAGACCACCTCAAGCACCTTCCCCCACCCATGGCACCCTTGCACCCTAACCTCACCCTCGAAAAAAAGGCATTCATAGGTTAAGGGGGTGGAGCCCCTTACGACGGTGTGAAGAGCGCCTGTAGGGTGCGATGAATCACCTAGTAAATACTTATAATCTTTGTAGTGTATCACTAATACCTTTTAACCCAGTCCGAAAACTTTCCATTTCTAACAAGCTTTTGTCTTTTATACTTTAGAAAGTTTTCTATAATGTACCCAAACTTCTATGTGGAACAGTATTTAATCTGGCAAGATCCAACTTGAAACTGACCTCTGTCTCGATACTGGTACATCTAGTATACCCTCAGTCTACCTACCCGCACCCCCTACAGTGTACCTGGAGTTATTGGAAATTACTTCTGTACCAAGTCAGCACATGCTGTGCATTCAAAATGGAAATATTTCAAAATATTTCCTGATCGTTGCTTACAAAATTTCCATGTTTCACTAAAGAGTTGTTGATCTATTAAAGGGCAAATAGGAGTTTTTTAATGTTTCACCAGTGATAAGTGTTGCATGGAGAAGTGTACTTAAGAAACCATTACTGTGGAAATATGCAGATAACTATGTATGTGGTAAAATGTGACTTGATAATCTCCCAGCATAATCATCTTTTATGCTCCATGTGCTTCCATGTGCCTGTTTTATTATCTCATGTTTTTCACTCTACATTAAAGGTTTGAGATCAGATGGCCACCCGTAGCATGCAACACGTGAAACTGAGCGGTCTCCTCGTGTACCCTCACCCTTCCCTTAAACATGAACATGTGGCAAATGCTTGAATTTCTTTAGACATCAGCATGACTCTTCTAAATATAGCTGCCACGTGGATACCAGACTTCTATGGATTCTCTGCATGAATATTTTAATGACATCGATCATATGAAGTCATAGGTAGATTTTAAAACAAATCATCAAATGCTGGTTCTAAATAATTGATATCCACAGAACATTTTATGAGGGCTATACACATGTCTCATACGATCAAGGGCACGTGTCCACCAAGGAACTTCTTCCTCGTGTTTTGTCAACGGTAAAGCAACGAAAGAGCATTTATAATTGGACCTAAAAGTTCACCCATGTGCCGTCTATAATCCACCCAGATCTGTCCTAAAACAACAATAATATGTTTTAAAATGTTTTCTCGTTCCCATCAAAATATCGTAAAATACACAAATTATTATTACACTACATACACACAGAAATCTCAGTGTCAATGCCTTGGCTGAAGATAATGATGCTAACAAGCATTGTTATTTAGAATAATTACATGTGAAAAGCAGCCAGAGAATCTAGAACAGCATTTCTAAAGAGGTTTGCTCCAGCAAATAATCAGCATTATATGTGAATTAAGTAACATTATGGATGCGTTTTAGCATTTGTCTACTTGGAAGCTTGATGCAGTGTGTGTGGGATATTAAATGCAAGCAGTTTATTGTACATGGAGTAATTGTGTCTGCGGTCACAGTTGACGCACACAGTCTGGAATATAAAGTGCTATGCCGGGAATACTTTCTGAGCCTACTACACTGTTCTCATTCAAAGTTCTTAAGGGTATCTTCAGACTTTGCCCAATTATAAAGAAAACTAATTCTCTGGGTCAAGAGTGACGTAATCCTCATTCAGTGTAATGTCCAGTTTTGGTCTTCCCAATAGAAATTTGTTAAAAGTTACAATGAAAAACAATACAAACAAAAATGTATTTAAGTACAACTTTCAAAGGAAAAAAGTTTAATTTGATTAAATAATTTTCAATCTTCACTGCATCTGTTGTCGATATCCATAGATGGTGGCAGCAGAATTATAGCCCGCTTTACAGATACAATTGCTATGCTTTTTATGGGGAAGCTATATATCAGTAGATAAAGGCTCTGGCACCATCAATACCCGGGGATAACTATCATTTCTAGCATAGATGTTATATCAAGAGAGTCCCTAAAATGCAGAGCTCTCCCTTTGATAAATATGCATATGCAGAGGTTTATTTTTTTAACTATTGAATGGATGTGTTTAATTGTGTGCAACAGAATAGGTAAAAGGGCTGAGAAAGGGAGCAATTGGTGTCAGAACTGTGACTCCTACCCTGTAATTTGGGGACAGTATAGAGATTCCTACATAGGCATACCTCCCAACTGTGCGCATGCGCACAGCGTCTATTCGCGACTGAAAACAAGGGCGCAGCCTAATTTGCATAAGCTATGCCCTCATTTACATACACCACGCCCCCTTTTCGACTGTCCCTATTACGATATTCACAAAGTTGGGAGGTATGCATAGGACATATTCTACCATTCCTTCTGTCCTTCCCTAACTCTCTCATAAAACGTGCGTGACTAGTTCATACAGTAAGTATTTATATTGTTTTATAAGTTTACATTTTACTTCTAATTATTATCTGTTATCCAACGGATTCTGCTTGTCAGCCTATAAGCTACTGTTAAAATACTATAGGTGCATTCAATTAAAAAAAGTGACATTTTCTATTAAATTATATGTTCATTTACTAAAATACCTGCAATAAAATATGAATAGACCAGAACAGAAATAAGGAAAATGCTGAACTGTCGCCATAAAACCTCTGAAAGCTGCAGAACCATACATGTGTTGGCATCACAGTTGCATTTTACAGACCGTGTCAGTTGTCATCCCCCCTGCTATATTTATATACTTGCATATCGTTCATAAAGGTTTGTCAGAGATAATCTCTGGATGTGCAGTGAGATATATACTTTTATATATACTTTTATAGCCGCAGGTTTCAATTGTATGCTCCCTGCTGTCATCAATCCATATTTGTCTGTATTTGGCCATAAAGCTCATCCGGGGTGGCTCATTTGCAGCATAACTATTTGACAGGCAACCTCAAGCCCCAGAGGAAATTCGATTTCCATCTAAGCTATTTTAAGAGTGCCGCCTAGAGACATGATTTAGAGAACTCCCTGTGTGGAGGACTCCATAATCATTCTTTGCTCACTATGTAAATGCCCAGATATTGCTGGGGGAATCCTCCAGTCATTGGAGCAAGTTATCAGATAAATGTTATACGTTTTTGCTTCTTCACAGTTTATGTAATGATGAGAGGAAAATGCAGCAGATCTGACAAGTTGAGGATTTAACCCCATAGCTCAGTGGTTCCTAAACTGTGCGCCTAGGCTCCCTGGGGTGCCTCGGAACACTTGCAGGGGTGCCTCAGCTTGGTGGTCCAGAACCAATTCAAATTATTTATGGCCAATGAAACAGGCAAAATCAGTGCTTGGGGTTTCCAATTATAAAATATGTGAGGAAACAGAAGTGAATTGTGTTCCTCACCACATAACTGGACCTAAGGATGACATTTAAGCACAACTTATTTAATTTTTTTTTTTTGGTAACAAACTTTGGCCTAGGGGTGCCTTAAAAAATATTCTGAAAAAAGTTTGGGAACCTCTGCCATAGCTTATAAACGTTATTTCTCTTTTATTTGTATCATTACATTGGTAAGTAACTGTAAGATCATAAGAAGTGAATACATATATCCAGGGCTTAAAGTGGTCTGTGAGAGGTGGTGGAATTAATTTCCTCTGTCACCTACTCCCATCCCCCCTTGCAAACTATAAATTTGTGCCCTACCTCCCCCATACTTTTAAAATGGACAGTGGTCTTACAAGGAAGGTGTGTGGTTACGCGGTAGTACCCCCAATTTAAATAAAACCACACAGTAGAACAATCTTATTCACATTATCTGCATGCACTGCCCTTAAATCATATTTATCATAGTAGAGCCCTTATTCACATTGTGACACACAATAGTGCCCCTTATTCACGTTACTTCACACAGTAGTTCCCCTTATTCACTGTCACTCAGTAGCACCCCTTATACATGTTATTCCACACAATAGTGCCCCTTATTCACGTTGCTTCACACAGTAGTTCCCCTTATTCACTGTCACTCAGTAGCACCCCTTATTCATGTTATTCCACACAATAGTGCCCCTTATTCACGTTACTTCACACAGTAGTTCCTCTTATTCACTGTCACTCAGTAGCACCCCTTATACATGTTATTCCACACAATAGTGTCTCTTATTGACCATGCCCACAGTACTTCCCCTTATATACAATTCCAACAATGGCAGTACCCCTTAAACATATTGCCCACAGAATTACCACTTCTACACACAATGACCACATCACATAGGCTATGCCAGAAAAATAAGGATAGGATCTGAGGAGATGAACTCTTCTTGACAGACACAGCATGAGTAAGTACAGGGGGGTGGCAGCCACCGTTGTAGGAGAAACAAGGAGCAGCCAGGACCTGAGGAAGGGGCTGAAGCTAATCTGTGGGCATCATTAATTGATGTGGGTGTTGGGGCTGTACTTTCTAGTGGAATTATTGCGTAGGGCCATGGTGTAGGTGGAACTAGATCAATCTACCATTACAGTTGGTGGAACTCCATTCCACCCCCCCCCCCCCCCCCCACACACACACACACACTTTAACTCCTGCCATAGGCATGCACACATGGTGTGCCAGATGAGCACAGGCACTCCCTAATGCTGTGCACATCCTAATACTCACACCCATGCCTTTGATGCCGCATTTGTGCAGAGGACCATACTGCTGCTCTGTCCCCGGGCTGTTCTTCAGCTGGCAATGGCATGCTGCTGCTAGAAGCTATCTGAGTGGCTGGCTCTGAGGGCTGGATTGCAGCACTCTTCTCTGCTTCCATATTGTTAGAGACTGGTGTGTAGTCCCACCCTGACTGTGCTTCCAGGTCCTGCCTTTCTCACTGGCTACTGTCTGGCCATGGCTCCCACTGCCGCAGGATTTTAATAATAGGTCAGTCAGCACAGCCTCAGTTATTTGAATGTGTTGGGCTGAGTACCCAAATGTATCTCCTGAGCGTGTAGGCCCCAGCTAGTGCTCCACTCATTGTTTCTTTTTAATCAAATAAATGGCGCTGTCTGTGAGGCGCCGACTAGCAGGTGCTGCCCACATCAGAGTGACACCATGCCTGTACTTCCTAATGCTACAGCACTTCAGCTACCGTGCCTCCGGTGACCCTCGGCCATTTGAAATGCAGAACCGTTTTTAATGTAAGTAGCAAGTGAGTAATTGGCGTACTGCTAGGAGCTGGGGGCTACAGAGCTGAGCCTTTACCAGCCAGAGAGTATGCCGGTAAAGATGGTCCCTCAGTAGGAGAGAACTGTAAGTGAAATGTGAAAAAAAGAGGGCATTGACAACAAGATAGAAGAGGGCCCTGCTTTGAGGAGCTAACAATCTAGTTGTAAGGAGCGACAGACAGATGACATGAGGTGCAAGCAAGCAGTGCCCATTGATCTGTCTAATATCCACTGGCGTGGCATGTAGTTGATGCCTGGAAGAAGCGGTGGGTGTGACTGTAAGGGGTTACTGAGGGATGGAGAATCTCTCAGATGCTACGTGTTAGAGGCATCATCAGTGATCTGGTGGAAACTGTCACGCACTGCATGCTATGACTGAATGGTTTACCAAACGGGGGTATAACAAGGCTAATTTACTTACTGACAAGGCTAAAGTCTTGGATATTTCACGACAACACTGCTTAGTCCAATCAACGCGTGATAACAAAACTGATCAGATTATTCCTGGGATAAATCAATTTACAGTTAGCAGTGAAAACATTAATAAATATATAAAAAATCTTTGGCCTGCGGTGAACACCGACCGTGAGTTGCCAGCTCTATATAAAACCCGTTTGATGCTGGCTTATACTATATAGCTACAGTATTTAAGATTGATATCACTGATTTGGCTAAATCCGTTGCTCCCCCCCACGTTTTGGCTAGACATTATGGTTGCTACCACTGTACAGGATGTACCACCTGTGGGTCCCTTTTGATTGGTTACCACTTTTTTGCATCCATACAGCAGTATAAAAATGCCTCATTAAACATGTCCTCACGTGCACCACAAAGTTTGTGGTGTACATGATTTACTGTAGCTATCTACATGTGGGAAAGACTGAAACTAGGCTGCGTGAGGGAATGGCCAATCATAGGTCAGCTTTTTGTGATGCCATCATGATGGACATCAGTGACCAGCCCTTTGCCTGCTATTGTGCCACTCTGTTGCCAGTCTGAGAACGAAAATAATTTCCCCCACTAAGAAGAGGTGGTGATAGAAGTAAATTGTTACTCATACTTGAGAGCAGATGGATGATAAAACTAGACTCACTTGTACCTAAAGGTTTAAAACAAGAAACTAGGTTTGTTTTGTTTTCTATAGAGTATATATAAAGTATGTAATGGTTAATATGAACTATGCCGATCTGGAATATTATATATGTCTTGCATAATTTGATACAGTTAAGTTTTTGTGTTATATATTGTTTTTTATACACCTACTGTACTTTCATTTTTTGTTATTTATATATATGATTCATGCTTAGGTCTTGAATATACTATTAGCGCCTATATTGGCATTTTGTATATATTTTTTTTTATATCATTGGGTTTTTAATTTTTATATCTTAGAGGGTCACTGACAGGCCCCGCTGACCCGAGTTATTGCACGTGAACGCGCAACAATCCAGGAAATTGGTCATTGTAAAAGGGTCCTGAAATATTATCCCGGGTCCAGCATTCTGGTATTTCAACCTGGGTATTTCAACCAGGGTTGGACCCGGGACGATCACGGGTCCAGGGGCAGTGTGAACAGGTAACTGGGGTTGACACAACCAGGATCCCGTTCACTGTACTGTAAAGGCGCCACTGGGAGATGCTGTCATCTCCCAGCACCGCCCCGGCCATCCTGATTATGTCATCCACCCGGCTTTATGCTTTAGGTGCGTGCAAGCCAGGTCGCACCCAGGATTTTGTACCCGGCTTGTGACTCAGCTTGCTAGCGTGAAAAGGGGTATGAGTGATTTCACTATTTGTATGATACTCACCTTTGTATGATAATGTAGTATTGACTTTTTTGCACATTAAAGAAAATTGCCTTAGACCTGAGTGAGTGCTGCTAATTTTGTTCGGGACATTGCATGTTTTATGAAGGGCACCAGAGGCAGTTGTGAATGAGTGGGAGTGCCAATCCATCCAGCTATAATACTAATATGGAGTGGGAACTCCAAGAAGGTTCACTGTTTGCTTATTAGGGATCAGCCAGACAATGCCACCTAATAAGCTTCATCAGTACTTAAGGAGCCTACACACAGGGTGATTTCAGAGCATTTTCTAATCCATATGACTAGAACATGCCTCTACATCGTTCTGTGTGTCGGGGCCATAGCGATGCGCACCCCCTGACAGATCGCTCAGCATACAGTGCTGACACACTCAGCAAATCTCCCCATATGTAGGCCCCTTTACAGTTCACCAGGGGTGTGGTTATAGATAAGGATATTCTGATATGGTGCAACACCTGCAACAAGTGCAGCTTGTGCCAGTGCTCAGTCATTACACCATAAGTCCCAACGTCACAATTTTGACTGTTCAATGACCCGATCTGTATTATGTTACCTTCCTATCTTAAATGGGTGATTTTTTTCCACTTTGTGATACATAGCAATAATTGATGATTTTATTTTGAGAACTGTAATGAGCGGCAATTAAACATCAACCTTCTCACCACATTTTGCAACCTTGTGAGTCCACCAGAAGCCAGATTTACATATGGACATATACAGTGCTTAAAGTGGTCCTGGGGAGGTGGGGGAACTTACTTTCCCCACCTCCTCCCCCCCACACTTTCCATATGTCACAGCCAGTATGGGTGCTAGGGTGTTTGGCGCTCCCTGCGAGCTTTATATTTACGGCCTATCCCGCACACACCTATGAAAATAATAATGTGGGCCACATAATACCACCCTTAATTCAAATGATTGCCTCCCAGTGCAAAAAAACCCAACATCTCAAAGAATAACAGAACAGTGCGCGCCAAAAATTTAGGGCATGGCTTTTTTGGGACAGGGGATTATGCGCACCGTAATGCCCATTTCACATCATGTCACACATCATAATACCCATTACACAATATGCCACTCACAGTAAAATATTATGCCACATAAGTGCCGCTTACCTACATGCTCATTGCTAGGGGTTTCTTGCTCGATGCCAGGGGTCACCTGCTCTTTGCCAGGGGTTACATGCTCAGTGCCAGCCAGGGTTACATGCTTAGTGCCAGCCAAGAGGGGGTGAGGTGACTGAGGGAAGGAGGGGGTGAGCTGATAGGGGGACACGATCGGGAGAGGTGACGGGGGACAAGAGGATGAGCTGGCAGAGGATGAGAAGGGGTGAAGTGATGGGGGGCAAGAGGGGGTGAGGTGATGAAGGGCAAGAGGGGGTGAGGTGATGGTGAGGGGACAGGGGGGAAGGGACAAGCTGACAGGGGGTGGCCAGAGGGCTGGATGTAATGGGGAGCGAACTGACAGGGGGACAGGATGGGGTGAGGGGATGAGGGGGTGATTTGAAAGGAATGAGAGGGGATGAGGTGGCATGGTGCGAGGCGATGGCAGCCAGACAGGGGGTGAGGTGACAGGTTGAAGTGGAGAGGAGGCGGGTCCCGTTCTTACCATGATCAGCGGGTCTCTGGCCTCCCAGCTCTCCTGTGTCCTGGTCAGCTACTGCTGCTCTCCAGCCAACGTTGTTGCTGTTCTCCTGTGCCCCAGGTGCTGGCCTCCGATGCTCTGCTGAGCTTCAGGCTCCATCCGAAGCTGATCTCCTGCTCCGAGTTCTCTGTCCCACAGTCGCGCTCACAGATCAAAGTGGCCATTTCATATCTATGATCCCGGCTCACAAGCCAATCAGTGCCTTCGTGGTTCAGCAGGGAGCCTATCAGGAGCCACCGCTGCCTGATTGGCTGCCAAGCTCTGATTGGCTAATGGGTGTCAAATTTTAAATGTAATGAGCAGGGTAAGGTGACCGGACGGGGGAGGAACCGTTCCGTATCCAAAATGGAACTGACGGAACGCAGTTCCGCCCCGTTCCGGCTCACTTTAACCCCTTGACATATATGATTTGATGGTAAGTTTTGACTACAAAAATTATAAGAATAATACAAAGATGATATTTATAAGATAAGTTTTATAGTGAAAACTCTAGAGTATACTGGGGTAAAGTGGTGTACACAGGTGGTGATTTGTTCTAAGCGGTTTTGACCCATATGTACACAGTGGGGGATAGCGATGCGCGGCGTCGCTATCGCTCCGCCAAATAGACACTTTATACATATTTTGACGAGACATTGCAGTGTCTCTTCAGCAGTACACGCGGGCTGCTGCTGGGGATGGCCACCGGCTTATCTCCAGCAGCGACATAGCAAAGTCGCGTAATCAAAATCATTTAGCTGCAGCCCGTGTGTACACCCCTTAAGACAGCTGTCTCTGCCTCCCCTGACTGCACATCCCTGCTCTGCGTCCTGTTCATTTACATAGCTTGATAATACGGTATCTTGAGTCACAGCTTAATTAATGCATTTCCTTATGAGCAGTGACAATCAACCTACTGACATCATACGCTTGTATAAACTTTATATGAACAGAGGTACCAAAATCATATGCACAGATGATGTAAAAGCAATTAAATGTGATTATAAGTAATTTCTTTCAATTAAACATCTTCAGAAAACTTTCTGACATATTAGCGTAATCACTTAATCCACGTCTTGTCAACAGCCAGCGCATGGAATGACAGGTTAACACCTCAGACTGATCTGTATGCGTATCTCCTGTCTGCTTTGATGCCTGACTTTACCCAAATGACATAATTAGCAGACTCTCAGGAACAAAACTGGGCACATGATCATATAAATGAACCAGATGGGAGTGAAATGATTCGCTGTTTTCGCTTGTACTTGGCCAGTATCATAGAACAGATTATCACTCTCGTGGTATGAGCGCATTAGATCAAGAATTAACTCAGGCTTAAAAGGAAAGCATGTGTGTGTGTGTATAGAGGCAAATCTGGTTCCTTTACTGATAAATGTTAGATTTATGCCTGTGCTTTGCATATGCAATATATGTTTTTAATTGCTTGTCTTGGTTTTTTTATGTCGTTTTTATGCTGCATTTGATGGAGTTCATAGCTCCTTCTTATATTTAACCTTTTATCTCCACTCCTTTTTCATGTTCTAAATTTTTTAAAAGGTGGAACTAAAACATACAAACATAGAATTTAACGGCAGATACGAACCACCTGGCCCATCTAGTCTGCCCCTTTTTTAAACATGTTATCTCAAACCATATTTGATCCTTATTTCTATGTAAGGATATCAATATGCCTATCACAAGCATGTTTAAACTGCTTTACCATATTTCCCTCTACCACCTCTGATGGGAGGCTATACCACTTATCCACTACCCTTCTGCATACCTCCCAACTGTCCTGCTTACCTCGGGAACGTCCTGGTATTTGGGGACGTTCCCGCATCCTGCCCGGGGCCGCCACTGTCCCGTGGTGGGGGGGCAGTTGGGAGTCCCGTCCCGTCCCCCAGCATGAAGAGAATAGATGCTATTCAGGGACGCAGAGCAGCAAAAATCGGGGACACGGCCTTAGGTCGCGTCATCCTGTGAGGCCACGCCCCTGTTCACAGGCCATGCCCCTCTCCATGCGCACGCACGGGTCCCGATCCAAGGGGACACAAAGTTGGGAGGTATGCCTCTGTGAAGTAATTTTTCCTCAAATTTCCCCTGAATCTTCCTCCCTCTAGTTTCAGTGAATGTCCTTATGTTCTGTTGCTCCTCTTCTTTTGAAGAATGTCTCACTCCTGTACCTTGTTAAAACCCTTGATATATTTGAAAGTTTCTATCATGGCCCCCCTTTCCCTTCTCTGCTCTAAACTATACATATTAAGATCTTTTAGTCTTTCCTGGTGCGTTTTGTGATGTAGGCCATGCACCATATTAGTTGCCCTTCTTTGTCTCGAATGTGTTTATATCTTTCTGGAGATATAACCTCCAGAACTGAACACAGTAATGTAAATGAGGTTGAACCAATGACCTATACCAGTGATGGCTAACCTTGACACACCAGCTGTTGTTGAACTACACATCCCAGCATGCCCTGCTACAGTTTTACTATTTGACCATGCAAAAAATTGATGCAGGGCATGGTGGGATGTGTAGTTCAACATCAGCTGGAGTGTCAAGGTTTGATATCACTGTCCTATACAGTAGCATTATTACTTCTTTCTTTCTACTGCTCATTCAACTCCTCCATCTGACTTGCCTTCTTCATTGCTTTGTTTCATTGCTTACCTGCCTTAAAGTCACCTGAAATAGTGACACCTAGATCCCTCTCCTCCTCAGTAGTTTCCATTAAAATGGCATTTATACTATATTTAGTCTTTGGATTTTTGAGACCCAAGGGTATGATTTTTCATTTTTTGGCATTAAACTGTAGTTGCCATGCTCTTGACCATTTCTTTAATCTACCTAGATCATTTGTTTTACCCCTACTAGTGTGTCTACCCTTTTGCATACCTTTTGTGTCATCTGCAAAAATACATTTTACCCTCCATTCCATTTGCAATGTCACCAATAAAGATATTAAGTTCAGATAATTGGCGAACTTAACTGGTAACCTTTCAATCCTATGACTACACTCCATTTACTACAACTCTCTGCTTTCTATCCTGCAACCAAGATCTCAACCATCGTAGTCCAATCCAAATCCAATCCCAAGCTTTCAAGTTTGTTAATAGTCTGCAATGTGGAACAGTGTCAGAAGCTTTACTAAAGTCTAGATAAGCTACATCTACGCCGCCCCCCCCCCCCCATTGATCTATCATTTTAGTCACCCAGTCAAAAAAGTAAATAAGATATATTTGACATGATTTCCCCCCAATAAACAAATGCTGTTTAGGATCCTGCAAGTTGCTGCTTTTGATATATTCTACAACTCTTTGTTTTAAGAGTGTTTCCATCAGTTTCCCTACTACTGATGTAAGGCTCACTGGTCAATAGTTGCTTACCTCTTTCTCACTTCCACTCTTGTGCAGTGGGACTACATTCACTATTTTCCAGTCCTCTGGGATTACTCCAGTAGCAGTGACTGGTTGAATAATTCTGTTATTGGTTTTACCAGCTCCCCTTTAAGCTCTTTTAGTATCATTGTGATGTATCCCATCTGGCCCCATTGATTTATCCACTTTTAGTTTTGAGAGTTCTGTGAGGACTTTCTCCTCTGTAAACATACTTGTTTCTCCCTTATTTTTCTGAATATACTTGAAAAAGAACTGTGGCCCCTTCCCCTCTCTTTCAGCAGTGAATACTGAGCAGAAATAATTATTAATGTGATCTGCTATTACATGGTCTTCTTCAAGAAGACTTCCACTCTCGGTCTTTAGTCTTATTACTCCACTTTTTGTTTTTCTCCTTTCACTTATATACCTAAAAAAGTCCCCCCCCCCCCCCTTACCCACTGACTGGGCCATTTTCTCCTCAGACTGTGCTTTTGCACATCTGATTACTTTCTTAGCCTCCTTATGTCTAACCAGATACCTCTTTGTCTTCATTATTCTGCATCTGCTTATATTTCCTAAAGGCCAACGTTTTTGCTTTCACAATACTACTTATTTCGCAAACCACACTGGCTTCCTTTTCCTTGTGTTTGTCCTAACTCTTTGGACACAAGTTCTGTTGCTTTTAGTATTGCACGTTTACATTTTTCCCACTTCTCCTGCACTCCTTCCAAGTTCCTCCACTCTGCCAAAGAATCGCTTACAGAGTTTCCAATCTACTAAATCAGCCTTCCTAAAATCGAACACCTTTTGTTTTTGTTTGCGATGAGTCAGTCTCTGTCTTTATTCTGAACCATACTGCTTGATGGTCACTGGATCCCAGGTTTTCACCTACATTTACGTCAGATATTCTGTCACCATTTGTAAGCATTAAGTCTAATATTGTGTCCTTATGAGTGGTCACCCTCACCAATTGCTGGAGGGATGCTCCTTACAAGGAATTCAAAAGGTTCCTACTTCTGGTAGAACTTGCAACAGGCAGCTCCCAGTTTACATCAGGTAGATTAAAGTCTCCCATGATTATTACCTCTCCTTTTAATGCCATTTTATTGATGTCCTGCTATAGGGTCTTGTCGAGTTCCTCTTCCTGACCTGGTGGTCTGTTGATCACCCCTATATCTCCCCTGTTTCTATGGTCACCAAAAGGGCTCGGTTTTTTCTTCAATACTTTTGTATTAAGGTAGTCTTTTATTAGATTATCTTAAATGTCTACAGCTTTGGGGAATGCAATGATGTGTGTAACCTAGCAGCCACAATGGTGTAATGCCAGCCTCCAAAATGTAAAAGAATTCCCAATTTGAAAAAGCCACCCTGTACATGGCGAAATGCGTTTCAGAGGAATCTTCATCCTGGGACACCCTGCTGCCCATACCCCTGCTAGCCCAGCCTCACATCTCTGATCTAATGGCACCCACCAACTGCGCGCATTCACGCAACGGCAAACGGTGGCTGGATCCACTACGCTGGGTACAGAGGACATGCAGTCAGCGCCAATCACAGCCCAGAATGTAGGGTCTCTAACAATCCTGCAACCGCTCCCCTGGGCCGTGCGAACCCCAATACATGCAGGAAGTCACAGTCTGTAATGCACCATCTGAGGACCCTCCTGCTGCCATGAACTGGTGACACTTATCTGTATAACTGGAGGTAATTTAACCCACCGATCTGATACCCTAAAAAAGTGGATAGACTTGTGATCTGTTCGGTCTACTGGCCATCTATTCAATTGTCAAATGCCTTCTTACTAAGGATTATTGTTATACAATCTAGTCAGATTGAGAACCTGAGGTGTTTTGCACAGAGTGCAACTTTTAATTAATATTTGGCAAAAGATTAACCTTTATGTTTATTTTTAATTGATGATCCCCGGGAGGTATCTACAGTATTTGTGATTTATCATTGCAACATTGTTTGTGTTTTTCTTTTTATTTACCATTTTAATTTAAGTGTGGGGTACTGGGTGCTCCATGTTCTTCTCTCAAGGTTGTCCTTATGCTTTTTTTACATCCTATGTACAGATGGAGCGCCTCTGATTGTTGCGGGTCCAGGCAATTCTATCGCTAACCACCAGGACCCGCCATCAGATGGAAGGGGGGGGGGGGGGCACGTGCACAAGATGCACATGCGCTCTGTACTGTCTGAGCCCACCGCCGCCTGCAGCCCCCTCCCCCTAAATCAGCTCTTAACTGTCATGTTACAGGCTGTTTGAAAAATGTCAGGAGATGATCGGTAGGTAGTTTCTCTTTCCACTTTATAACTCTCCAAGGTTATTACATCTGCCCCTGAGACAGTATGTATTACCATCTATTTGGACCAGGCAATGACCGTGTAATTGTAAAGAATAAATAAAGGCTCTAGGAGGAAAGTTATTTCAAATACTAATATTAAACAGCTGTGTAAAAGTAGCCAACCTAGAGAATTAAAATAATAAAAACAGCAGTAATGAGTCGGCTCTCTCATTCTGGGTCAAGTCTTGGCAGTGTGTGAGAGAGAGCTGACTGTCATCACTGCGGCTGCACATCCATACTGGCTGGAGCTTAAGATAGGACCCAACATCTGCAGTGCTCTGTCAGCCACACACTGGGATTCTGGACAGAGGGGGGGGGGGGGGGGGGGGCCTAGACTGCACACCCTGTAATGAGAGGTGCTACCTTGCTGAGATTTTTAGCTATATGCAAAACAGAGGGGGGTTGCAGGTGCACTATGCACTCATTACTGCTAACATGTATTCCTTTTATAATTAATTTCTGAGGATGTTAGCATACATTTGGCCAAATATATGTACCTGCTCACTACGTTAAGGTCTCCTCATTAGAGCAGGTCCCTAGCACTATGGGGTTCATGCCTGGGGCACAGGGCACCCCCAAGCCAGTCCAGCAAAACCACCCTAGGGCATCACATAAATAAAATATAGCTGTGAAGTGTAATAGAGTGTATAGTGTCATAGAATGTAGGGTATGTGTAAGCAACTAATAGTGATAAAGGGTGTGTCAAAAAGAAAAAAAAATTGTGAAAAAATACATATAAAAAAAGACATACATAGAAAAATTATATGTTTATGTGAGTCTATGTGTAAAGTAGCGATGCCCTGGAGTGGTCCAGCCAGACAAGCCCAGGGGGGCCCAGCACCCAGACAATTACCCCAAGAAAACTGACATTTGTAAAATATTAGGACTTACTTGGAATTATGCCTTCATCACAGTTGTGCAGTCATTGCTAGTCCCTGCTTAAAAACATTGGGATTCCCCTTGTGCTGCTGCTCCAATCTTATGCACTGTACACACAAGGGGACGGGCTCTGACGCAAAATATCATTAATAATATTGGTGGTACGATATTGTGCCTACACACTAAACAATATCGGTAAATGATATTATAGGTGATGTCACGCTTTGCCTGCTGACAGCATGCCTTGTTGGTAATATATTCAACATTGAGCATGCTGCACAGACAAAGAGGGGGGAGGGGAGGTATTAGTTAACAATGTGCAGGTGTGTGCATTGTTGACGATATTGAGCATACACACTAGACGGACCTTTTTCAAAATGTAATTCTAATGTGTATGAGGCTTTGTACTTCTGCTACCCATAACGACTGGTCGTTCAGCGTCTGCTAGGTACAGTAAGCTACCCACAGGATTTCCCCTTGTTCCATCGCAGGCGCTCAGGATGGCATCTAGCACTGGTGCCCGCTCGGAGAGCCACATACAAGGATTCCCCTTGCTACCAGCTGTTATACACATCACAGAAAAAAAACATTTCTTGTTTGAATTGGAACTAAACCACCTTTCTAGTTCCATCTGGATACATTATAAGGACTGACATGAGGTTGCCGTGTTATGTACCAATTTTGTGCATATTGATTTCTCACATACTGAACTAGGTTGTTTTTTAACCACAGCCCTCTCACTGATATTGCTGAGCTCCTAATAGCCATAGGCCGCATAGCAGTCCCTTGGGCTACTGCGGTGATAGCTAGGTCATTCTAGCAACAGGCCCAGTAACCGCTACACCGCCTGCTACTACAGTAACTCTGCCTTTGTTTCCATTGGTCCTTGCGCTACATTCAATATTCATAAAGTGTTCTCAGCGCTATGTTCTTTCTCAACTTCTTAACAATGTTCATTCTTAATAACTCTCCACTGTTAAAAGAAGAAAAGTTTCAATTTAATCCATCTATTGACTAGTTCAATATTTCTCCTCCTTTTAACACCATTTATGTAGCATCTGCACGGCACGTTCTCCATTGTTGTAGAGCATTTTACACATTAGCCAGTCTCAGGTGGAGGCGTCTGAATTGCTTTCTGTCTTCTCCGTATGAATATATATTTCTTGGAGCTTATTGTGCTGAGGCTGCCAGTTGCCAACGTCAGTACAAAGTGTCCTGTGTATGAGATGTGTGAAGAAGATGCTGATCTCATTGTGGCAATTAGAGTTGTGAGTGCTGCTACTGAAATATCACCTCTACAGTTGGCTATCACGCTCCGTACACACGCCAGTGCTCGAATAAAGTACACTACATGGTAAACCTTTTTTTCTGCCTGTGAAAGACATGTCATAATTGAATACAGCTTTCTGGTTATTCAGCTAAGGATGTGATATCATCTCACAGGCTAGGAGACTAGGAGACAGATGTATCAAGCTTCAAAAAGTGATAGAAGTGGAGAGTGATAAGCAACCAGCCAATCAGCTCCTAAGCATCATTTTTCAAACCCAGCCTGTAGCATGACAGTATGGAGCTGCTTGGCTGGTTTTTTATCACTTTTTGAAGCTTGATACATCTGGTCCTAGGGGGTCTATTCATTATGCCTTCATTTGTACAAAGCATCATTAACATCAACGCTATCAAAGAACCTTTTGGGCAGCTGTTGTCAGAGGTTTTCTGCAATATTTAGGTATGGGTTCTATTAAACAAGGGAATATGGCTGCATATATCTACAGTAGTCCCTCAGGTTCCAGTCACAGCTGCAGTGCCCATAGCTTTCTATAGGGTCAGACAAAATATCCAATTTATTTATGCATTTCTGAGCTGGAACCCAGTAGTCAACACCATCTGCAGATGACTATCAGCGACATGTGTACAATTTATTCTAAATTATATGGCCGCAAATACACATTTAGCAAGTGGCACTAAAATGATAACACAATCTAGTTCCCCAGAGACTCTGCAAATTGTCAAAAATAGAGTGAGATGCTCTAAAGCAAAAATGCGGTAAAACCCCCTTTATCTGGATTTTTACTGCATGTTCGTATGCAATAAAGTCCCTCTATCAGGGCACTGTTGCCTATAGAAGCCTATGGGCTTCTCTCCGCAGTGCTGCCACAGATCCCTCCCAGCATGCACCACGGCCGGCCAGATCACTATGCACGTTTGCAGAGGGACACCTGGGTCTAAGACCTGGAAGTCCAGAGATGGAGGCACATGGCAAAGGACACCTCTTATAGCAAGAGCTGTCCTTTGAAGAGATGGGTAGCTCACAGCTGAGCCGGTTCAAATGAGCCGGCAGAGCCGTGAGCTGTTAAAATTGAGCGGCGGCTCCTGGAGCGAGACAGCACTTCTTTTCCAATCACTGACTGTCAGTGATTGGAAGAACTGTCTCGCTCCAGGAACCGCCAACCAGTCACACTCACGGATCAAGGACTCCTCCCACCGGCTCTCCCTGCTCATAACTCTGCTCCCCCGGCTAAGCTCTTGCGGCTCATAGTTTGTTGGCCGATCAGAGCCTCACTGACGGCTTACAGCTCTTTCCTTCTACGTCAATCATAACAACAATATTATATTTTTAAAAAATCCGCTCAGTTCTGTCACCCATGGTGTGGCCACGGCACCAAGCAGAAGTGTGTTATATTATAATATATATATATATATATATATATATATATACACACTCTTCTGAGTGCTGTGGCCACACCATGGGCAACCAAACCCAACAGATTTTGCCTTTAATACTGATATTACTATCATGATCACCGAAAAAAAAAACAAAAAAAAAAAAACACCGGGAACCGCTCAAAAGAACCGGCTCTTTTCCGCGAGTGGAGCCGGTGAGAGTCGCTCACGTAAAAGAGCCGAGTTGCCCATCTCTAGTCCTTTGCGTTACTAATTGCATATGTTATTGCATATGCAATTAGTGGGGATGTGGTAGCCGGCACAATATGCTCATAAATTACCTTTATATCATACATCTCTGTATTATACTGCAAGTGACTATTATCAGTGGTCAAAACAGACCAAGCAGAGATGTACTGTAAGTAGAAATAGTATATACAGTATTAAACACTTTGACAATAGACTCCGAAATCACACCCAACCGAGAGGGATCTACCCAGCACAAGCGCACTACCAAGGCACTGCATCCCACTGCTCAAATCTCCTAGTACCTAATTGTGGGGCTGATTCAGACCTGTTCGTTCACGTCCGAATTCGGCCCCTTTCCCGATGTTTCAGACCAAAAACCCTGGGCATTCCCCTGAGATCGCAGGCATGGCGTTGCCTGTTCGGGCAGGCGGCTGAAGTCAGTCAGTAAGGTCAGCACTCGCCCCGAAGTCTGCCATCTGCGTCTGGAATCAAAGTCAGTCTAGACTGACTGTTATTACCGAAGGGGAGAGAAGTTATTAAGTGATTTCTCTCCCATTTGGCCGCGAAGGGATGTGTCGGTCTACTAGCGAGGGAATTCAGGCATTCAGGGTCCGTGTTCCTTGCCTTGTACATAAATGACATGAATAATCGCTCTTATAATGAATATAGTTTAGGTCCATTGGGTGTACTGACTTTCTCTTTTCAAACTTGTATTCTTAGAGCATTATTTATTTGAGAACAAAGATAATTTTATGTGATCGTTTTAGGATTTGTTTTTATTGTATAGTAACAAGAAATGGGAAAGTTTTTCTTTTTTAGCAAATTACAATAATTGCACATTTTATATTCAGTGATAAGGATCCCCCATGTTTAATAGCTAGCATTTTATTTCAGCTTATTGCAGTAGTTGCTGAACGATGGGGCGCTGCACAGCATTTGCATAAATGGAACTGGGAAATAATGTATTAGAAATCACGATGTTTTTATTTAGCAACAAATACTTACCAGGACACAATATTGCCATGCTGTGATATTACTTCCTACTCAGCCTGTAATAGGTCAGCAATATCCCCCCATAAACTGCATGGACCACATGGAAACATAACGACAACCATTCCTTCCATCAGCCCACTCTCTACGCAAAATAAAAACAAAATATTTCTGATGGAATCTGGCAGCTGCAATGCTGTTACTACGCCGCAGCATCTCGTGTAACAGATCTCACACCAACGCTTCTTCCTTGTGATCGCCCAGTTCCCTCACCATGGGGTGAGCCACAAATACATGAGACTGCTTCCTCACATGGCTCTACAGTGACTGCAAAATCACTCTATCAAAAGGAAATTCAGAACATAAGACACCATGAAATTGCTGTGCTGTTTTTCATTTCAGGCCTTTGAAGAATATACTTTTATTTATTCTGCTAATATTTTGACCCATTGTTTATATAGCGTACACAGTATTTCAATTCTAACGCATCTTTATAAGGGATAGTGGTTGGTGTATGTATGTATGTATGTATGTATGTATGTGTGTATATATATATATATATATATATATATATATATAGATAGATAGATAGATAGATAATGGAGAAGGCCTGGCACTCCTGCAGCTGGGTCCGAATACCCCGATGCCTTCCAGGACAGGTAGGTAGAGGAATGGAAGAGGCGGCACTCAAATTTTGAGTGCCGCCTCTTCCATTCCTCTACATATATATATATATATATAATAGAAAGCAGGATGCCAGGCACAGCCTCCGTCTGTAGTTCAGTGTGGGTGCCAGCATGAATAAATGTAGTATAGATTCCAAGGTGTGCAGCACTCCAACCAAGGTAAACAATGCAAAAAAAGAGCTTTATTAGACAACGTTTCAATATCGTCCTGATCAGGTTAAAATATACAACATTAAACTTGCCTTAAATAGACCGTGAACAACCATCGGCGGGGGGAGGGAGCACAATATCAGCTGCCGTCCCACATACGACCCGCCCTCTGGTGAACAAATAACGACATCACATATCACCATGACAATAAAAATAAAAACAAACAGTTAGCACAAGAAAAGGATAAAATAGAAAAGAAAACTTGCATAGTCAATATTGCATATTAATAAAGCAACATAGTAACAATATATCAATAATCTCATAGGGAATCAGGTCTCACGGGGAATATATATATTAGATATATAATTGACATTTAAATATAATAAATGGTGACCTGTCTTGCCTATGTCATGTAAAGTGAGAGTTCTTCCTTACAGTGACAGAAATGGGACAGACCAGGCTAGGGGAACCCTGCAGCACCTGCACAGGGTATGCACAGTATAGTGGTGTGGGTGCAGGGGTGAATTGTTCTGGTTCCATAATATTAGTATATAATATTTAAGAAACATTCTATTTATCGTTTAATTCTCCTACATTTTTGGAAGCTCTGTCAAATGTAAGTGAAAGTGTCTTTCTGACTACAGTTTCAGCAAGTCTGGGAAGTCCCCTACGCCCCCATTTGTCCACTACCCCCCTCATCCTCTACTCCCACACCCCTCTCAACCCTTACCCCCTCCTCCTCTTGTAACCTCCCTTTCGTCCTCTACTGTGTCCCCCCTCTCATTCTCTACTTCCCCTCCTCATGTCCTTAACCCCCCCTCTCATCAACCCCCGTCATCCACTGCTCCTCCCTCTCGTCCTCTAGTCCCCCTCTCATCCTTTATACCCACCTCTCCTCCTCTCACCCAGTCAACCCCTCTCATTTCTCTCTTCCCCCTGCCCCCTCTTTCTCATCCCTCTGTCACCCCCTCCGCCGGGTACCGCATTCTTAATAATCACATATGCTCTAACATTTGCGATTATTAATACAAATGACAGCGCTTGTGATAAAAGCTGTCCCTTGCGATGCGGCTCTAGTGCTGGACTTATGGGTCTGACTCCCAAGAGTCCCTCTGCGTATGCACAGAGTGATGGCGCTGGCCGCGGGGCATGCTGTGAAGGATCCGTGACGGATCCCTCACATAACACTGCGGTAAGAAGCCCATAGGCTTCTATAGGGGATCACCAGCAAAACATGGCAATACCCTCCGCAGCGCTGACCCAGCAGAGGGGCATTACAGCATATGGAAATGTGGTAAAAACACAAATAACGGGGTTTTCACCGCATTTGTTTTAGAGCACCCCGTCCTACAGTATATGTTTCTCTCGCTGGCCTCCTCTCTCGCCTTCTTTCTCTCCCTGACACCCTCTCTCACTCACTCCCTGTCTTTCCCATTTCTCTTCCTGGCACCCTCTGACTCCCTGTCTCTCATGACAATATCACTCTCTTCCTCTCTCACTCCAGATCGCACCCTCTCTCTCCTCACCCTATTTCTCTATACTTGGTCGGTGCTGCAGCCACCTCTGATGGCAATACATTTCTTTAATTGATTATATAGTCCTCTATGGTTTTTAGTTTTTATTTGAGTTCTCACCTACCTTGGCAATGCATACTTGACTATCCTCATACAGTATGTCTTCACCTCAGGACAAGCCCAAGGAGGATACTCTGCTTCCCAAATAACACAATTCACAAACCACATGGAGGGTACAGCCAGGGCTTACCAGCGCAAATTTATGTCTTAAGCCCCTTCCCCTGATACAGTTCTACAACTCCCCATAAAGTCTCCTCATCATTCACTAGGAAGCGGGTAGGATGCAGGAGAACTGGGCTCTCTACTGTGGGTTCAGGGGAATGCCGGGAATATTGTGAGTCTCCCGCAACTTGTAGGAGAGAAGGCAAGTATGCTGCAATGTCTGCCAATAGGTTGAAGTTTAGATTATCAACAACAGACTATACATTGTGGGCAGATGTGTATAGTTGAGACATTGTACCCACAGTAAGTGAATGCCACAAATCCCCCCCCCCCCCCCCCTGTAGAGGTGCAGTGTGCAAAGTAACATCAAAGTATCATCACAAAAAAATATGCAATATCCAGGGCCGGTGCAAGGCACCGGAGCGCCCCAGGCGAGTCGGGGTGGGGGCGCCCCAGTGCCGGGGGGGTAGGGGGGAGGGTTGGTACCTGTGTAAAAAAACTTCCGTCCCCGGCGTCCCTGCTGAGTGCTGGTGCGTGCAGGGGTGTCCGTGCCGCCGGGGGAGCCTGCGGCGCTGTTATTGTGTATAAGCTTGTCGCGCTCGGCGGGGTCCCTACAGTGAATAGAAAATAACTAGCGCTTCCCGCGCCGCTGCGCGCATAGCGCTAGTTATTTTCTATTCACTGTAGGGACCCCGCCGGGCGCGACAAGCTTATACACAATAACAGCGCCGCAGGCTCCCCCGGCAGCACGGACACCCCTGCACGCACCAGCACTCAGCAGGGACGGAAGTTTTTTTTACACAGGTACCACAGTGCTGGGGGTGAGGGGCGAACTGCCGCCCTCCAGGTGCCGGCGCCCTAGGCAAATGCCTAGAGCTGCCTAGTGGTGGCGCCGGCCCTGGCAATATCCTAGTTGTAACACTTTAGAGCTATCCTTTAAAGTTAAGGAAATCATGCAAGTGCTTTGTTTTACAATACTTCTTGTGTTGGCCTACTTCTGACCTAAATTACTCATCATAACTAAGGCACACTGGGGCAGATGTTTTAAGCCTGGCGAAGAGATAAACTGGAGATAAAGTGGAAGGAGATAACGCACCAGCCAATCAACTCCCAACTGTCACATTTTAAACACAGCTGATTGGCTGATGCGTTATCTCCTTTCACTTTATCTCCAATTTATCTCTTCGCCAGGCTTAATACATCTGGCCCATTGATACTGTCTTAGTAATGTGCAGCATATGTATGTGTCATGATTTGTGTTACAATGGGAAAAGAGCAACAGATGTGAGGGACATGGATAAGACCCACATTTAAAGGGCGCCAACTGCTTGTGCAGAGTGAAAATGGCTGTGTGCTCTTCTGCAAAGCAATAGATGCTCCCAAAAATATACCCTCTTATTTATTTAATAGTAGTCTTAAGGTCTGTCCTATGGACGGGCGAAAGATTAAGCTTTATGCAATTTTTGTTCCACCTACCCTTCCCAACCACAGCAGGGAAGGAGCTGCTGCAGCAGCCACAGCAGTTCTCGGACTATCCACCTACCCTTGCCAACCACAGCAGGGCAAAAGCTGCTGCAGCAGCCAGAGCAGTTCTCCTGCCCAACCACAGCAGGGCAGGAGCTGCTGCAGCAGCCAGAGCAGTTCTCGGACTATCCACCTACCCTTGCCAACCACAGCAGGGCAGGAGCTGCTGCAGCAGGTACAGTAGATCCTGAAAACCCTCAATGAATAAGCAAATAATCAAGAGGAAAAAAGAATTCACATAAAAGAATAGAGCGCAGTTGTCATAATTATAAATACATTTATTAATAACACAATAAAATTGATATTACTTTCTGATTAGATAGATTGTATTCACACTGACATAGGTAGGACAATTTCAATATAACAGATAACAAATTGTAGGAACAATGGGCCTTATTCTATTTCACTCTCTGACAAAATCCTTCTTAGATGGACAAAACCATGTGCACTGCAGGTGGGGCAGATGATACTTGTGCAGAGAGAATTAGATTTGGGTGGGGTTTTACTTCAAAGCGAGATATATATTGCAGTGTAAAAATAAAGCAGCCAGTATTTATCCTGCACAGAAACAAAATAACTAACCCAAATCTAATTCTCTCTGCACATTTTACATCTGCCCCCCCTGCAGTGCACATGGGGCCTTATTCTGGTTGGTTCGGACGGATGCGTATTTGCGGACTGGAACCGAGTGTTCTTAGCCCCGCCTTCCGACCGAACGGACCGCGAGTGTATTATTCATGTGAACACCTCCTCCATGTGAGGGAACCTCTGCCATCATTCGATGGTCGCCGACCATCGAATGCTGGACCGAATGGTTAGGCAGCACCGAGTGCTCCAGACCACTTGGTCATTTCTCCGAGCAAAAGCAGGGATATGGGCGGGCAGCTGGCATCCGGCTATGTCATATGTCCACCCCCCACACGTGCGTCACGGCCGCATTACCATACGTACGCCCAGCGTTTTCATGGGAACGCCCATGAAACGCGGGGCGTACGCATATGGTAATGAGCCCAAACAGCCCTTCACGCCCCTCTCCACCCCTTGTTCGGATTGTACAGAATTCACGCTGTATTCGGACGTGCGCGGCGTTCACACATGTGCAGATACGCCTCTGCACATGTGCAAACACCAACTGTCGGCCGTCCGTATGCATTCGGAGCCATTGGAACAAACCAGAATAAGGCTCATGGTTTTGTCCATCTAAGAAGGATTTTGTAAGAAAGAGTGAACTAGAATAAGGCCCAATGGGGCAGATGTATTAAGCCTTAACAAGAGATAAATACAAGAGTGATCAAGAGAGATAAATGTCCAGCCAATCAGCTCCTTACTGACTTTTTTCCAACACAGCCTGTAACATGTCAGTTAGCAGGTGACGTCTATCTCTCTTTGTCACCCTCGCATTTATCTCTTGTTAAGGCTTAATACATCTGCCCCAATGTTTCTAATTGTACATTCTCCTTTAAGAGCAATTGCAATGCCCCTTTGAACACACAGAGAGATCTCACAAGAAGTAATCGCTCCAAATGTTCATAGAGCCTCCGTTCCTGGATAAATAAGTTCTCCCTTAATGTAACAGGCACAACTCCTTTAGATGGAAATTTTAGAGGTTTAGATGTTTAATATTTCGGGTAAACAGACAGTAATTTGGTTTAAGGTCTGTGATTTATAAAGAATCAGGTACTCATGTGCATAGAGCACAACTGACTCTCACTCAGTAGTTTCAAGAAACGTTGCCCAAAAAAAGTACCTGTATATAGAACGAGTTAATCCGGCACTGCCACTTTAACAAAGGTTCCCAGCGGGTGCCCGTATGCCGCTCCAAGCGCAAATACAATCCACAAAGAAATGCAGAACTCCAACTTTAGTGAAAAAAATCTTCTAAATAGTAAGCAGGTGAACGTTTCAACAATTTCTTGTTTTCGTCAGGCTCAACATATACACAATGTAACCAACCTTAAATAGCTCTAGACGCCGGTCCCACGCGAGGGAAACCCGTCCCACTGGAAACAACATCAGAAACAGTGACATAATCAGAATACGGTATCAGACTGCCGAACAGTGTTTACAACGGTTGTCAGGGAGACGGCGCGCCCACATCATCAAGGTGCGGCCTCCCATTGCCGGTCTGTTGTTTGATGTTACCACAATAACATTGATTTGCTGGTGCACCAGCAAATCAATGTTATTGTGTTGTCCGGGATAGACGCGGCGTAGTATGCACATTGTGCTTGATAATATGTTGCCATGGTAATATAATATCAAACAACAGACCAGCAATAAGAGGCCGCACTTTGATGACGCTGGCGCCGCGTCTCCCTGACAACCATTGTAGGGCCCATAAAATAGGGCTTAGTCAAATTGCTTAACAAGTGACTGCAAATCTCTCTGTGTGTACAGAGTGAGAGATACTGATCACAATCTCTCATTCTGAACAACTACCCGGCCTTTTTTTGCTTAAGCAAATTTGCTTAGCAAAATTGCTTAGCAGAAATCTCTAAATGTGTACGTGCTCCCCATGGGAGATCTGGACACCAGGAAATCGCCTACCCTAAATAGCTTAGCATAATTGCTTAGCACACATCTCTACGTGTGTATGCCCCTTTACGTCTGTAAGCGCCCTGTGCGTGACGCGGGTGGGCAGCTGAGATCCGCTGCACGACGTCCATGAAACACTGGGCATTCCCATGGGTGTGATGACAGCCCCCCGCCCCACCTGCACTGCTGTGTGCGAGCAGCTGGCGAATAATCAATTTGCCGTGCCCGCTCGCACACAGAGGCTGCACAAATACTTATGCACATGCGCAGTCTCCAAAATCTCAACATCTCCCGCTTGATGTTACCAAATGTCCCTTTACTTGTAGTTTGATAGGTTGCTTTAAATGTAGTATGAATACCCCAAACTATTATTGAGAATGTGCTGTTTATTTCATTTGAAACACCCGGTTTCTGTTCCTGTTTATTATATTGCTTTCCATTCCATTATGTTGTGTTTTGGGGGTTTTGAAAATCCTACCTGGCTTGTCTGATATTTTGCCTATATTTAGTTATACACTTCCACATGTAAGGTCTACCTTTCATTACATCTTGTCCTTCTACTTAGTCTTTATAGATCAATTCCAGTGGCTCCCAAATGTATATTTCTGCCTGATAAATGAAATCTAACATTACCCCTTGTTCATCATTGTGCTTTCTGCTGTTTTGTGGCTTTATGTAAAAGCTATTTTTCAAGAGTCAATAAACACTAGACAAAAGTACTTTATTCTTATTTCCCTTGTCACTGTGTAGTACTTACAGAGAAGCTCTTATCATTGTGTTTGGACACGTACATTTATAGCAGTAGGGAACACTCAAACGTTACAAATTTACAGCCGAAATAACAGAACATCATAACAACAAAAATTAACATAACAGTTTGCATATGTCTGTGTGCCATATTTGCCTACCCTCCTGCATTCTGCAGGAGACTCCCTGAAATAGCAGCAATCTCCCTCTCCCTCATTAGTCTAGCAATCTCCCTCATTTCACCTAGGCCACATTTCACTGTTAAATTTTTTGGGGAAAAAAGGAATGAGAGACAGATACATTTACATTGAATCATCACTACCATTTCCCAGCACTTAACCAAGTATAGTAGCTCTTACTAACTGCTTTGGGGCTCATCTACATTTGGATATGTCATTTTAAAAGTTTCCTCTCAGATGTAGCAGTACACACCAATGATTCTAGGTGCCACGTTCACAATCTCTTTTCACAATCTCTCCATATATGGAACTAGACACGCCCTTTGAGAGGAGCAAGACACGCTCCCTCAGTGGGGCACTGTGCAAAATTCTATTACCTACTATAATCTCCCTGAAACTAGTTTTCAAAAGTAGGCAAGTATGCTGTGTGCTGCATTCTGCAGATTACTGATCATTAGTACATAGTGTGCCATGTGGCTTTCAACACTGATACATTCATTATGTTTTACTGTACTTAGGACCCTAATATCAAACTCCTTCCTTTTCACTATTTATTTTGTGTGTCTTTTATGCATTTGCCTCAGTATTTCACAAATCCAATCTCCACACTCCACCAACAGCTCATGTTTTCATGATTTCTTTAATTATGCGCAGTCGAATTTGAATCTGCTTGGCTGGCTCAGTAATGAGAGGGGGGGGGGGGGGGATCTTAGAATGCACACCCAAAATACATGAGGTGCTATCATGCTGGGACTTGTAGTTCTGCAAAGAAAGACACGTGGTGCAGATGCACACTCCATATTTTTAATCAATCAATAACAGAGGTTCTTGGTATATCAATTGGCCAAGAAATATTTGCCCACCAACCAGCTTCACGGTAACCTCATTTCTGTTGGGTCCCTAATACTAAGTTTGGATCTGGGGCGCGGAACCCCAAAAAGGCCAGCATAAGCAAGTCACCCCAGGGCAGCACACAAGTGAAAAAACTAAGCTAGAAGTGTGTTAATAAGAAAGTAGCAGAAGCTAGAGGTTAAAATGTGTAGTGCTAGAGAAAGTATAATATTAGTGAAAATTAAATAGTGCTAAATAAATGTTAGGGTGTGCCACCCCGAAAGCAACTCGGTTACACCAACCCAAGGGGAGCCGTGCCCCAAATCCATCCCCAAGACTAGCAATAAGTGTCAATTTTTAGGTCTTACCTTCATTGTGCCTACAGTTTGCAGTCTGTGGCTACCAGGGACCAAGCTGGTGAAATAATATTCAGATCAGGTGGGCGGGGTGCTACTCTAAGGTGAAGGAGTCCCAACCTTCAGGTGTACAGGTGTAAACAATTTTAGCTTATAGGGGGGGGGGGGGGGGGGGGGTAATCTTAGAAAACACACCCAATATACATGAGGTGCTATCATGCTGGGACTTGTAGTTCTGCAAAGAAAGACACGTGGTGCAGATGCACACTCCATATTATTAATCAATCAATCAATAACAGAGGTTCTTGGTATATCAATAGGCCAAGAAATATTTGCCCACCAACCAGCTTCACGGTAACCTCATTTCTGGTGGGTCCCTAATACTAAGTTTGGATCTGGGGCGTGGAACCCCAAAAAGGCCAGCATCTGCACCACGTGTCTTTCTTTGCAGAACTACAAGTCCCAGCATGCAGGGGCTTAACTAACTATTTTGCGCCCCCCCCGCCGCACGTTTTTTCGGCGCCCCCCCACACACCTAACCTGCCCCCCCCCCGTACCTGCACCCGCGGTCTGCGTCTCGCCCAGCTCTCTGCCGGGACCTGCCTGACCGTCACGGTCCCGGCCGGGTCCTGCTGCTACAATGAAAACTGACTCTTAGAAAATGGCTGCCTCCATACTGCAGACAGAAAACTGTCTGCAGTATGGGGGCAGCCATTTTCTAATTGTCAGTTTTCATTGCAGCAGGAGCCGGCCGGGACCGTGATGGTCAGGCAGGTCCCGGCAGAGAGCCAGACGAGACACAGATTGCGGGTAACTATAGCCCCGCAGCTCCCCGGCGGCGCCCCCAATTTCTCTGCGCCCCCCCGCCACCGCGGGGGCTGCGGAGCTATAGTTACGCCACTGCCAGCATGATAGCACCTAATGTATATGTATATTGGGTGTGCATTCTAAGATCCCCCCCCCCCTATAAGCTAAAATTGTGTACACCTGAAGGTTGGGACTCCTTCAACTTAGAGTAGCACCCCGCCCACCTGATCTGAATATAATTTCACCAGCTTGGTCCCTGGTAGCCACAGACTGCAAACTGTGGGCACAATGAAGGTAAGACCTAAAAATTTACACTTATTGCTAGTCTTGGGGATGGATTTGGGGCGGGGCTCCCCTTGGGTTGGTGTAACCGAGTTGCTTTCGGGGTGGCACACCCTAACATTTATTTAGCACTATTTAATTTTCACTAATATTATACTTTCTCTAGCACTACACATTTTAACCTCTAGCTTCTGCTACTTTCTTATTAACACACTTCTAGCTTAGTTTTTTCACTTGTGTGCTGCCCTGGGGTGACTTGCTTATGCTGGCCTTTTTGGGCTTCCGCGCCCCAGATTTAAACTTAGTATTAGGGACCCACCAGAAATGAGGTTACCGTGAAGCTGGTTGGTGGGCAAATATTTCTTGGCCAATTGATATACCAAGAACCTCTGTTATTGATTGATTGATTAACAATACGGAGTGTGCATCTGCACCACGTGTCTTTCTTTGGCTCAGTAATGATCCTGCCTATTTCAACAGACAAATATCCCCAAGATAGGAGTTGTTTTTTGGGAGACACTGGTTTAGTTCAAATGTTATAAAAATACTATGATAGTGCATATTATTTAACCCCTTCCCGACATTTGACGTACATTTACGTCATGGTCGGGATGTACTTCCCGACACATGGCATAAATGTACGTCATGCCATTTAACTGTCACCGCGTCTATAGACGCGGTGACAGAGGGACGATGTCTGCTGTCCCTGACAGCAGACATCTTCCCTCATTGCCCAGGGGGGGCAGCGATGCCCCCGCCTATCGGCGATCGCTGTGATTGGTTGTTCAATGTGAACAGCCAATTACAGCGTTTTCTGTGTACCGGCGAATAACGTTCGCCGGTGACACAGGGATCGGTGGTGATTGGTGCTGTTAAGTACAGCACCAATCACCACGGGGTGTAAGGGTGTCACTGGTGGTCACCCCACCTCACCCCACCTGCCCCCAAAGGCTGTGATTGGTCCGTCGGACCGACGGACCAATCACAGCCATTACACCTCAAATAAGATAACGCAGACAGCCCTGCAGCCGCCATTCCGGTCAGGAACAGCGTGCAGAGCGGTCTCCGTGCCCATCTGTGCCCTATACTGACCTGATCAGCGTTGGTGGCATCCGTGCTGCCAGCTACTGGTTGCTTCCTGGTTGCTCTTGCTTCCTGTCTGCTTGTGCTGCTGCTGCAGCGTCATTGTTTCAGAGATATAGATATTGTGTGATATAATTTTGTATCTGCTGCCCCCCTTTTGTGCTGATCAGTATAAACTAACTGATCAGCACCTTTTTTGGGGTGCAGGTTTTTTTTTTATATATATACCCTGTCAGGTTGCACCCACAGCTGTGTGCCTGCTGCCCCTCACTGCTAATCAGTGTTGCATCACTGATCAGCAGTTTTTTTTTTTTTTTGAGGGTGCTGTGGGGTTTTTTTTTTTATTTTTTTTTTATTTTTTTTTACACCCACAGTGATTTTGTGGGTGTCCTGTGGTCGCAGAGCGCTGATCAGTGACGTACATCACTGATCAGCATTTTTGGCACAGGGTTGATCTATTTTTTTTTTTTTTATCAAATTTCTGTTGCCTTTGACTCATCAGCAGTTATTTTTAATTTTTTTTTTTTTGGAGAGTGCTGTGGGTTTTTTTTTTTTTATTGTTTTTACACCCACGGTGCTTTTGTGGGTGTCCTGTGCCCGCTGAGCGCTGATCAGTGACGGACGTTACTGACCAACATCTGTGCTCAATTTTTGGCGCAGGAGCTTTTTTTTTTTCTTTTAACTTACACGTGTTAAAGCACTACATACACACTACATACCCCCGTGTTGAAATAAAGTTTGTACCCCCCCCTACACTATACACGTGTTGAAACACTACACTTAAAAATAATAAAAATGTCCCAATCATCGCAAAGACTGTTTTCAGCGGAGGAGGCATATGCCCTTCTTGCCTCTGACACTGACACAGCCAGTGAAGTAAGCGATGAATTGGCATTTGTCTTAAGCTCCTCTTCCTCCTCTAGTGATGAGGGACCCCCTCAAAGACGCCCCCGTAGAGCAGCTGAGACCCCCCCCCCAATGATTGATCTCGTATGGACCCCACCACCAGACAATTTTGAGCCCCAGGTTCCTGAGTTTTTTTGGCCAACCCAGGAATCCAATTTGATAGTACAGGCCTCAAAGAAATTGACTTTTTCAAAGTCTTTTTCTCTGATGATTTTATAAATTTAATGGTGGACCAAAGTAATTTATATGCTCAGCAGTTTATTGCCCAAAACCCCACGTCATCATTTGCTAGGTGGACCCCTGTAGATGCAGTAGAGATGATGACGTTTTGGGGTCTGGTGTTACATATGGGCATAGTTAAAAAGCCAGAAATTAGGCAATATTGGAGTACAGATGTTCTGTACAGCACCCCACTTCATCGTATGGCCATGACCCGGACTCGTTTTGAGACGATCCTTAAATTTTTGCATTACAACGATAATGCACAGTGCCCACCCAGAGATGATCCCACCTTTGACCGGCTATTCAAAGTCAGGCCGGTCATTGATCATTTCAGCGCCAAATTTGCTGAGATGTACATCCCCAAAAAATTCATTTGTGTAGACGAGTCACTTATACATTTTAAAGGAAGGGTTAAATTCCGCCAGTACCTTCCCAATAAGAGGGCAAGGTATGGCATAAAAATGTATAAGCTGTGCGAAAGTACCTCAGGGTACACCCACAGGTTTAGGGTATATGAAGGGAAGGACACAAGAATTGAACCGCCAGAATGCCCCCCCTCCCTCGTAGGTGTTAGTGGAAAGATTGTCTGGGAATTAGTGCACCCCTTCCTGGATAAGGGTTATCACCTCTATGTGGATAACTTTTACACCAGCATCCCCCTGTTTAAGGCCCTTGGTTCAAGAGGTACAGCAGCTTGCGGTACTGTGCGCAAGAACCAAAGAGGCCTCCCAAAAACGCACGTTGCCCAATTACTGAGAAAGGGTGAAAGCAGGGGAATATGCACCGAAAATATGTTGTTGGTCAAATATAAGGACAAGAGGGATGTCCTTATACTGACAACAATTCACGGAGACAGTACCACCTCCGTCCCTGTACGAGGTACCAGTACCCACACCTCAAAACCTATTTGTATCCTTGATTACAATAAGTACATGGGCGGAGTGGATCTTTCAGATCAGGTACTGAAGCCGTACAGTGCCCTGCGGAAAACAAAAATATGGTATAAGAAGCTGGCCGTGTATATCATCCAGATGGCACTGTATAACGCTTACGTACTATTCCGTTCTACCAGCCAGACGGGGACATTTATGCACTTTCAAGAGGAAGTCATAAAGGGCCTAATATTTGGGAACCAGCAGGCAGAGGGCCCCAGTACTTCTAGTACTGGCCCCCGTATTGTATCAGGGCAGCATTTTCCTAACGAAATCCCCTCCACTGGAAAAAAGGGCAGGACACAAAAAAGGTGCAAAGTTTGCTATAAAAAGGGAATACGAAAGCAAACTATTTTCCACTGTGAAACTTGCCCCGACAAACCCGGCCTATGTATGAAGGAGTATTTAAAATATACCACACATCTATGGATTATTAGGTTCATCATTTCACCGTGCTTCGGGGGTCTTGCTAATGCGACATAGCACCCACCATTCATTCCACCAGAATGTGTGCTGCAAAATCCAAATGTCACTCCTTCCCTTCTGAGTCCTGCCATGCACTAAAATGGTATTTTTTGGTCACATATGAGGCATTGCCGTACTCGGGAGAAATTGGGGCACAGATTTTGGGGTACTTTGTCTCCTTCATTCCTTGTGAAAATGAAAAATTTTGAGCCAGAACTGCATTTTTGTGTAAAAAATGTATTTTTTCATTTTCACAGCCCAGTTGTACCAAAATTGGTGAAACCCCTGGGGGTTTGAAATGTACACTATACCCCTAGATGAATTCCCTGAGGGGTGTAGTTTGCAAAATGGGGTCACTTGTGGGGGGGTTCCACTGTATTGGTGCTTCGGGGGTCTTGCTAATGCGACATAGCACCCACCATTCATTCCACCAGAATCTGTGCTGCAAAATCCAAATATCACTCCTTCCCTTCTGAGTCCTGCCATTTTTTGGTCACATATGAGGCATTGCCGTACTCGGGAGAAATTGGGGCACAGATTTTGGGGTGCTTTGTCTCCTTCATTCCTTGTGAAAATAAAAAATTTTGAGCCAGAACTGCATTTTTGTGTAAAAAAATGTAATTTTTCATTTTCACAGCCCAGTTGTACCAAAATTGGTGAAACCCCTGGGGGTTTGAAATGTACACTATACCCCTAGATGAATTCCCTGAGGGGTGTAGTTTGCAAAATGGGGTCACTTGTGGGGGGGTTCCACTGTATTGGTGCTTCGGGGGTCTTGCTAATGCGACATAGCACCCACCATTCATTCCACCAGAATCTGTGCTGCAAAATCCAAATATCACTCCTTCCCTTCTGAGTCCTGCCATGCACCCAAATGGTATTTTTTGGTCACATCTGATGCATTGCCGTATTTGGGAGAAATTGGGGCACAGATTTTGGGGTGCTTTGTCTCCTTCATTCCTTGTGAAAATGAAAAATTTTGAGCCAGAACTGCATTTTTGTGTAAAAAATGTAATTTTTCATTTTCACAGCCCAGTTGTACCAAAATTGGTGAAACCCCTGGGGGTTTGAAATGTACACTATACCCCTAGATGAATTCCCTGAGGGGTGTAGTTTGCAAAATGGGGTCACTTGTGGGGGAGTTTCCTAACTTTTAGCATCTTATGGTGCCTAGAAACCTACATGGTGCCTAAAAAATAATCTCATAAAAAGGAGGCTCCAAAATCAAGTAGGTGCTCCTTCTATTATGAAGCCTGTGGTTTGGTCAACGTGCACACTAGGGCCACATATAGGATATTTATGAAAACAAAAGAATTGGGGGAATCAATTTTTAGTCACATTTCTCTAGTAAAATCTACTGTGTTCCTTAGAAAAATGTATTAAAATTGAAAATCTGCAAAAGAAATGAAATTTTGAAATTTCACCTACACTTTGTTTTAATTCCTGTGAAACACCTAAAGGGTTAACAAACTTCCAAAATGCTGTTTTGAATACTGTGAGGGGTGCAGTTTTTGAAATGGCATCATTTATGGGGGTGTCTTACATACAAGTCCCTCAAAGTCACACCAGAACTGAACTGGTCCCTAAAAAAATCAGTGTTTGAAATGTTCTTGAAAATTTGAGAATTTGCTATTCATATTTTAAGCCTCCTAGTGTTCAAAAATATTAAAAGGAGGTTGAAATAATGATGGAAACATAAAGTATACATATGGTCTATGTTAGTTATTAACTATTTTGAGTGGTATGATTATTTGTCTCACAAGCAGAAAATTTAACATTTTGCAAATTGCAAAATTTTCAATTTTTTTACGACATTTTGGTATTTTTCACAAAAAAACACAGACTGTATCGACCAAAATTTACCACTAACTTGAAGTACAATGTGTCACGAGAAAACAATCTCAAAATCACTGGGATAAATAAGTAAAAGCAAAAAAAAATTATCCCCACTTAAGTGATACATGTCAGATTTGAAAAAAAGGGCTCTGTCAGGAAGGCAAAAACAGGCTGCGTCGGTAAGGGGTTAATTACCAACCATTGGAAACTCCTTCATGGACACCACCATGAGTAACAGCATATTCTATTGCTTATCACAAACACATATTTTGTATGGTTCCATATATTTCAATAAGAACAGTTGTATGACACTATCGGGGTGATTCAGAGATAGATGCATAGGTGTATGACACTATTGGGTTGATTCGGAGATACAGCAGCTGTGAAATAGAGCACCGCCAGGGGTTGAAGTGGGATGGAACAGAGTTCCGCCACCTGTAATGGTAGGTAGAAGTAGTTCCACCCCCACCATGGCCCTGCATAGAAATTTCAACAGAAAAGCCAACCCAGCGGTTTCCCTATCTGGCACAGCTTATGCAATGTAATGGGGAAATGAGTTCCACCACCTCTCCAGGGTCACTTTAAGCCCTGGGCACAGCAGTGATGCATAAATGTTAATGCTACCGGAGGTTTCTTGTACTCCTCCTACCAGCCTCTGTGATCTGCTGCATCATCTGAAGTCGCCATCATAGGATGACTTGCGTGAACTTCTGACATACGGGTAATCTTCAGGAATGCAAGACATAGGGGGTTATTCAGATCTGATCACATGGCTGTAAATTCACAGCCGAGCGATTATTAATATACTGCGCATGCTTACAGCCCATAGTAGGCATGCGCAAAACCATCCTGCAAAAAACTCCGGCTACTGTTTTTGTGGCTGGTCGTACGCAAGGTGATTGACAGGATGCCGCCGTTTGGGGGTTGTAACTGCCCATTTTCTGGGAGTGTCGGGGATACGCAAGTGTGCCAGGCATTTATGGGGAAGGTGTGTGACGTCGGCTCCAGCACCGACCCTTCACCCAAATGGCAATGATGCTGCATCTTTATGGCACAGCGGTAGAGATCACAGACCAAGATAAGCACATATACAGTACACAACCTGCGCATGTATCCATCAGGTTTATGTACACCTCTGAATCAGACCCTATGACCATGTAAATTATATGCAGGTAAAAGTCTAGTTCCCACTACCACTTACCTCTTACTGCTGACTGTTTTATTTATTTGTTAAAAAATATATTGATTTAATACCTAAGATCTAACCTTTAAATTAATTGGCTGCTAATCATGGTTGACTTATTTAGAGTACTGTATATGTTCCCTTAAGGAATTACAACATGCAGTAGTTATCCCTAGAACCAAGATTGCTTCCTATTAACAGAAATGTCTGTATCCTGGAGACTGAATTGTGAAGAATTAGGAAATTCTGTTTTAGCACATTTTGCAGGGTTAAGGTTATTTTATGTTCACTTTGTCAGATACTGACATTTCTGAGCGCCATTATTGTCTCACTACAATAGTTTTAAAAAATAAACATTTTGACTCAGCCTATGAATTCTTTTTTCACTACTCAATATCTTCGCCTTTCCACCCTTTTGTCCTTCTCACTGTTCTCTCCAGCTGATTACTCAATGACTCATGTACACATCAATATGATGTTTACAGGATTGTTGAGAGTCATATAAATACCCCCCCCCCAGCTCACACCACACACACCCATAGTGCACTACAACTCTTCGTGTTATTAAGATGATATGTCAACAGCCAATAGGTCGACACCACATGTTCGATAAGCATTACGTTGACAGGTATAAGAGGTCAACAGGTTCAAAAGATTGACATTGCAATGGTTGAAGCAGTTTTTTTTGTGGGGTTTTACATACATTTACTTGACTACGTGGACTATGATTGGGAACAGTAACCGGTGGCGAGCACAGTGGTAGCAGAGCGAGCCACCTTGCCTGAAGCATGGCATGAGAAGAGAGCCTGTGAGTGTACATGTTCCCATTAATTATGGCCACATATGATAAAACATACAGAATGACAGCCATAAAACTAACCATTTCTGTGTCAGCAATTGCCTTGTCAACTTTTTGATCATGACGACCATTTGTACCTACCGGTCCTACCCACTCTCTACCGTTTTACCTGTCTACCTTTTGTCCCAGTGGACTTTTTGACCCTATTGACCTAATGACTGTCTATTTAGACATTGTAGATGTTCTATACCACACTCCTTTACTACCCCCTCATACAAACCACAGTGTGTATATACTGTATATTTCTATGTATTTATAAATGGCTAACTACTCCTCACCTCTATGTGGTGAAGTATCGCCAGTGACCATTAGAGGCCACTTGACAGACTAAATTACTCCTTCGAGTGTCAAAAGAGGTCATAACAGAAAGTGAAAGCAATTTTTGCAGGGACACTGATCTGTTTCAAACTTGCTGGGTATGGAGAGAGGGAGCTTTGAATACAGAGATTGGCAATGGGAGTTGATAGGAGCTGGTGTGGAGAGATTGTGGGCTAAAAACTGTCACAACTCAAAGTGAAAGTACATTGCAGAACCCATCATTTTAATGGGCTTTGTTTTAACTAGTGCCTTATAAATAAAATAACAAAGTAATTACACTTAACATGCAGAAAAATCTAGATTGTATTTTTTTAGCTGGTCAGTTTTAGAAAGTAACTAGGCAAAATAAACCCAAAAATGTGCGCAGAATGTTTGATTTATTGCTGTATATTGCAATATATTCATTTTATTATTTTCATTGCAGATAATTCCAGTCAATCATAGTTATTGACATTTATTGATGTCCAAAAAGCCCGCAGAAGGTGTACAGAGCATAGCACATATATGGAATAAATTTCCATATGGTTGCTAAATTATGTGACCATAATCAATGTGCAGAGCATGTTCTGCTGTATGTGTAACACATACTATGCACATGTTATGTTCATGCAATGTACATAACACATTCTGTGCTTATGTTATGCTCCCTGTGTCAGTGATTGTATTTTTGGAACGTGGAGCTTTATCTGTTACTAGAGAATTCATAACCTAATCACAAAACTCCAATGTTTTATTCCATGGACCATAGCATCATGTACTTGCTTGAATACAAACAGCAAGCTGCTGTATCAAGGGACGCATGGGGAGGGCTCATAATAAATAAGGGAAGCCCCAGTACACAGACTCCTGCATACTGTAGGATACATATCCTGCCTAACAACAGCATCCCTGCCTCCTGCCTGTTACAGGGAGAACCCTGGGTTCAGCCAATCAGAAGACTCTCATTACTGACAGACGGTTTAACTCTTTTACTGCAGGAACTCTGCCTATATCCAAATAGACCACTCTAGACACATGTACTGCTGCATAAAGGCTATACGCACACATTTTCAACGGATGAAGTGATTAATAGAATATGGTAATATATATTTGTCACATAACTTCACATCTGTTTATATGTCACATGTCTCTTATGGGGCATATAATCCAAATAAAATTGAAACCTAATCTAACTAGAACGCATTCGATTTCAATTTGATCCTGATGAATTAAAACATAGACTGTACAAGACTATATAGTACAGATCTGCACTATATAGTCCAAAGGCCCCCATACATTAGGCCGACTTGTCCGAAGGTGAAGGGAGTCAGGTTGCAATAAAATAATAAAAAAAAATCCATACAAATGAATGGGCAGCCACTGATTGGATGAGAGAGCTCCACTATCAGAGTCCTTCCGCATCAGATGCGATACATTGTTGGTGCTAAAAAGCACCCACTATATGCCGCTGATGGGACCGTGCATCAGATCGGATGCCGATGTCTCCATGTCCGTCGTGATCGGTGCATTTCGTACTAGTGTATGGGGGTCTTTAATCAACTGTGTACACCGCGCCATGCGGTTCGATCGGGATTGAATAGAAAGCAAATAGCACCGTGTGTACACTTCTTTACTTAATACCAGGGTTGGCTACCCTTCCTGGAATGGCCGGGATTCTACTGAAAATGGGCAACCCTCCCAGATACCCAGACCCCCGACATCCCCCCCGGAAGCGTTAATGTCGTGGATTCACGGGGAGGGGGCCTCAAAGACCCACGATTTGCATGACTGGGGGCTTGATGACGTCTACATGAGGCCCCGCCCACCGAAAGTGCTGCTGAAAGTCTCCTCTGCGGGCTTCTCCCGGAGAGACTTTAATAGTAGGCAACCCTGCTTTATGCTATCTGCCTACATGCTGCTTTGAATATAAATTCATATAATCTTTCTCATAATATTATCCATTTCATATTTATTGTTTTCTTTCATTTATAAGTAGTAGTAATAAGTAGTAGTAGTACGTTTATTTATAAGGCGCCGCAAAGTGTCCGCAGCGCCGTACATAGCAAACAAAAAACAAATTACAAGGTAACGTACAGGGTGTGTTGAAAAATACAGCATAAATAGGGGTATAGCTGGTAGAACTAAAATCAGCATCAGTTCAGAAGTAGGTGTCGAAATTGTCGGGGAGACTTAAGATGAAGTAGAGGAAGGGAAGAACAGGACAGGAGGACAGGTGAGGTAAAGAGGTAGGGGTGAGTACGTGAGGAAGGAGGGCCCTACTCATAAGAGTTAACATACTAAAAGGAGGTGGGTGGACGAACGAAAAACAATAGGATAAGTAGGAACGGATGGGAACGGAGGCAGGATAGGAGGATCAAAAGAGGTTAGGAGGAGGGATAGGCTAGTCGAAAAAAGTGGGTTTTGAGGGAGCGCTTGAAGGAGGTAAGGGAATCAGAAAGCCTGATGGGTGCATGAGATAACATCTTATAATTTGACGGGAACATGCTAAAACAAAAATTACACCCAATGACCTATAATACTGTAGAAGTAATAGATTGCTATAGTCTGTGATTTGGGGACCGCTTGATACATAAGGTTCTCCAATCTACAGTATCTCACGTCTATCTATATCTTTCTCATACTGTATGTATCTAGTGTTTATATCTATGTCACTAACATCTGATATGTATTTCACATCTGTGTACTGTATCTATAACTTGGTAAAACCATGTAGCACTGCAGGCAGATGTAACTGATATGTATCAAAGGGCCGACAGTGTCTAGACAGAATGTAGGTCAGCACCAAAAAGTCAACAGCATAAGGTCGACATTGACAAAAGGTCAACAGAAGCAAAAGTTTGACAGATAAAAGTTGAAACAAAAGTTCTCCATGAGTACCACATACTCTTGCATGGCTCAAAAAATGTATGTCGACCATACCTTTTGGCATTGACTGTCTATCAGGACACTGCCGACCTTTCATCTGGTTACTGACGTAAAGAGCAGAGAGATTTAGATTTGGAAGTCGTGTGTCCTATCAGGAATCTAGATTGCAGTGTACAAATCTGTTCTGCATTTGTGGACTGCATGCAAAAACAGCAAATATTTACCCTGCATGCAAAAAAAGTATGCACTTGCACCCCTTACACAGCAACATGGTTTGTTTGGGTGCAGTTACTTGTTCTTTACGTTTTCCCAACTCCGAATCAGGCCCATATACTACGGGCTGTGCGCATTCTATCGATGATCGGCTGCTGTGCCAAAAGCAGGCATACTTGGGTTTATGGGGGGGGGGGTTTATGTGCATGATTTTCTAAATTTTGCTAGAACGTAAATTAAATAGAAATTTTGGGGCTAAAACCATGTTTACTGTATGTAACGAATTAATTTAATTATTTTTGTTTGTACCAATCAGAATTTACTACAGTTGATGTTATGCTGGAAGGGGAGGAGGGTCTGGATGTTTAATATTTACATTTTAAGGAGGAATAGTTTTGTGATATATTAAGACAATATATTCTGCAATTTCCATGACCACTTAATCAGTACTGTATGTCAAAGTGGCCTGGATCCAGAAGGCAATACAGAGTCTTGAAAATGGGAATGTTCCATATAAGCACAGACAGAGGCAATGTCCAAACTGAAACCAGTTAGAACTGAAACCTGAAATGGTTAAGAATGCAGGCACTAGTGGTTGTGACATCACTTAAGGTGTGTACACACAGTGCGATTTTGGTTTACAATTTTAACTAAATAGTCAAAATCATATGTAGAAAGTTAGCCAAAATCTCAGTCTTTCCCCCTCATATGATACTAATGTGTGGCCCCGTTAGGTTGGTATTGCATGGATAGACTGCGCAGACAAGGCAATATTGACTATTTCGCCTGCAACATTTTGGCAATAGGCCAAATAGCACAGTCATAATTGCAAGTGAAGATTGTGCGGTTCTGGGCTCTGGGGAGTTCAAGGGAAATCGTATAGTCAAAATCGTCCATAGCCAAAATCACACTGTGTGCATACAACCTTACCAAGTATAGATCATTGGATAGACCGCAAGTAGTACGACATGACTGAAGGTCGACAGGGTCATTTGCTCTACAGTCAAAAAGTCGACATGGGGGCTTTCACTGTTTTTTTGGTACTTGTTTCCTAGCACGGCGCCCAATTTTTTCATCTTATGGCCTCTTATGCCATATAGCCGCATACGATGCATGTGATGCAATACGATTTTTTATTGTATAAGCACCCTAATGGGTGCTTACAATTAATGCACCCCCACTATCAATGCGAACCCGAAGCGTGGCAAGCGCAGTGAGCCCGCGAGGGGCGGCGGTACGCTATCCACGTCGGCGTGGAGTTCATTTTAGATAGTGTGGCGAGCCCCAAGCATGGCGAGGGGACGCGTATTACTTTACATGTATTCCACATCCCCTTGCGGGGCTCGCTGCGCTCGCCACACTATCTAAAATCAACTCCACGCCGACGTGGATAGTGGGGGTATGAAAAGGTCGGAGGACGCGTACCGCCGCCCCTCGCCGGCTCGCTGCGCAAGCCACGCTTCGGGTTGGCGTTGATAGTGGGGGGGGGGGGGGGGCATTTAACATTGTAAGGACCCATCTGGGTGGTTGTACAATAAAAAATCATATACATGCCATACAATTCTTTATTGTACAACATCGCGTCCCATACCATATTTAGTCTTATGGTGTACAATGCGATGGGCGCCGTGCTAGGAAACAACTACCGTTTTTTTTTTGTCCCGAAAGTCGGCAGTCGACATGGACACTAAAAAAAGTGCACCACGTCCCCTCACAAGGCTCGCTATGCTCGGCACACTATTTTATTATCCCACCACATCCTAGTGGATGTCGGCAAAAAATAGTGAAAATCCCCATGTCGACCTTTTGACTGTTGACCTTCCCCATGTCGACCTAGTTGTTGTAGACCTAGCGACCGTATCCCAACTTTACCCATGACTGCAAATCACCCCTCCCCCCCCTTATATAAAATGATAGCCTTAACCCAGGGGTGTCCAAACTTTTTGCGACGAGGGCCAGATTTGGTGAAGTGTAAATGTGTGGGGGCTGACCATTCAGCCTGAAATTCTTTGAATCATTAATCACATCAGAATGGTCCCCCACTCTGCCCCCATTCACTCTATGTCCCCCAGCCTGCCCCTTCACTGTATTTCCCCCACTCTGCCCCCATTCACTCTATGTCCCCCAGCCTGCCCCTTCACTGTATTTCCCCCAGCCTGGCCCCATTCACTCTATGTTCCCCACTTTGCACCCATTCATTCTGTCCCCCAGCCTGCCCCCCTTCTCTTAATGTCCATCAGTGCCTCCACTCATTGTATGTCCCCAAGCCTGACCCTCCTTCACTGTATGTCCCCCAGCCTGCCCCCCCTTCTCTGAATGGCCATCACTGCCCCCATTCACTGTATGTCCCCCAGCCTGACCCTCCTTCACTGTATGTCCCCCACTCTGCCCCCATTGACTGTATGTCCCCCTGCCTGCCCCCTTCCTTCTCTGTATGTTTCACAGCCCCTTGTGTGAGCCAGAGGAAGGAGAGGCAAAGCAGGCACTGCAAGGACAGGAGATGCTTGGGCTCCCACTGCTGCCCTCCTCCACTCTGCATGTTACGGGAGCAAGCTTCCCCCTCGCTGCCCCCCTCCCCAAAACACTGATGTCACTGCAATTGTGGAGTAGGGTGATATTCGATTGCAGCAGCAGGGGTAGGACGCCAAACACATCTGACTGTGGCAGCCGGCACCTCCTCACTGCAGCAGACAGCAAGGTAAAGGGCCCCACCTTTAGTGTCCTGTGCTTCCCACATCTGAGGCTCTGCCTGCTTCCAGCTGGAGGCCGTTTGAAATGACAGCACGGGCCGCGTTTGGCCCCCGGGCCTGACTTTGGACACGCCTGCCTTAAACTCACCAGTTGTGTACGCAGCTAAACCCCAAAATGCATGCTGCATTGTGACTTTAAATCAACAGTAGACGACTTCCGGTTCCGGGTTTGATGGGTGAGGACGCAGCGTGCTGAGCTCCCCAGCCGCCCCAGCCAGCGCTCCACTCCCCGCACGGAACCCGGGCACCCACCGGCAGACGCTCCCAGGAACTCCCTGCAGCCGATGAAGAGATTCCTCTCTCCCTCGCCCGCTGGAAAGCCCAGACGCCAGCCTTCTCTCCCACCGCGAGTTCAGCCCAAGATGGCCGCCGGCTCACATTCACAAGCGCAGCCAGCGCAGTCAGCGTTCCAGCTTCAGCCACAATTGCTGCCACAGCCTCAGAGCACACAAGTAAGTGGGGATGAGACACTTATACCCCAAACGCAGCCTGACTTGTTCACCCCCTCTCCTCCCTTATCCCAGGCTGCAGCCCTGACATACACAGACATGGTGCGGGCAATACAAGATACTATTAACCCCATCCTGAACGCTCACGCTGCTAAGCTGCAGCAGTCCGTCCAGGACATTAAATCACAGCTAAAGCAGATTACCAAAAAGGTCAACACAAATGAGGCACATTTGGGAGAAGCCTTCCAGGACATTCACACACTAAAGGCTACCACTGAGTCCCTTCAGAAGTCTGCTTATGCAGTGCAAAATAAGCTCGACGATTTGGAAAATCGCTCGAGAAGGAACAATTTGCGTATCATTGGCCTCCCTGAAACGATCAAAGGTCCAGAATTATACTCCTTTATTTCACACACCCTGCCAGAATTGCTACTGGTGGCAGACTCATGTGCGGGCATGATAGTAGAAAGAGCCCACAGGCTGGGGCCGATCCGGGAAGATTATTCCAACAGACCTCGGGCAGTAATATTTAAGTGTCTCAATTACCAACACAAGGAGGCGCTATGGTCAGCCTTTAAACAAAATAGGACCCTGCAATGGAATGGAAACAAGTTGCTTATCTTCCAAGATTTCTCAGCAGAGGTGACAAGAGCGAGAAAAGAGTTTTCACCATTATGCACCAGACTGGTAAAAAGCCATACTAAGTTTGCCCTGCTTTACCCCGCCAAACTGCGAGTCTTTTCTGGCTCGTCCTACAAAGAATTCAGTACTGTGCAGGACGCGGAGGACTTCTTAATGGAACAAGCACAGGCCTCCTTTTCCCCAGCGCCCCCAGATAAGTAGTTCAGAAAGCATACCCTAGGTCCCCGACAGGACTTTGTTGAACCTACATTACTACGGCTTAATTATCTCAATTGTTTTGTATGCCATGGAATATTTTGGATGTGTTTTGGAGAGGTGAGACTGAGACTTTGCCACTTGCGGGGAGAGAACTCGCGCACATCTTTACCTGAACTAACAGGAACTGATCCTCATGCTGTCTGACTTTTCCCCAACACCCCCCCCCCCCCACCCCAGATAGCAGGATATATCATACCCCATTGCGGGGAAAGCAAGGCTCAATATTCCTTCCAGTTGTGTCTCCTATGTGATATGAAAACCTGACCAAGCGAAGTGGTTGACTGGGTGGGAGGCGTGGGACCCCCCCAGCGGGACTTAATGACTCCAAAGCTACTGCGGTCTGATTGCCACAATTGTTTCCCCACTCTGGAATATCTGAGATATATTTGGGGGAGGTGAGACTGAGACATTGCAAATTGTGGGGAAAAGCTCACAACCTTCTCTGTCTGAACTGACAGGAGCCAGTCCTCGTACTGGATAACTCCTGACCCGGCACCCTGCCCCCCCCCCTCCCCTGTTATTGAAATTATCCATACTCCTTTGAGGAAAATCGAAATTAATATTGTTTATATTGCTGTCTTGTTTCTTTTACGAGAAGCTAAGCCAATGTTGTTGTTAACTATGTTCAATAGAATGTAGGTAGTTTAATAAGTTATTTAACGAGTTGTGGAGCATTGCCACATTAAGAGGTTGCAGACGGCGCCTCATATTGTTTCACAGGCTGGGGCGAGCCTGAAAGCTTTAGCGCACTTTATGCCCTGATCTTGAAAACACGGAACCCAGTGGCCAGTTCTGCCCCTGGGCTCCCGAAGGTCCTTGTGTAACTCTGTTGCACAGTACGTTTTTGGAGGACCAGAGGGGCCAGGAAAATATACCTATGCAATATCATTTCATACTCTTGATCCACGCGGCTTTAACCGCGGGACTCCTGGCCCACTGGTTCCCCATGCCCACCCCCTCCCTCCCCTTTCTTTCCTTCATGTTTTACCCTTATATGTACTTTACTATTGTAGCCAAAGATTATTTACTGGATATCATAGTGCTAGATCTGTCGATGACCGTATGCTGTGATAATGATCCGCCGGGCTGCTACGCTCGTCTAATTAGAAATGGTTGATTTAAAAATTGTCACGTTGAATGTTGGTGGCTTCCACATCCCCTCTAAACGTAAAAAAATCCTGCTATATCTTCATAAATTAAAAGCAGACATTGCATTCTTGCAAGAGACGCACTTAACCCCCTCTGAAACCCTGAAATTGAACACCCTGTGGTGGTCGCTGATGGCGGCCTCACCATACAACTCAAAATCCAGAGGGGTTGCTATTCTAGTAAAGAAGCAGGCAATCACACAGATTCATTCTACACTTACAGATCCTGATGGGAGATGGGTGTTAGTGGACGCCACTGTACAGTCAACAAGATATACTCTCTGTAATGTCTACGCCCCCAATGCATTTTCTAGGCCCTTTTTTCGTAACCTAGTTACGGTATTAACCCCCTATATTGATACTTCAATTGTGCTAGCTGGTGATTTTAACACTGTGGTATCTAATGTGCTTGACAGAGAATCTTCTGCCCCCTCCAGGAGACCCCCCTCGAAGCGAGGGCTACAATACCTAATGTCTAGCCTCCACCTGACTAATGTGTGGAGGGCTTGCAACCCAATGGAGAGGGAGTTTACCTGTCTGTCAGCCGCACACAACACTTTGTCACACATTGACTATGTCCTCCTATCTACCAGAGCCTTTCCCCTGGTATGCGGCGCAGAGATTGAGACGATTTCGGTCTCCGATCACGCTGCAAGCTTGATTACCCTACACACTACCCTAGATAGAGGCCTATACATCAACTGGCGATTTCCCAGCCATTTGGCAAACTCCTCTAAATTTCAGTCTCTCCTAGAGTCCACATGGATGGACTACAAGCATAACAACCTCACCATAGAGGCAGACTCAACCCACCTGTTTTGGCAGGCATCTAAACCTGTCCTTAGGGGAGCCATTATATACTATTCACATTTCCGTAAAGACCGAGCCAAATTGTATCTTGATGCCCAAGCCACACTGACAGCCACATACCAGACATACAAGTCTTCCCCCACCTCGATACACAGAGAGGCATACAACCAAGCTAAGATTGTCTTTGATACCCTTCTGTCCAAAATAGAAACCAAGATGTCATTCCAATCCCAGAGTAAATACCACAGATTTGGAGGAAAATCCAATAGATTAATGACTAATCTGCTTAACGGCCAGCACCCCCCTGCTATAGTCATCTCTTTGGCAGACGACAGTGGTACCCTCCAACACCGGGGCCAAGAGATAGCATCCACCTTTTATAAATTTTACACAAAACTATACACCTTAGTCCCACCAGACCAACAACGTAAGGACACATTCTGGTCCACACTCTCACTCCCAGCCTTAGACCCAGAACATACAGATTCATTACTAGCAGATATTACAGAAGAAGACATAACTAGAGCCATTGGCCAACTTAAGCCAGGTAAAGCTCCAGGACCAGATGGACTGACCAGTGAATATTATAAATTATTAGGCCCAAAACTTGCCCCCTCCTTAGCCGCCCTGTTTAACTCTTTATTAAAAGGCGCCCCTCCCCCTCCCTATTTTAACTCAGCTCTCTTAAAAGTTATCCCAAAACCAGGACGTGACCTCACACAACCCGCTTCTTACCGCCCCATTTCTCTTTTGAATACCGATTATAAACTTTACACTAAGATCATTGCCGATAGATTGAAACTACTCCTCCCATCCATAATCCACAAAGATCAGACGGGTTTTATCTGGGGCCGCCACTCAGTGTTAAATGTTAGGAAACTGCTCACGACAATGCAGTGGATACATTCTACAAAATCTCCCGACCCTCACGCCATTCTATCCCTAGATGCCGAAAAGGCCTTCGATATGATCTCTTGGGACCACCTGTTTACCACCTTGCAGAAATTTAATTTTCCAAAGCCATTCATAGACGCTATTAGTAACCTATACGCAAATTCCAAAACCCAAATACTCACAAACAATTACCTATCCTCACCCTTCCAGATCCAGCGTGGCACTCGCCAAGGTTGCCCTCTCTCCCTGCTCCTTTTTGCTCTAGCATTGGAACCCTTGGCGGTTCAACTTAGATCCTCTTCCTCATTCACGGGTATTAAAATACGTCATCTAGAAGTCAAATTAAATATGTTCGCAGACGACATGCTTCTTTTTATCTCGAACCCACCCAAATCTATACCAGCAGCGATGACAATCATAGAGCACTTTGGCTCATTCTCAGGATTTAAAATAAACCAAGATAAATCGCACCTCCTTCCTCTGGCGTGGCCTCCCCTATATGCCAAAACACACCCCAGCATGCTACAATTTACAATATGCACTACTCCAATGAAATACTTGGGAATTATGATTCCGCTACACTTGGACTCACTGTATGTTGCCAATTTTAAGACAATTTTACAGAGTATCGAGAAACTTTTAGACAGGTGGATAACCCTACTCCTCTCATTATATGGGAGGATAACGATTGTTAAGAGTGTCATTTTCCCAAAGATTTCATATATTCTCCAAATGATCCCCTTGACTCTTTCTAAAACAGACCTCACACGTTATAATAAAATGGTCACAAGGTTTATTTGGGCAGCAAAAAAGCCCAGAATGCCTATGTCCAGACTGGTTCTCCCAAAACAAGACGGAGGATTTGCACTCCCCCATGCCCAATCTTTCTCCCAAGCAGCCCTCTTTCGCTACACAACTGACTGGCTTCTTAATAGATCCACATACACAAATGATAACCTGGAAAGGGCACTCTTCCACCCATTCTCACCAGCCGCACTGCTTCATGGACATCAAAAATAACCTATTGTTCAAAGAAACATATAAAATGTGGATATCAATTCATAAAGGTTTTGGTAGAAACCCAGCTAGCACCCCACATATTATCTTCTGGGGTAATCCCAATTTTGCTCCGGGCCTAGAGAACCCGCTGTATCTGGAATGGCACCAGAAGGGAATATCAGCCACTTGCAACGTCTTCGACCCAGGAGGCACAATCATATCGTTTGCGGATCTAGCAACTAAATATCATCTCCCAAACACACAATTTTTCATGTACCTACAGGCACGACATTATGCGCAATCTATTCCCAAGGCTTATGTGACGCCAGTTCACCCTGACCCAGTGCTATCACTCATAGCCCAACATAATATTTTGGGATGCAGGATTAGAAACTTAGACCAAGCCCTGATAGTAATCCCGAAAGATAAACTGCACCAAAACTTGGAAAATAGATGGAAGGTAGACATTCCCACCATCCCACCCCTATCAACAATAATTAAAAAACTCCCCACCTCCCTCAAGTACCTACAATCAGCCTCCCTTCAAGAGACGCACCTCAAATTTCTTAACAGGGCCTTTATTTCACAACAACAACGAAGCCACTTTATCCCAGGAGATTTAGGATTATGCCCAAAGTGCAAAATGAGGGGAGCAGACTATTTTCACAATTTTTGGGGATGCGGATATATAAGAATATTTTGGAGAAAACTAGTTACCTTCTTAAACATAACGTTCACACTGCAGCTAACATACGACCCACTACCATTGCTCTTTCTTTATTTTAGCAATTGGAACTTGGGACCCAATAAAAAAAAGATTATCTCTCTTATTACCCTAATCCTCGTGTTAGCTAAAAGACTAATCCTGGCTCATTGGATAGGAAGAACTTCCCCTTCTTTAGCGGAGTTGAAGAACTCCATTCTCAAGACTCTATTCTTTGAGCGTCAAGCAACATTAACCGATATAGAAAAGGGAGTCTATATCCTGACCCTCAGTGCCGAGGTCCAGACGTCCATACAGAAAGTCTTTGAGAACACTACATGGTTTTTGTTACGGCAGATCACCTAGGATCTTGAATGATAGGCTAGTATGGTAAATTTCTGTTGTCTTGTCTCCCCCTGTCTTGTTTACCTACCCTTCCCCCTCCTTCCCACACACCTTAAATCCTGATAAGATTAGTATTGTAAGTTGTTTTTATACCATGGGGCTTGAACAAGTATAAACCTATGCTTTTGCATAATTTTTGACTGACTTGCAGGTATCTCTGCGCTGGTCGCAGATACCTTCTCCAACTGAACTTTCAGTGATGAAACGGACGGAAAGTAAACACCAAGTCAGCCATATGTGATATTCAATGTTTCTTGCCTTTATTTGATTTGTTGTAATATGCATTGTTTTGAAATACTTTCAAATAAAATGAGTTTAAAAAAAAAAAAATCAACAGTAGACATTGACAGGGACGAATATAGACAGTTATCTAAACACTGTCTGGTATTATTTTAAATATGGTTGTCCTGGTGAGCAGAATCTCTGGATGTGTCTGTTTTATAAAGCAGTACATCGTGAAGGGGCAGGTGCACTCAATGCTTTTATTTGCTGGAATACACAAGGTACAAGGTTACCTCTTGGTGCATGTTTTCTTTGTCTCACCGCTGTTTGTAAACACAATGTACGTGAGCTTTTGCTGAAGAATGAGAAGTCTTTGTGCTGGCTCAGTGTGTCCCTCTGGAGCTCTCTCCTGAAACTGCTGCATATCTGCAGATCTGTAAGCAGTCCAGGGGTCTGTACCAAGCTTTATATTATTACCTGCTCATGTGTATTTGTATAACAAAGTACCAGCAAATGTGGTGTGTGTGGAAGTATGACTTAAGGCCCCCATACACCAGAACGATATTGTACAATCTTGACTGGTTGTACAATGGATTGTGTGCACATCGTGTGCACATAATCGTGCAATACGGGTTCCCGCTGGTTGGAAGATTGGTCCTCTGATCAGACGTGCTGCATCAGTTGGGATTGGGAGCTGATGGGATTGGGAGCTGATTGCATGTGCTTTTAAACACATGCAATCGGTCATTTGACGGCTCATACAATCGGCATAATTTGAGTGGCAGTTTTCAGGCAGCTTAGGAGCATACAATCGATTTTGAGATGACTGGTCATATGCAGAAGCTGGATTGTATGACGGATTGTGAGTACATTGTGTGTCCAAAAACCACCAAGGACTGCCGGGGAGTTGAAGGGAAGGTTGGACGCAATCATGATTGTAATGGTGTGTACACACGGTGAGATTTCACTTACTATTTGACCCCTATTCGATCTTGATCTAGATATGGGTTGGTTACAGTGTTCACATTTGATTTTTGACTATATAGTACAGATCTTATATTACAGTGATCTTGCCTGCCAAAACTATTTTAGTGCATATCTCACGGTGTGTACCCTCTATTAGACAGGTCTTTCTGATGTATGGCCATCTGGCATGTAAGTTGTTACACAGCATGCATATTTATGGGTCATACAGTATACTGGCCCCTGGTCTGCTACCACGCTGTGCAAGGATTTCTGGAAAACATTGGACCCCCAAAGGAAAGAAAGCACACACACTCAAGGCAAAATGCATTAGCTGCGAGCCTTGCTGTTTGGGGAATTCTCGCCATCCTCTGACAGTGAGTATTGCACCGGAACGTAGAATAGGTTGAGCGGCTGGCGCGGGGGTTAAACAGTGAGGATCCCTTGATTTTGGCGATCCCCGCTGTTTAACCCCCTTGCCGACCGCATTGAATATGGTCCTATACGCACATAATATTATAGTATAATATTATACAGCACATATTTTTTGACGCGACATGCGACCAGCATGTCTGCACATCACATTGGGGAACCATTCAACGTGCATGCATTCCTTAGATTTATTGCACAGATGTGGTCGAAATCGAAGGATTGTATGCAATATTGCCCTAGTGTATTGTATGGACAGCGTTACACATCGAACCCCAAATGGGCTGTCAGACAGCTGCAGAGCTAGTTGCAGTTGCTCCTGAAAGTCCAGACATGCCTCCCACCAGAGAGCCCAGACAGAACAGTGAGTGCCTCCATCCACAGAGGCCAGACCAGTGGGTTTGAACTTGGTTTCACTCCCTTCCTCATCCATAGCCAGAGCCCTCAGAAGTACTGTAAAAAGCACCTCTGCTCCACAAAGAATCTGCCTTAGTATTAGTGATTCATTCTTGGAGTCATGCATCAGAGCGGGGGTGGACATGCCACTTCACCATGAGTAGAGTGGTGTCCAGCCAGGGCCGCATCAAAGCCATGTGGAAGAGCCCAGTGCATGCCCTGACCAGGTTGCAAGAATGTGGGGCTGGTGTTTGGGAGCCGGCCTATACAGGTTCATGTCCTTTTTGAGCAGCCCTGCAATGGGCACACTAATTGTTTGTACACCAAGGCCCCTAACCAAACACTGACACCATGTTTCTCAATGTGTCTTTTGACAAAGGCAGATGGGGAAAGTCTTTTCTATAAATCACAAATATAATTTTTATTTAAATTGTAAATTGGTTTATGGTAAATTGGTGCATGGTTGCATACATGCGCATTGCCCCTGTGCGAACGCATATGCACTAACGAACGGACCTGAATTAGGTTCCTAGTGTGACCATCACCTGGAAAGGGCCAATAATCAGAACTTGTCCTGGCACATTTCATTTGCAAAATGATCTTTCAGCCCAGAAATCAGTGGAAAGCCGCTCTCATACTAATTGGCTGTTGTCGAAGACAGTGAAGGGTTGTCACGTGTGTGCTGTATGAGGAAGCAGAAGTACGCACATATCCAGACGTGTCAATTCTTCTTTGAATTTGTGGATTTCCATAAATAACCTTTTTTTCCTAAAGATAATAAGCTACGCTACAAATAAAATGACTTGTTACGTAAGACAAATATAGATCTGCGACTCATGAAGCGTACAATAATTATATATAACTTTTTTCTTTAAATAGTGTAAAATTGTCAAAATATGACGCCTACTGTAAATATTTTAGACACTTTCACAGAGCTTTATTGAGCCTTATATCCTATACAGATGCTTCTGACGGCCTGTCACAGGACTCTGATCTCTGTTACAGGTATCTAATAATTTATCATTCATCTCAGAGCTTATCAGGTTCTCACCCTTATCAAATGGCTTTTTCTCTAGTCATTACTCAGCTATATGATTTTCAGGGACTCCCCTTCTGCAACTAATGCACAACCTTATTTTGGCTGACTTAAACATGTAGAGCAGGGCTGGGAAACACAGGCCCTCCAGATGTTAGTGAACTACACATCCCAGGATGCTTTGCATTAGTTTTGCTATGTGGCCATGCTGAAAGTTATGCAAGGCATGCTGGGATGTGTAGTTCATCAACATCTGGAGGGCCGGTGTTGCCCAGCCCTGATGTAGAGGAAACTTTTTTTTGGGCAATCCTTTAAGAAATACTACCCAAAAAAGTCTTTCGTGTTCGCAGCCCCGGTTTAGCATGTAAATGGTGCTAATTTCAGGGATTTTGTTTCACGTAAATGCAGGTGAAACTAAATCCCCGATAAGTGTTGTCTCAAGTCGGCTTTCCAGAGTTAATTGGATAGCTCTGGGCTTATAGGATATAGACAGTCCAATACTTCTATGAATTTCTCTAATGACATATGTAGAAGGAGGTTGCTCCCATGCAACAGCAGCGGTGGCGGCAATGAAACCTAAGTTGGGTACACACTAAGCGATATATAGTAGCGAGCAAACGCCCAATATATTGTGAGCCCATCAACATGTGTGTATGTGTACCCCCAATATGTCTGTGAACAACATTGTACAGACATATCGCATCAACTGTGCATTACAGGCAATGGCAGATATATTGACACACCTGGCTGTGTGTACGGCGTTCTGCCGACTGCCCACACACTTGCTGATGTAACAACTGGAAGGCAAATTCAAATGGCTGCCTAGCTACATTTCCTGACTGACACATTGAGCATCAGACTGCTATGTGTGTATATTTACAGTACCTGGATCAGCTAAACAGTCATGACGGTCAGCCTTAAGGGGTTATTCAGACCTGGGAATTTGCAGCTTGAGTGATTATCGAATGGCTGCACATGCGTACAGTATGCAGTGCACATGTGATAACCGTCCATCCGAAAGCTCACACACCCTGTTGGCATTTGGGGGTGTGCCACCAGTGTTTTATGGGAGTGCGTTCTGGCTCACTCATCACCGCGGGCAGGGGAAAAGTCATTCCATTGACTGATTTCCCCCTGAATTTCGGCCGTGTAAAGGGTGGGGGAGTTAGTTTGGGGGGGAAGCTGCTATCTCGCTGGGCTCCGGAGACTTGCAGCCCATCGAGCAGGTCCGAATCAGGCCCCTAGTCTCATGAATGAGATTTTAAACCCATCTTAAATCTTGAGATAAACTCTGCTGCACTGACAGTCTGGCAATGAATCAGTGTGCTGTTTTGCTACCAGATTGTGTGGCCCAATTTTCTCACCCTCCATGCTCAGAACAGATACATACTAATACATATAAATATAGTATTTTTATATCTGGCTTCCCTGAATATGCTCTGATATAAGCCATAAAATAAATGATATTACATGCCTTAATTGGCCCTGTATGTTTTTTAGGGGTCTGTTTATCAGCAAATACTCTGAAATAGAACATGTCTTAATAGGGCACATTGTAGCAGGGGCGGTTAAGCAGAGGAGGTTCACCCATCTTTTGCCAGAGCATTTGCCAAGTAGACACCGGTTAGGGCAGTTTTCTGGGAAAATGGTGGCAGTACCATACTCCTGATAAATTCTGCATGACCAGAGGAGAGTCAAGTATAGCTAATGGGTGCTGGCAAGGGCCCAAAGATATAAAGCCACAATCCTTATGGTCACAACACATCAGTGAGACTTGCCACGAGTGATGTGCCACTATAGTAATTTTTTTTTGGTGTCTGTTGACCTAAATCGACATGGACACCATACAAGGGGTTCGGTATGATTTACCTACAATCAAAATCCCGACGGTTAGAATACCGACAGCAATTGACCGACGGTCAAAATACCTACATCTACAATATAGACAGGTCAAAAATTAGGCACGTTTTTCATATTATTTTGGGTCTGTATGTTGACATAGGTCGACATGAACCCCGTGCTTCGGGCACAGTGCCTCGCTGCTCTCGGCACACTATTATATTCCACCTCTGTCCACTGGGATGGTAAAGTATGCACAAGTCGGTCTCAATTTAAAAAAATCATTTTGGTATTTTAACTGTCGGGCAATGGTTGTCGGTATTTTGATTGTAGGTAAATCTGTGTGGGCCCTCACAATATTGTTGTCCAGGGCCCCCACAGACCTTAATCCGCCCCTGAACCTACTGTATGTTCATCTTTCTCATGTGGCAACCTTTTGCCTGCTGACCAATAGACCTATTGACTGTCGACCGCATACCAGTGATGGACTGGGGATATTATACAGCGGTGGCATTTTATTGTGCGCCTCACAGCATGCTTCCATCTTTCTTTGCCGGACGGTCAAGCCAAGTATGCTGAGCTGCTCGGCGGGCCCCTGTTTCTCTGATTGGCTTCTTCTGGGTTTGGACCTGGACACGTTTGTGCAATGGAAAGTTATTGTGATGGGTATAAGGAAAAGGTCCATCCCAGTGCATAGTTACCCCTGTCTGGCTGAATAACTCCATAGAGATAAGTGGGGTAACGCCATCTCCTGAAAGTGTTACTTGACAAGCTCCAAGACCTTTAAGTTTTCTTAGCTTATTGAATGTCACTACTGCATTGTCCCTATACATTTTATGTAGGCAGCAGTAATAATGTGAGGTGTGTGTCTGCGATATCTCCTGAGTTAGATTTTATCAAACAGCCACAGTGCTGCGGAAATGGGTGTTTCTGCATTACCTATGTGGCCAAAGTGCTTGATTAAATAGATCCCTTCGTACCTGCATTTATTTTATACATAGCTTCAGTTTTACTCCTCAATGACTGGTATCCATGTATCATCAGCATTTTCCCATGATCAGCATCTGCTCAGACAACTCTCACATCAGCAGTATTTGCAAAGGCAACCATATGTCATGCATCAGAAGCTGGATGTTCTCTGTACAGCAAGAGGACACTATATGGAAAACTAACATCCCAGGGGCAAACACAGGATTTCTAGATGGGGTTTTCCAAATGCTTACATTTAGAGCGAGTGCAGCACAAAATAAGTAAATAACTAGCTTCATACAAAGTGCGCTGTATATAATACTATAGACATATACTGTACAGGACCAGTGATGACGGCAATCTATCAGATGAAGAAGTAGGGCATAAGCTGAATTTGGATATAGGCATCATTGAAAAATAGAAGTCCCCTGCTCTGTGGAGCATTGGAGCAAATCTGGGAGTCTGTGGGAATGGCAGAACATTCTAGCACCCATCCTGGCCAATATGTACATATTGGTCTCTTTATATATACACTGGTTAGTGTACGTAATAGGGTATTGATATTTAATATTACTGATTAATAAAATCAGTGTTTTCTAAAAATCGGTACTCTGGAACCTTTGACAGTACATGTTTTCCAGATTTCCTAGAAGGTCCACAGATGTATGTAGTGAAAATATTTATATACTTCTGCTATTGCAGTCATTATTTCAGTCCCTCGGGAATGGGGTTCTGATCAACACTGTACTAGTCATCGTTATGTGGGCAGTGTGTATTAGGTTTACATGGATAGTAAATAATGCAGATGTTGAATAAACGTGTGTCGACTATTTTCACGAGTACTGGCGACTGTTCATCCGCTGTACCGGTCAACCTTTACATTGTTGATCTATCATCTGGATACCATGTATCCCTATAAGTAACAAAGCATCGTATGGAGATTGCAGTATAAACATTAACCTACTTTGTATTTGGGGAGTTTTTTTTATTTATTTTTTTGTGATCAGATTTTAAAAGAGGTTTTCCTTTGCCCACATTTTTCAATAAACCATAAGGGTGTGACCTCCCTACCTAATATTTCTATTGCCTGAAATGGTTTCTTGTGTGAATAGATTCCCTGACACAGTTCTTGTTTTGCTCTCTTAATCTATAGTGTCTGAGGTTCCCATGGTAACATCATAGATTGCAATCGGCTCAAGGGGACAACCATGTTAATCCATGCTGCTCTTAATATCACAGATCGTATCTAGGGAAATGATCTAACCACCTCTCCATAAAATGATAAAGAAAACTGGTTGTAAATGTTTAAGTCCTTCCCTTTAACAACGAACTATATTTTTGAGTTTAGAATGTCTATAAATCAAACAAAACAAAAAAATAATGAAAGAAGCATGCTGCTGGATGGTTTTATCCTGAAATCTTAGTTGTCTGGGGTCTAGAGGTACCCCTTCATATAGTCATATTTCTACTGATTGCTATTGTTACAAAGATGTTATAGATAAGGCATCCATGTATAAGTGTAAGTACCGAGTGCAGGCACCCTCCCCCTGCATAGGAATACTCCCAGATACGAGTGCAGTCACGACGCTTTAATCTTCAGCTTTCCACATGCTTTTACTGAAAGATTTGTGATCGTATAAAATTTTCTGCTGGTGTGGGGAAAAGAAATAAGCGTTTATGGCTCAGATGTTTTGATACAAATTTAAATATAAAAATCACTGAATACACATTTGACATAATTCAGGAGGATTATAAAGCATTAGCATACCCAGGTAGTAGCATTGCTGTGAATAATCCTGCTAATATAGATATATAGTCAGTAGTAACTCTCTACCAGAGGGTTTGATTTTTAAGGAGAATATTAGATTGAAAAATGACACAACCCCTTGCGATTGGGAGGGGCAGGACAAGGGGGCCTGGTCACAGTACAGTAAGGGTATACTGTACCTTGCTGTCTACAAAACAGACATATATGTGCCGGTCAGGAAATAGGTACTTGCCCCCTGGTGCAAATCCCATATAGTTACAATGGCTCTGGGATATTACTGCAGTACTTGTTTCCTAGCACGGTGCCCACGAGCGCAGCGAGCCCCGCTAGGGGACACGTATTACTTTACATGTATTCCGCATCCGCTCGCCACGCTTCGGGATCAGTGGCTCGCCACACTATATGAAATCAACTCCATGCCGACGTGGATAGTGGGGGTATGAAAAGGTCGGAGGACGCGTACCGCTACGCTTCGGGTTGGTGTTGATCGTGGGGGTGCTTTTAACATAATAAGCACCCATCACGGTTAATTATCTTATAGGGGGCACTTTTAACATTGAAAAACCCATTAGGGTGCTTATACAATTTTAAATCGCAAACCATTGTATATGCGATACAATGGCATACAATGAGATGGTATACAATTTTAAATTGTATATCATCGCCTGCCATCATGTAACATCGCATCGAATACCATCGTATGCCTTATGGTCTGCGATGGGCGCCGTGCTAGGAAACAAGTACCATTACTGCCAATGGCCATGCTGCATGCTGGGTTACTTTGGTTGATATTTATATTGATAATGTGCGTTCGATAAATGCATCAATGCCTGCAAGCTGTGGTTCAGAGATGCTGCTGGTGGGCGTCTCAATACAAATCCTGCCAGCTGCAATATTTGCAGATTTTTGCACATGCACAGTAGCATTACAGAGGCACAAAATTTAAGGAATCAAGTCACAGAGAGGTCAAAGGGTATTTAAGGATCACTGACTTAAAATAAAGAAGTCATCAGCCTGATGATTAGCAACAGTCGCGACCCCATGCACAGATGGTTGGTACCCACTTTGGTGTCAGGGCTCACAGTTTAAGAACCGCTGCACTATACGATGTGCAAATGATAAGATGTCTTCAAAGATTTCCCTTGAATACCCAAACAAAATATATAGTACATACAGTACACACTGTGCAATCTTGCAGAAGATAGTCGGTGGCCAAATCCAGGAGTATGCAGTCATTGACTATATCCTCCAATTGAGCTGCATGTATGGATGGCAGGGAGTTAATGATTTATTATTATGATTGGCATCATAATGAAAAAATGACCATAAACTCACATAGTGTGTTCCTAGCCTAAGACTGGACACACATCAAAATAGTATGCAGTTAACATCCTGGTGAATGGGATGGCAGCATCCCGATTTGAGGTCAAAAGACTTAAGCGGGAATCCCGACATTAATGAGGATGCCCATGCCAGAATCCCGAATGTCAACATCCCAAAAGTAAAGCTGGGTACACACTGTGATTCGCTAACCAGCAGTGATCATGGATGAACCATCTAGCACTTAAACACTGAACAATATAGGTAATGATATCATTCAGTGATGTCACTCGGCTCCCCGCTATACATGCGGTTGTTTAGGATATAGGCAGATGTGACTGCATGTTCAGACGACGGGGTATTCGTACAGGACCCCTGTCAGGATTCCCTCTATCGGACTACAGTCATCGGTATTCTGACTGCTGGCATCCCGTCCACCAGTCATCCGTATGTATTCAGAATGATGTGTACCCGGCAAATCCGCTGGAATGCCATATTGCACCATGCGTACATGCTGTACGATGCAGTAATGCGCAATGTAGCATGCTTTTATGCATTTAGCAGTATGGCATTGTACAATATTTTCTTAATTTGATTGTGCAACACAACCAGCCAGAAGATATAAGGACCTGCGGGAGTGTGCAATTGAGGGTACACATGAACTATCTGCACAATTTGTCATTCTAATCAGCCTGGTAATAATAAATCGCTGGTTTCTTTCTGGTGTTTACCCAGCCTGCTAATGTACATCCAGACGCAAGTGTGGAAATATCATGAATGTTGTTTGAGGACTAGCAACAGTTATACAACGCTGCCTGAAACACCCACCTCACTGTGTACATCTCTGCAGTATACTGTAGCACTAGGCTGGAAATACTGTAGAAGCACTGATGCAAGTGCAGCAGCAGCATATGTCCTATAGAGATTCTGTAAAAAAAACTGTTAATCCAAAGATCGCAATGTTGCTTTGTTTCCGTAATCGCTCTGTGCAGTAGAATGTATGCACTGCTATATGATGTGATTTGGGTATAGATACAGTATAGCAGGTTTCTAGTATTTCATAAAATATACAAACTATGAAAGTAAAAATATTTAATATACACTTTAGAAAGATTGTAAAGCAGTAATGAAATATACTGTGCTAATTGATAAACAATAAAAATAATCAGTTAGGTTTTCCTGAATGTGAATTATATTTAGTCAGTAAATGGATTAATTATACTAACCTGAAAAGTCAGATTTTGAATACTGTGAAGAAGACGCTTTGTGCTGTGTGTGACTTTTGTATGTACAGTACAGTGAAGGGAGGGGGAGTAATAGTAGGGGAAAGCCTCATCTGTTATGTGTACAGCTTGTGGATTGGTTAGGCAGTGCAGGTGGGAGTGCCCGAGTCGCTGTATAGAAGGCTTGCCTGTGTTAGTGCTGGGAACACCACACAGCAGTTTCTGTGCAAGGGGAATCCGAGAGAAGATCTCTGCTCCTGATAACTCGCTGCACCTGTAGCCCAGCCATCACTGTATACTTCTTGCAAGGATTTAGCTATCCAGCAGAACTATTAATTTCTAACAGCTATCCTGTGCATAAAAGGCCTGCATCTACAACCATGGTACAAAACGTGATTCTGGTGTTTTTCCGCAGGCGACTGAGCCAAAGACCAGCTGTAGAAGAACTAGAAAGAAGGAATATTTTAAAACGTGAGTATTTATGTTTTAATGAGCTTTGTTTTGTTGTATAAACCATATTGTATTAACTAAGTCAGTTGTTGACCTGACTCAAGGCCTAGGGAAATTATGGATATCTATGCACCAGTTGCAGTGGTTGGGATATATGGTCAGTGACATAAAGGGTTTGGTAGATTTGTATTAAGAAGGATGTGTTCTGCACTGTCCATCTTATATGGAATCAAAACATACATATGTATGGCATGCATATATCCCTGAACTCCTGGGAACCTCTACTCTAATCAGATGTTTGTAGTATGCAACCCAAACCATCTAAATAGATGTTGTGACCATTTGCTCTATCACGACACCTTAACAGTAATCTTGTATTTAAATTTAATGTATCTATTTAAATTGGTTTTAAAAACCTCAAAGCTTTGCGTAATGCAATAAGTAAAATGTGTGAGATTTATCAAGTGATCTTTCTTTAACCCTTCGAGTGGCAAGTGAATTTGTCAAAATACTGTAGGTGTGAAAATTGGCAGACCTTTCTATTCATCGTAATGACCTGTAATGTTTACCTTATATAGGAAATAAAAAATGTTGAGTCAAAAAAAGATTTTATTTGAATTTATATAACAAAAGTGAGCGACAATGGCATTTTTAGCAGCTATTTTGCACATCTCTCACAGAGATGTTGACACTCATTATGTGTACATCTCTCAGATGTTGGCATTTTTAGCGGATATTTTGCACATCACTCTCAGGTGTTGGTACTCAAAGGGTTAATTAAATTATACAAGCATGGGAATTATTTCCAAATTCTGCACTTGATAATTTCAGATCTCTTCTGAGGCTCCCTCATAGCACCTGTTTAAATGGGGTTCTATTTTTGACAGCTTTCCGTATCCATGTGCCCTATGACCTCTTCTTTCAAACTGAAACTTGTACTAATTCACAATGTCAAGCTATGTATGTAGCATGAAAGCCACATTGCCCCTGCTCTTTCTTGAAAGTGGTATTCCTCTGCTAACACACACAAATGACTTGCTGTGTATTCACACAGGAATCTGGTCTTTGCAGTGTGAAACTCAATACTAATCCAAATGGTATATTAATAATATATAAGTACTTGTTGTGATATAATTCATCAATATTGTAGCATTTACTGCTTCAAGATGAATTGTCATTAAGATGTACAGAAAAGAGGCCTATACTGCTCTACCAATTTTCTTTGTTTGCTATTGGTTCTTTTTAACTTAAAACTTGCAAGTCCTTTGCCATATCACCTACCCCACAGGTTCACAAATGTGGTTCTCGGGGCACCCTGGCAGGCCAGGTTTTAAGCATTACCAACTGTTAGGTTAAATCAAATTGTTAAAAGGTACCAACTGTGTTCAGTCATTGATATAACTGCTTCATACATCTAGCCCCTGTCCCTAACTGGCAAGGTTTTAGTGATAAGGGAGAAGTGATAAAGTGCCTGGTACTTTATCACCGTCCAATCGGCTCCTAACTGTCCCTTTTTATACTCAGCCTGTAACTTTATCACCTGCAAATCGGCCCCTAACTGTTAAGTTACAGGCTGAGTATAAAAAGGGACAGTTAGGAGCTGATTGGCCAGTGATAAAGTACCAGGCACTTTATCACTTCTCATCCCTTATTACTGCTTTATACATCTAACCCAGGGTGGCTTGAGGATTGCATTTTAGAACCTCTGACTTAATAATGTAATAATTAATTCAGTTATTATTAGGTTGATTATGCAGGATAATTATAGCTGGCTTAAAATTCAGACATTGCATAATGTGAGTCAGGGAAAGCTTTAAAAATACAAGGATACACATGCGTGCATAAATACACACGCACGCACGCACACACTCTTGCTGCTTGCTTGTTTTTTCAAACTGACACAATTACCAATGTCTATGCTGCACTGTAAAGTGTATTTCAGGAATGATCCAAGTACTGTACACACATGGTTATTCATTGCTGTGATCTTACAGGTTGTACTGTAGTCAAGCACAGCCAAATCTTAAGCAACAGATTTGATCTGAGTAAATCTGTAAGTGTATGGCCAGCTTACACTACACCTGCTGCCTACATACCTTACTGGCTCAGAATGCTGAGTAGATACAGCGTACCACACGACATACAGCTTTCTAGGCATGTCCACAATAAAAACACAACACAAATCACACTACAGGTTGAGTATCCCTTATCCAAAATGCTCGGGACCAGGAGAATTTTGGATAACGGATTATTCCGTATTTCGGAATATTTTAATATTTCAATGATGTATTTTGAAGTATCTTGCATTTATGCTGTATAAACACATAATATACACACAAATATATTTTATTACCACATAAAATACACACAAATATATTTTAATTGTTCAAAAAACAAGGTTTCAAAACGTGAAACAAAATGTGTGTACTATCTCAGCACTGAATTTGAATGCCAAGCATTCATTGTCTTGCACATATATAGTGCCAGTTACATATCATGTCCCCAGTGATGCTGTTACAAATGTCCCCAGTGAGTTTTTAGCAAAAAAAAATAAAAAAATTTCACTTTCTGGAATGTCCGTATTTCGGAATAATTCGGATAACGGATATTCGGATACGGGATACTCGACCTGTAGTATATAAAAGCTGAGCCAGGTGTCATTGCTACTTGTCCACTAGCACAATTAAAAATGTGGTCACATTACAAAATAATTGGCAGACGTTTTCAAGCAAATTAATCATTAGGTACAACATATTGTATACAGAATGTATACATACTGATGAAATATTGCTCAACTATGTGGAAGGTTTTAACTCGTTGAGTGCCAACATCTCTGTGAGAGATGTGCAAAATATCTGCTAAAAATGCCAGCGTCGCTCACATTTGTTATATAAATTAAAGTAATAAATGTTGTGTAAAAAAAAGATTTCCTATATATGGTAAACATTACAAGTCATTATGATGAATAAAAATGTTTGCTTGCCAATTTTTACACCTATATTGACATTCACTTGGCAGTAAAGGGTTAATACTGAAAATGTATGTTTTTTTATTTTAATATAAATAGTATTATGATTTTATAAACTAAAATAAATTTAATTTGTTACTTATTAACATGATGGATTGTTCAAATAAAAATGTTTTGTAATTTTCAAACAGTTATCAGTTTTTATTCAGTAAAATATGCTTGAAAAGTTTTAGTTACAACCTGATTAAGTGTTTCGGGTTATACTGCATCTGTGCAAAAGTATCACGAACTATGTCGAGTTTACAATGTGTCGTTTGTTTACTAAATAATACAAATGTCTGGTAAATAGGGTCCAGTTCCCATTACATGTTGTCAGAGTAGACAGAGTTGGTATAAACTAGATGATGGGCACATGGGTATTTTATGCTCACATAATAGTCTGGCATTTTAGAGGGGTTCCCCAAGTGCAATTCCTGAATATTGAATCCCCAGATACTTTTATAAAGTCCTCGTAACACTGACCTAAATCTTTATTTAGCTAACTGCTCTAAAAATAGAAATCTCGTTTACTACCATTCTGTGAGAAATAATGAATTCCACCCACCAGCACTGCAGCAGAGCTATTTTCAGCTGCTGTGCAGAGGCGCTCTGTGGAATCTTAATGCTGTTACAGCCATGATCGGTCTCCAAGGAAAAGTCCTTGCAAGAAAAAAAACAATGCTCCGTTCAAAAGCCAGTCTTCATCTGATATGGTCTGTGCTATTTCTACTAGATTATTAGTCAATACACTGACTTTGTGTTCTCCTGAATCAATACATACCGTACTTGAATAATGATCCACCACCATTTGGATTAATGTCCTGTGTGATTGAGAAAAGTGAATTGTGTGCTCTGATTATACCAGACCAAAACACAAGATGCAAAAGCACTTCATTCAATTTACTTAGGTTTGGGTGGCTGCCTTTGTTCAGTACTGTACATAGTTTCTGATACAGTACAAGTGCATTGCCACTAATGTCACAATAAGTGGACCATTAAAGAGATTTTTTTTTATGTTGATCCCAATTAATTGTAATGAGAAAGGTAATTTGTCAACTGCTGGTAAATACATGATTTAATGATAAATCCAAAAAGGGTCTATTCCGTATGGAAGCTCAAGCATTATATGCCATGCTTATTATTTATGTACATTGGCAATGGAGAACAGGTTTATATTCCTAGATACAGATAGGTATAGGTACTTGGCATGATAATAACTTACACTGTGTCTAATTTCACAGAAAGAAATGACCAGACAGAACAAGAGGAAAGAAGGGAAATCAAGCAGCGGTTAACCAGAAAGGTGAGTTATCCTGTTCCTTTATGAAACCAGGCATATTTGGGAATACTTAAATGTAGGACTCTAAACCCTCCTTCCCAAGCAGTAGAACTCTGTGCCAACACTGTGCTCAGGCTAAGGATCATCTCTGATCTTGTGCAAATCAGTTACATAGACAACTTATAGTGTGCACAGATACCTTTCCCATTTACCTACTGTAGGTGCTAACCTGTAAAAACATTATTGATCTTGTGCATATAATACCAGAATTGGGATAGTGTCTGTATTTCCAATAATAGTATAGTGGAAACAAACAACAAAAACTACATTTAATTATACTTGACTGACCTAAGATTTTGAATGGCAAGACAAGACCCTGGTTGGCAGTCTGTGTATACAGTACTTGGTGCGAATACTGTGCTATGCTGGGATCCTGCTGCTCACAGGTGTTCCATTCTCATCATACTGTACTACACTGCAAAAAAAGCACTTCCGCAACACACTGCAAGTCACAGTACATTCTATTAATGCAAAATATTAAAATTACTCAAAACACAATGTTTTTCTTTTTTCCGTGTAGCTGAATCAACGGCCGACTGTAGATGAACTAAGAGAGCGGAAAATCCTGATACGATTTAGTGATTACGTGGAGGTGGCAAAAGCTCAGGATTATGATAGAAGAGCCGACAAACCATGGACAAGATTATCTGCAGCAGACAAGGTACAGTTACTAGGACCGTGATGTAACAAACAAGTGTGTATAGGGCATTGCATAATTCACAATAAGATGAACTTTAGCATCCTATAGAATAGCATTTAGCATAGTGAGTTGGATTCACCACAGATATTAGCGATTTACACAAATAAGTAATTTAAGCCTTTTTAAATAAATGGTTTAGTATGTATGATTGAAATATAATGTAGAAGTAGATTGGTACCATCACCTGCCCCAGATGTTGGCTGCTCCTTATATAAAGCAGAGATATTCACATCCCGCTTGTAAAGAAACTTTAAAGGCTAGCCTAACCAACAGATCTGATACACTTGTGTTCTTACTTTCATCTATTATTGCATTAGCCACCTAGCTGCACATAATGATTAGCATACATGTACACTCACATTGGAAGTAGTATGTCATTATTTCTATATGCAGCGTCTTTCTGTAAGAGCATATAGTGACATCTGGAAGGGTTCATTTGTTGCGCTCTATGCTGGATAATCCAGCTAACAATGCGGTTTATTTTTTCAGGCTGCAATTCGAAAAGAACTTAATGAGTATAAAAGCAATGAGATGGAAGTGCACGCCTCAAGTAAACACTTGACCAGGTATGTAAAATATACATTGTTCACATAGTCAGAGAAACAGCAAAAGTTGTATATAGAAGTGGCATCAACGAGACACTAATAACAGTATAGTTTATAAAACCGGAACATACACTATTATGGCATAAGGGAAGCATTTTTAGGGCTTGCAAGCCCGATGTGCTGCCGATGCGCGCGGAAATCGGCAGCCAAATAGAGAGGACAGCCAAGACTATATAGTGCAGATCTGCACTATATAGTCAAAATTGTGCCTCTGCAGCATGCCGTGCTATGCGAGTCCCGATACGATCTGATCGTATCGGGACTCTCATAGCACGGCATATCTACTGTGTGTACACACCTTTAGAGATACAGATAATGTGATCTTAATAAAGAACACAAGTATCCCAATGCCCATGGCCCAATCCAGTGTGTTTTCATTACCAGGATGTATGCATCTTAATTCTGGATGCCACAATTGAGTTTTTTAAATGGGCTTTTTATTATGTTATCTAGAACAGTGGTTCTCAACCTCTGTCCCCAAGAACCCCATACAGTGCATGTTTTCCGTGTCTCCACACAGCATCACGAGTGAAATAATAAGCTCCACCTGTGGATCTTTTTCAAATGTGTCAGTGAGTAATGAGTGCACCTGCCCGGTGACCTGGAAAACATGAATTGTTGGGGTACTTGAGGACCAAGGTTAAGAAACACTGATCTAGAACCCACTCAAGGCTTTAGAGTTGAATGTATACTTGCACCAAGAAGTGCCTTAGTAATGTCACTGGTTATTTGGTGAATGAGTGGCTGCTTTCTTTTACATTATGATATGGTCAAAAAATGCCTCGTTTCACTGTGTATAGGCAACAGGTACTCTTTTACATATGAGTTATACCCCTTTTATACCTCCAATCCAGGTGAGACCAGGCCTCCCGACCCAGCATAATGGGGTGGGGGTGTGATGTCACCAGGCCTGTGACCCCTCTCCACTTGCCTCCTGACCCAGCATAATGGGGTGGAGGAGTGATGTCACCGGAAATGGGTCCTGGGCTGGCACTGGGAGATGAGAGAATCTCCCAGTTCCTACTTTCCATTGCAGTGAACGGGTCCAGGATCGTTATCAGTTTAAACTGCCCCACTAACAGTTTTTTTTTTCTTCAGTGACCCGGGTTTGTGCCTTGGTGTAAAAGGGGTATAACTATCTGCACCATACTTGATACATTTTCCCAAATATCATATGTACTCAGACTTCCTGTCCGTTAAACAAAGCTATACGTAAGCTGATGATATGGATGGAAACCATACAACTGGATGTTTAAGCTAGCTAAACTAATCTAGAAATTTGTTATAGGTTTTTAATATAATACCTTTTTATCAGATAACATTATCTTTAATTTTTTACTAAACAAAACTCTTATCTTTTTTTGCCTAGGTATCATAGACCGTAAAATGTTTTGTTTGGAAGACATATGGTCCTACTTTGAAGTTAACCACTGAACATGTTCCACGAGGAGCAATGGCGTTCAGTTGAGCGCTCGGCGCTCTGAAATAAAAAGAGTGGCTGGGAGCAATATGGAGGGATTGTCTGCTACTCTTCCTAACATGGGATGGAACCGCAATGAGTTCAAAGCGCGTGTCTGGAGACTGATCAGCCCCATACAGGGAGAGAATCCAGCTCACGGATACACATGCAAAACAAAGGGGGTGTCGCTGATAGACACCGGATGGAACTTTTGGAGCTGTATATTGCAGCGATATGCTGTGCATGGTGACATCATAATGGACACACAGCCAGCACATATTTCAGTATTACATTGACATGTCGCCTAATCACACTTTCTTTGTAACTCTTACAGATCATGCCTCGGCAAAATATTTTCATGTTTTATATTTTATTTCTTTTTTTAAAAGATGTCTTAAAACTGTTACATTTTCCTGGTTAAGCTAATCTTATTAAAAAAATGAAAAGCTTCTGATAATATTGACTTGAGTGTTTGTAATATTCTGTGTTGCATAGAGCAGTGTAGAGTGCAGGCAGTAAAGAGTTAATGAATGACATATGGGGACATATGCAATAGGGTCAGAGCTTGTGGGATGCCGGCTTCTGTTTAAAGCGGCAATCATCCTATTTAGGTCAAACACTAAAAGTAGACATGGCTTAGGTCAACACGGCTAAGGTCGACAAGCATTAGGCTGACCATGGGAAGGTCGATAGTCAAAAGGTTGACATGCGTTTTTCATGTTATTTTTTTAACTGACAGGCAGAATTTCATGTGCACTGAAGCACCGTGCGAGGGGACACGGTACACTTTGTATGTTGAAAATGAGGGACAAAAACTGAAATGTCGACCTTTTGACCTTCCCAATTTTTTACCTAATTCTTGCGTCAACTTTCCAACTCTGTCGACCTTAGCCATGTTGACATATTTCCAGTGTCAACCTAAGCCATGTCCATCTTCAGTGGTCGACCCAATGCAGGTTGACCTAATAATGAGTTTAGTACAAACAAGTGAGGCGCTTGGTTCAGTGTAAATTAATATCCGGCCGCACTTAGAAAGGGCTGCCTATCCCTCTATAGAAAGGCCAAAAAATAAACAAAGATAAAAAAGCGCCAGAACAGCTTAAACATCAATTAGATAAATTTAATCACACAATGATCACTGGCCAGTGAAAAATATATATAAAAAAAAATACAATAAAATTATATATATATATATATATATATATATATATAGAAATTTGCATACGGGCAGCACTCCAAATTAGCAGCACAAGCAATAAGATGAGGTGCCCTCCGTGGAACACAGTGAGTGGAGAACAAACTGCGGACATAGACGCTGTGATGGCGGCACTCTGCTTATAGAAAATAAGACACAGGAGACCTTGTAGTTCCCGACGTTTCAAGCCTAGTGCAGGCTTTTTATCAAGGTGCAAGAGACCCTTGCACCTTGATAAAAAGCCTGCACTAGGCTTGAAACGTCGGGAACTACAAGGTCTCCTGTGTCTTATTTTCTATAAGCAGAGTGCCGCCATCACAGCGTCTATATATATATATATATATATATATATCTCCAACGATGGTGCGGCACTCATGGCTTCAAATAAAGAACACTTACCACTGTGGTAGTGATCAACGTTTCAAATTTATAACACATTTTTCATCAGAATTTGTTATAACTTTGAAACGTTGATCACTACCACAGTGTGAAGTGTTCTTTATTTGAAGCCATGAGTGCCGCACCATCGTTGGACATACAATTTCTTATATTGTGAAGGCACTGGCATAGCTAATATGTGTTTTAAGGAGTGATACTAATCCACCCGGTACCCACAAAGTACAGGATTTTATGTTGTACAGTATGTCTAAGTGGGGTATTCAATGCCGCAGCGAGCGGCCGGCTAAGGGGGTTAAACAGCGAGGATTGCTGAAAACCAGCAATCCTCGCTGTTTAACCCCCGCGCCGGCCGCTCGCTCTATTCAACGTACTGGGGAAATCCTCGCTGTCACAGGACGGCGAGAATTCCCCAAAACAGCGAGACCCGCGGCTGCTGCAGAAAACTCGCAGTTTTTAGCCGCGGGTCTCGCTGATTCTGGAGCCGCATCCACCAATTCCCCCTCGCTCAAAAAACGGAGCGAGGGGGAATTGGCGGATGCGGAGGTTGTGTTGAATGCTGTCAGGGTGAGTGGTGACAGTGAGCAGGAAGCCCTGCTCGCTGTCACCACTCGAAACAGCATTGAATACCTGCATAAGTGTTTAGGGCAAAGTGCACCGTCATATATATATATATATATATATATATATATTTAATATTAATATATATTTTTCACTTAATTAATCTGCTCTGGCACATTTTTTATCTTTGTTTCTTTTTTTGACCTATTAATAACCCATACCCGAGGGCTTTGTAAGAAATTTTACGTGTGGTGGTTATATATTGGCCATTTAATAGATGCTATACTCAGTTTTTTGTTTGGGAGCCATAACCAAATTGGAATAAAAATTATCTTTTTATCAAGGACGCTATTATATTAAGGAGGTTGTATTGCTTAATCCCTTTATGAATAACTCCTATTTTTGATAGGCATACCTTTTTTATCTTAGGGATCACTTCAATTAGCTGGGAAGGGTGTGATGTGCCATTGCACAACTGCAACAGCAACCAATCTCTCATCCTCTGCGGGCTGGTTTCAGCCCAGATTTGCTTGCTGCCCTTTTGTCAGAATTCAGGCCATCATAAAGTGCATCTGCATCACAATTAATTAAATTGACCCCTTAAGGTGCCCATACACGTTACAATTATTGAATACAATATTGTATACAATATCGCATCTCGGTTTTGCGATGAGATCTAGTACAAAAAGTATGTGCAGCACATGCAGCCACCCCATGGGTGTGTTGGAAGAGCTGCCAATTATTTCTAAATGATAACCGTTATATCCAACTCATTGATAATCTAATAACTTGAAGGCTTAAACCAGGAAAATGCCGGGTACGTCAGTGGTTTGTTTTAGTTTCAGTGGGTGGTTTCAGTATGATTGCCAGTCTAGTGGCTCAGACATTTAAACTGCTGTGACAAACCTCCACATGTAACATAATGCTCCACCTCCCTCACTGAGTGACCACGGTCCCCAAAACCTCCATTAAGCAGGCAAACAACTCATTATCATATTCCCCTGAATATCGCGACTATCCCCATCCCTCCCCCAGTGGAGCCCAGAAACCCCTCAGAAATGGTTACACCCTTAGATAGCACCCCTGTGTCCCTTAAACAGATGTCACTATGGAAATATATGGGAGCCTGCCTCAGATGAGTATTTACAGCATAGACAGGAGGGGAACATCTGAAGAAAAAAAAAAGGTCACTATTCTATTCGGCTATCCATAAAAAATGGACTTAAGTATATTATTGTGGTCGTTTTCACCGACGAGTATTTTTTTCTTTCTTTTTATAGCAGCGACAAATGACAAAAAAAAAAAAAAGCTAAATCACCCACAATTTCACTGAAAACACATGGATTGGCATGGATTCGGTAATCCATGTGGTGTTTTTTCACTACTAGAAAAATATGGAACTCAACTGAATACCTCCCCTTATTCTTAGTTCACACAAATGATAGCAAAAATTAAATATAATGGTTTATGGTCATTATGTAGAGAAACTCAAATAGTAACATGTATAATTTATCTCATAATTTCACATAGCAACAATCACCACAGATATTCACACCCAGACTTGCTGGCTGGATCCCTAGGAGAGCACACATCCCCACATTAAGGGAATTATTCTAAACATATGGTGATTAACCAACCTGTGAAGTTTATACGGTTTATGGCAATTAACCTGTGGAGTTGATATGGTTGAAATTATCACTGAATATGCCCCCAAATAAATCCTAGGAGAAGTCCCACCGTAATTTTATAGATATCCTTCTAAAAAAATTATAACCCCCTATATAATATTCATTTTCAAATAAGGTTCTTATTTGGTCAAATATCTACTGGGCCACCACAGATATTCATATCTGTCCATGGGTAATAAGTGCTAAATTTCAAATACAAGATCTTAAACCCCTGATGAAGCTTCTTATCGAGGCGAAACACGTTGCGTACTGGTCACGGTTTTGAAAAATAAAAAGAAAATTTTCTTCAAAAGAACTACTTATGAAGTGTATCTAATTATTTTATCACTGTATTAATTTTTATTGTATGGACATTACAAGAAAAGGGCGCTGAAGACACTATTGTTTGTGTATTTGAGGTATTTACAGTACCACCTAGTAGGGGATTGAGTGTCAACAGCGACCAACATAAATTTTAGAATATAATAGCGCAATTTTAGAGATTTTGTGTTGTATGTGTATATATATATATATATATATATATATATATATACTTTGAATATTTGAGGAGGGACGATAACGTACGTCTGCATGTAGTTAAATAGTAAGAAAAAAAATCTAAAAATATGCCAATACCTACTAACGGGATGCAGTCAAAATACCAGCAGCAAGAGACGAACAGCTTGATCCCAATGGACAAGACATCTCCCAGAGGTCAGTACAGAGATTGGGGATAGAGTTAGTAACTAGGGGGAGGGTTAACTTTAAACATCCTGGACAGTCTATGTCAGACAGTACTTCATGGAATGAAAACTAATTAAAAAATTTCTACCACTGTATATAAATAAATTTTTTATGCACTTGTCTACAGCGAGCCTATGTTGCACATCCTGTGAAGATGATGTAATATAAATAATGCAAGCCATTAACATTACTTTTTTTGATAAAATTTTCCAAGTAAACAATAACTTTCAAATAAGGATATGTCTAATATACATGTCAGTAGTAATTAGCATTAAGGTTTAAAGTTTAATTGTAAACAATATAATTGGAATAAGTATAATTATAGACAATATCCTGTAGGGATGTACGGAAAGAGCATGTAAAATCAATGTTTAAACAGTGTTTTTACTTCATACACATAGTAAATACGGATAACAGTACAGTGGGTGGATACACTAATAAACACTATTCTAGATAACAAAATCAACAAAAAGAGAAAAATTAAACCAATACGCTACCATCACTGGGTAAAACTGCATATATTATGCTTAAGTGGATGTAGGAGCATTTCTAGCACATTATTAGTATTAAAAGGGACCTGTCATAAAGAGAGACCGAAGTCCCCGTCGTACGCTGAGAAGTTCCTCTTCTTGCTGTCACAAAAGAAAAAGATATACAGTATACAGGGCTCATTATTCAAATTTGGAACATATCAGTTTAATTTATCTTGATCTGATCTCATAAAGGGGATTTTTTCTGTATATACCATTTTACTATAACCTCTTCTGTCCCAATAGTTATAGTAATGCAGGTTAATTCTCCCAAATCTGAAATGCTGCAAACTGATACCGCTTTCAGACGGCAAATGTAGGGTCGCACTGAGACTTTGAAACGGTTCAGTCCCCATGTGACCCTGCATGTGCAGTCTGTTCAGATCGCATCAGCAAACCGGCAATATTGCCGGATCACTGCCGTCATGTGGGGGCACAGTGGAGCGGCATCGGGGATGGGGGAGGAAGCAGTGCTTATAGCTGGCGCTGCTCCAAACGCTGCCTCCTCCATAGTGTGAACGGGAAACAAGTCGCTCGACCCGATTAACCGTTCACACTGCACAGCAACGAACGGGTAAGGACCCTTCTTTTTACCTGGTTCGTATTTCTGTGTTGCTACCAGTTAGCTGTAACCGGTAACCCCTTTCACATCACACCAATTACCAGGTCGAACCGGCAAGAAACCAGCATGAACCCGGTAATTAGGTGTGATGTGAAAAGGGTATAGAAGTATTTTGGATTTTAACTTTTTCTGTACTTGGAATATATGCAAACCATGATGATATACTGTAACATGGGACCCAAGTCTAAGCACGAAATGCATATATGTGTTTCATATACACCTTATACACACAGCCTGAAGGTAATTTTATACAATAATTTCAATCATTTTGTGCAAGAAAGTTTATGTATATACAGAACGATCAGAAAGCAAAGTCACGCTCCAAAAATGCTGGATATTGAATTTTTTGATATGGGAGACTCCACTTATTGCTTGGCACCATTTTATGGAGATAGCCGCTATTCACTGTACTGAACAGTAAATTTTGAACAAACTGGCCACATTGCTTCATGCAAATATTCACATTATGTAATGCTTCTTTCATTTGGTCTACAGCATGATGGTCGACAGTCATTAGGTCGACATGCCATTAGTTTGACAGGTCATTAGTTCGACATTGTCTAGGTCAACAGTCAAAAGGTTGACATGGGGTTTTTCACAGTTTTTTTGAGCCGACATGTGCCGACAGGTGGTATTTCATGCCCTACCATCCACTAGGGCGTGGTGGGAGAATAAAATAGTGTGCCCGACGCATTGCGAGCGCAGCGGGTGGACGCGGTGCACTTTACATTGTGTCCATGTCGACTGTATTGACATTCAGGTAAAAAAAAAAACAGTGAAAAAAAAACACATGTCGACCTTTTGACTGTCGAATTAAACATTGTCGAACTAATGTCCTGTCGAACTAACGACCTTTCGACCTAGAACCAGGTCGACCTTTTCCCATGTCGACCTACACCCATGTTGACCTAATGGTGTCGACCTAATGACTGTCGACCATCATGCTATAGACCAAATGATCCCAACCCGGTGATGCACGATCCCGCATCATCGCTGGTCCCGGCGCTCATCTGCTGGTATTACCAGCAGAAGAGTAACAGGGAGGACAGCTTTCCATAAAGTCGTCAACCCCCGGGGAAAATTGCTAAAACCTCCACCTCCAACACATACCTCCACCTCCAACACATACCGTATGCGCAGCCCTCACTGAGCTCCCTGGCTGCAGGTCTCTAAGACCTATGCTCATAGCCAGTACTTTCTGTTCAACCTAATATCGCTAGTCATATTTTCTCTGTATCCATTTCAGTGTGCCAGATTCCACATCAGTTCTCTGCAGAGCCGGCCCTAGCCTAAATGATGCCCTAGGCAAGATTTTGGCTGGTGCCCCCTACCACCACCACTAGTTCCGCCTGTGACCCTGCTCCCCTTTCCCAGCACCATCAACCCTCATCATAGCAGTCATCATTGTGGTGCTCCTACCCGCAATATTTTAGGTACTTGTGTATTTTGGCGGCGCCTGATTTCAGCATCGTACGATGAACGTATCGTACCCGATGGCATGCGATGCGATTTTGAACCCCTATACGATGAAAAATCGTATAAGCACCCTAATGGGTGCTTACAATGTTAAATGCACCCCCACGCCACCCCCCCACTATAAACGTGAACCCGAAGCGTGGGTCATAGGATGCGTACCGCCGCCCCTCGCGTGCTCGCCACGCTTCGGGTTCACGTTTATAGTGGGGGGGTGGCGTGGGGGTGCATTTAACATTGTAAGCACCCATTAGGGTGCTTAACATTGTATAAGCACCCATTAGGGTGCTTATACAATGTTTAATCGCATCGCATCGTATGGCATTGTATGCCATGTACAACGGTATACAATTTGAAAATTGTATGCCATCGTACACTAACCAACGAAATCGCGTCGCATCGCATGCGTAATGGTATGCGATGCCAAAATACACAAGTACCATATTTTAAATAGAAACAGTGCACACATTCGTTGCGCAGCCCAAACAGGGGTGTGTTCTTGCTGGGAAGGGGCATGGCCACATAATAGTACCCCCAATTCAAATTATGCCACACAGTAGTGCAACTTTATTCATATTATATCATGCGATGGTGTCCCTTATTCACGTTACATCACACAGTAGTACCACTTTACCTTATAACATTACTCCTCACATTATTCCCATTATACCCTTAGAAAAAAATCTTGAGAAAAGATTGTATTTTAAGCACCTCCATGGCCACACTGCAACCCAGCACAAAGCAGTGTGTGCTGGACAGAGGAGAAGAGCTGCAGCTGCTGCTGTCACTTAAGGGGAGGGGGCTCGGGGCCCCCACTCGGCCCTTCCATCAGACTTTGGCCTGGGTAATTTGTACCCCCTACCCCTTTCTCTGCAACCCTGATAATACCACACAATAATGCCCCTTACACATGACGCACAGTATTAATGTCCTTATAAACATAATGCCCCTTACACATTATGCCAACCTTTATTAATGCCCTTCATACACATAATGACACACATAATGCCCCTTACACATATGTTGCACATTATTAATGCCCTTATACACATGACACACATAATGCCTGTTACACATATGTCGCACATTATTAATGCATTTATACATGACACACACAATGCCCCTTACACATATGCCGAACGCTATTGCACAACCAACCCACCCGCAGACAGCACTCGCACAGCCGCTAACACTGTGCCTCTGCTTGGATACAGATGTTTCCTCATACATCTTGCCTCAATGGCCAGTTCTGCTAAAGTTGGGTGCCTTTTTTGCTGAAATTTCGTCTTATTTGCATTGTTATGTGACCAGGGCACACAAGGAGCTTCTGATGAAAATGATATGCGGCATGCCTATATTCTGTGTACGAATGTGGCTGTACCTGCATACGGAATGCTATGTTACAGTGATTTCCATATACACTATTTCATACGCAGATACAGCCTCACTCACCCACAGAATATAGGCATGCTGCATATCATTTTAATCAGCAGAAGCTGCTGGTGCCCCTAGGCATTCCAAATGCCCTAGGCAGTTGCCTAGTTTGCCTAGGGACGGCTCTGGTTCTCTGTGCACTGTATATGTCCTTCTACACCCGCTTCTCACACTACCTACCCTAACTCTGTACTTATTTTCTTTTCTCTATTTTGACACTATCATTCAGAACTACACTATTGTAACAGAGCCCTGGTTCCTCAATCCTGCGCATTTCCTATTCACTCTGCATGCTTTCTGCCCCCTAGCAGGGTGTGTTGTGGCATGGGTCACGGTGCAAGGCTGTTAGGGGTCAGGTGGAGGGGGGAGAGGAGGAAGGAGGAGGGAGAGGACTAATTTGTCCATTCTCTTTACCTGCTGCCTCATGTCCTGCCCATCTCTGCCATGATCACTTCTTGCCTCAGGTCTCCTTACATGCACCTCATGTCACCTGCCTGTCTCCCCCTCCCTCTAGATCAGGGGTAGTCAACTCCAGTCCTCGAGAGCTGCCAACAGTTAACGTTTTCCATGTCTCCTCACAGAATCACAAGTGAAGTAATTAGCTCCACCTGTGGATCTTTTAAAATGTATGTCAGTAATGAGTGCACCTGTGAGGTGAGCTAGAAAACGTGAACTGTTGGTAGCTCTCGGGGACTGGAGTTGGCTACCCCTGCTCTAGATTGTAAGCTCCTTAGAGCAGGGCCCTCATCCCTCCTGTTCTAACAACACTCTTCTTTCCTTTCAATTACAGCTCTCCTAAGGCCCCCATACACTAGCCGATTTTGGTCAGATTTCAGCCAGATCAGTCGGATCTGGCCGAAATCTGACCAAAATCGGCTAGTTTTGATGTCCCCTCAGATCCGATGCGCGGTCCCGTGCGCATCGGATCTGCGTCGGGTGGTCGGACCTGCTGCACGTCAGACCACCCGACTTGGGACCTAGTGGGGCGGCGAGGCGGTAGAGGGAGCAGGGGGGGCTGGGGACGCTGCGGGGGACACAGGCGGCATAGAGCCGGGCAGGGGGAGCCGGCGGGAGCTGTCAGTATTGAATAAAAAAATACAATGCATGGGCGGCCTGTGATTGGCTGAGCACTCTCTCAGCCAGTCAGCAATTGGCTGAGAGAGCGCTCAGCCAATCACAGGCTGCCCATTCATTGTATAGGCTTTTTTTCTAGCACTGACAGCTCCCGCCGGCTCCCCACCTGCCCGGCTCTATGCCGCCTGTGTCCCCCGCCCCCCCTGCTCCCTCTACCGCCTCGCCGCACAGACGTGTCCCCCGCAGCGTCCCCAGCCCCCCTGCTCCCTCTACCGCCTCGCCGCACAGACGCTGTCCCCCGCAGCGTCCCCAGCAGCGGGGGACACAGACGTGTCCCCCGCAGCGTCCCCAGCCCCCCTGCTCCCACCAGCTCCCACCTCTGTAGCCCCCCCCTGCTCTCCCGGGTTTTTTACATGTGATAAATCGAGACGATTTATCACATGTAAAAAATGGCACATCAAGTGCCAATCTAATCAAGCTCCCCCGGGGAGCAGCCGGGGAAGCTCAGGGGGAAGTCGGGGGCGACTTGTCCTAAGGACAAGTCGCCCTAGTGTATGGGGGCCTTTACTCACCTACAATCTATACCTGCATCTATTCTCATTCAATTCCCTATATCTCAGCTGTATTGTGTACCAAGATTTGTACTGTTAATTGTGCTCTGTTTTTGTTCTTCTGTCACTGTTATGTCTAGTTCTGTATACCCTGTACTATTACTATATGTACGGCGCTGCGTACCAATTGTGGCGCCTTATAAATAAAAATATAATAATAATAAAACGAGTGAAAACCGCTCAGTGTGTAATCACGGAGCAATTTTCAGCCCAGTGATTTTCCCCATCATTGCGTTCCATACACACTGGGCAAAATTGCCCAGTGTGTATCACATTCCAGTGTTTAGCAAAGTGACTATCAAACACGCAATATGTCACTTGTTTATTGTATCACATTCCAGTGTTTAGCACAGTGACTATCAAACATGCAATATGTCACATGTTTATATAAGAAAATGGCTATCAAGAACCACCTAGAGCAGGGCTGGGCAACATCGGCCCTCCGGATGTTGATGAACTACACATCCCAGGATGCTTTGCATTAGTTTTGCTATGTGGCCATGTTGAAACTGATGCAAGGCATGCTGGGATGTGTAGTTCATCAACATCTGGAGGGCCGGTGTTGCCCAGCCCTGTCCGAGAGGGAAAATGTACAGATGGAGCAGGGCTAAACTTTGCAGGGGCTGGTGATTCTTTCGCCAGCCCCGCCAGCCGCCGGCTCCCGCCACGGGGGCGCGCGCGCACACGAGACGCTCGTGCGCCCCGTGGCCATGGAGCTTCCCCAGGTCCCTGCCGCCGGTCCCCCTCGCTGCCCTGACCCCCCCCAACCCTGCCCGTCTCCCTGAGGCGGAGACGGGCAGGATGCCGCTACCCCGCTGACGGAGGATTGGGATGCGCGTGCGCGTGAGACGCACGTGCGTCCCAGTTCAGTGTAGCCCCTGTCCGCATGCGCTCGCCATGCGCCCGGCCAAAGATGACAGGGGCTGCATCTGTATATCATGCAAGCATTTCCTTCAATGCTTTCCAACCTTTTTTGAATCACGGCACCCTAGAGTAACCTGACTTTTCTTTCATGGCACTCCCTAGGCCTAATGTTTCTTATTATAAAATTTATTTAAAAAAAAAACATGTAAATTGTGTTTACTGTATATGTCACCCTTAGGTTTTAGGTCTGTCTACCAGTACTGGCCTTGCCTATTACATTCAGTAAAAATAATTTGAATTAGTCCTGGACCACCAACATGTGGCACCCCTGCAAAATGTTCTGAGGCACACCAGGGTGCACGGCACACAGTTTGCAAACCAATGATTTCATTTAAAGGTCACTATTTAAACTACATACTGTAAAAAATAATGATAGGGTCTTTGTTACATTATGTCATACTCCTGGGAATACAATAGATTTATTTTGCAGTGACATTACATCTGCAAGCAATGACTGGAGGAATACAGCACTATACTACCTCCCCTACACAATAGGCCAGTGATTTTCAACCTTTTTACCTTGCGGCACACTAAATAAGATTTGAAAATTGCCAAGGCACACCATGAGATCCCCACAGGGCAAAACACATTGGCCCCCACAGGAAAAAAACAAACCTATTGCCCCCATATAAAAAACAATCACACTGGTCCCCAGAGGTAACACAAATAAAATACGTTGTCCCTTTAAATGAAAAGAAGAGACCAGTAAATAACAATTGAACTGGTGGTGGCTGTAAACTAGTTTGGGCATCTCTAGATCTGGAGGCACACTTGAGAACAGCTCAAGGCACACTAGTGTGCCACGGAACAGTGGTTGAAAACACTGCAATAGGCTATAAGATTGGTGTACTCTACAAGTATATTATTAGTACTAATTGACAGATAATAGAAATTGAGGAAATTACCATTTCTTTCAAAAGTCGTTCTTGAACAGTCTTCATATTTTCTTTCATAACATGCATCTAAAAAAAATATACACACACACAACAGTATTGGGTATTTTCTTGTACAATTTATAATAAGCCTCTCTCTCTCTATATGTACACAGTTAAGAAAAGTCACTTTTAGCTTAATTTTATCCATAAGCACATCTATTAATTTAACAATGGGCTATACAGTAGTCTACAGTTCTAAATGCACAACAAACAAACAAAGGGGGGGATTTGGAGATAGTGGTGATAGTGCTCACAGCATCCAATTAGCTTGTAAATGTAATTTTATAGGTTGTCCTAGATAAAAAACAGAACATGACTGGTCGCTTTTATCAACTTCACTATCTCTCTGCAATTTGATAAATCTCCCCCATGTGCACATACAGGGAAATGTTAATGAATTGCTTAATCGCGATCCCAGGTACAACCCGGTCCGGCGCTTTCAGTTTAAACCCAGGTGCAACCTGGGTTTAACCCTTCTTATAGCCCAGGTCCAAATGCCTGGTTGGTCACCCAGGTTATTCGGTTTGGTGCGGTCACCCCACACCGCAAGGCATTACTGCTGTGGGTTATTTGTTCAATGTGAAAACACATTGTAAGAGATCCACAATTGAAGCTAATTATTTAACTTGTGATTGTGTGAGGAGACCTGGAAAACATGCACTGTGTGGGGTCCTGAGGACTGATTTTGAGAGCCTGTGGGCTAGTATACTGTGAACGGGTGTTTGGATATGGACTACATTTTCACATTTTGGCCCTTATTCTGATTGAGTCGGACGGCTGCGTCTTCGGTCAAACGGCCGATGTTTTGTGTTTGCGCATGTGCAGAGGCGTTTCTGTGCATGTGCGAACGCCTTGCATGTCTGAACACAGTGTGAATTCCGTGCAGAACAGGATCGTACGACCCATCCGAGCAGGGGGTGGAGAGGGGCATGAAGGGCTGTTTGGGCTCATTACCATATGCGTACGTCCCGCATTTCATGGGCGTTCCCATGAAAACGCTGGGCGTACGTATGGTAATCCGTCCGTGACGCACGTGTGGGGGGCGGACAGCTGACATAGCCGGATGCCAGCTGCCCGCCCATATCCCTGCTTTCACACAGAAAAAAATCCCAGTGGTCTGATACACTCGGAGCTGTCTGACCGCTCAGTCCATCATTCGATGGTCGGCGACCATCGGATGATGTGGAAGGTTCCCACAGATGGTGGAGTTGTTGACATGAAACATCCATTTGCGGTCTGTTCGCTCGGTGTCTTACCGCATTCGGACGGTATGAGCGATCCGTACGGTAGGCGGGGCTAAGAACACTCGGTGGCCGTCCGAAAATACGCATCCGTCCGAGTAAACTAGAATAAAGGTCTTAAAGTGGAGTTTAAAAATGTATTTTTAGTAGCATAATGTGTTACATACTTCAGAGTCATAGATCTTGTCTTCATAGTCAGTACTCTGGTAAACATTATTTTCAAATGAAGCCTTGAGACAATCAATCCTGAAATTAAACAGTTACAGAATACTTATATCAGGAGTGGAAACAACTTTAACCCTTACACCAGAGCATGGAAGCGTACAAACCTCCTTTGTTCGTTTTTGTGATAGATGCTTAAAGTTTGTGTCTGTTTGTTCCAAAAATTCTGAAAAAAATAAATATACAAAATACAGAATGAGAAGCTGCTGATATGACCTTAGGTCTCATCTTATTACTGTAGTAGGCATTTTGACCAAAGCGGATGAGGGTTATAAAGGCGAGAGATCTGTTTTTTTTTATGCTCAATCAGATACAGGCTATGTGAACAGATTTATCTGTGATCTTACATTAGGCCCTGTAAGTAGAAAGAGGAAAACAATACGTTTGCAGCTTTTTCCGATATTGGATACAGGTGAAACTGGATGCATATAAGGTATTTTTTTGTTTGAAATAATTCTTACTGTGAATTCTTTTTCCATCTGTTTTAGATTCTGGGAATCTTTTTCAAAGTGTTCAATTTCTTGTAACACAGTCTGTTGGAATTTTTCAAGATGCATAATTCTAAAGCAGTAAAAGTAGAAATAACCTTTCATTAAGTGATGTACAATCAGGGCATGAAGTTCTGTACAATTAGGGCAGGGGTGTCCAAACTTTTTGCGACGAGTGCAAGATTTGGTGAAGTGTAAATGTGTGGGGGCTGACCATTCAGCCTGACATTCTTTGAATCATTAATCACATCAGAATGGTCCCCCACTCTGCCCCCATTCACTCTATGTCCCCCAGCCTGCCCCTTCACTGTATTTCCCCTAGCCTACCCCTATTCACTGTATGTTCCCCATTCTGCACCCATTCACTCTGTCCCCCAGCCTGCCCCCCTTCTATTAATGTCCATCAGTGCCTCCATTCATTGTATGTCCCCAAACCTGACCCGCCTTCACTGTATGACTCCCATTCACTATGAACCCCACTCTGCCTCCATTCACTGTATGTCCCCCAGCCTGCCCCCCTTCTCTTAATGTCCATCAGTGCCTCCATTCATTGTATGTCCCCAAGCCTGACCCTCCTTCACTGTTTGACTACCATTCACTGTATGAACCCCATTCACTATGTACCCCACTCTGCCCCCATTCACTGTATGTCGCCCAGCCTGCCCCTGCTCCCCCTTCTCTGAATGGCCATCACTGCCTCCATTCACTATATGTCCCCCAGCCTGACCCCCCTTCACTGTATATCCCCCACTCTGCCCCCTCTCTTCTCTGTAGGTTTCCCAGCCCCTTGTGTGAGCCAGAGGAAGGAGAGGCAAAGCAGGCATTGCAAGGACAGGAGATGCTTGGGCTCCCGCTGCTGCCCTCCTCCGCTCTGCATGTTATGGGAGCAAGCTTCCCCCTTGCTGCCCTCCTCCCCAAACACTGCTGTCACTGTGATTGTGGAGTAGGGTGATATACGATTGCAGCAGCAGGGGTAGGACACCAAACACATCTGACTGTGGCAGACGGCACCTCCTCACTGCAGCAGACAGCAAGGTAAAGGCGTGCTCGCCGGGTCCCCACCTTTAGTGTCCTGTGCTGTGTTTCCCACATCTGATGCTCTGCCCACTTCCAGCTGGAGGCTGCGGGCCACATGATATGACAGCACGGCCCGCAAATGGCCCTCGGGCCTGACTTTGGAATACCTGAATTAGGGTATAGAAAAACCCCCAGAACTGACCTGCATTCCTTTACTTGGACATCCATTGAGGTCAGATGTTTCTGAGCTGACTTCAGTGAATACTTTGTGAAACAATCCATTTTTTTGGATCGATTCTAAAAAAAATTCAACAAAATTAGAAAATCTTAATATGTCTTTATTGCAGATCTGAAAATCCCTGGTATAAAAGGGATCCATAAATTATAATGGGTCATTCATACTGGGTCATAGTTTATAATAAAGGGAGTCTATTGTGCTAAGGCAAGCCATTTCCTATGTAAAGCTTTCAACATATAGGGCCAATGTAATAGAGTGTGAGAATCAGAAAGTCAGATATTTTGGGAGAGTGTTCCTATTTTTTTAAGCGGCAATCATTTACATGGCAAAATGAACCTGGTTTCTCAGTATAGAAAAAAAAAAGAGAAAACTCTCACTTTCTAATTCTCACACCCTATTACATTTGGCCCATAGTATTCGTTACCAGTAACACTACTAATCAGGTGGTTACGACTATGCCAAGTTGGTATAAAACCAACATCAAATAATTTGTTGTATTGATGGAAGTGTTCAAAGTGTTGTACTGTATTTACATTTCACATTATAATGAATTGGAGAATTTATTTAGAATTTTGTAGGACATGGTTAAATGGTCAAAACATTTTTTATCATTTTTGGGGTTATGGTTAGAAGGGTTAGTATTAGGCACTTGGGGGAAGGTGAGTGTTAGGCTGTGGAAAAAGATGATTCGGGTTAGGCACTAGGGGGAGCACTAGCATTTGGCACCTGGCAAGTGGCTAGGGTTTGATTTAAAATTACACAAAAAAAAAAAAAAAAAAAAAAAAGAGTCAAACTTTTCAGTGTTCACTATTTGCTTGTTGACTTTTGACCCTGTCAATAAAACTCCATGTCAACTATTTAACAGTCAACATACTGACTGTATTTAGACAATCTTTTAATCTACACCATCTATACATATCTCTGGCACAAACCTCATCTTTCCATATCATATTCAGAGAAAAACCATATTTAAATATCTCCAATTCCTCTTATTTTACCTTATCACCATAATAAACCACCATAATTTAAATATTTTACAAAACACTAGAATACAATGTTTTGTTGTATTACTCCTTCAGCTACCATCATTGTTTGTCACCAAGTTTGACCGCCGGGATGCCGGATATGGCTAATGGTGGGTCCTGCGCATTGGGTTCTTTGGACAGAGCTGGCTGCTGCACTTGCCTGGTGACCGGTCCGGGCTATTTTGGCAAATGATTATTAGGTTGGTAGTGCTGCGCTCCACTACTTGGTGGAATGTATGTGGGCTTATTTGTTAAAAAATAGGTTTTTACTCAATGTAGAAAAAGCATACAGAAAAAATACATATATATATATATATATACACACACACACACACACACACACACACACACACACAAACACACACTTAGTGTGTGTATAAATTACAGTATCAATTGTATCAAGTACAGTATCAATTACAAACAGGGCAACTATATCACTATGCAGTGGTGATATTATTGGGAATAAAATTGGAATATAGATATAAAGGCACAGTAAATACTTTGTGCCAAATGTTGATGGTCTTTTTCCAAAGTTGTTAATCTCAAGCCGTGGTATTCAACGGATATAAAAGAAAAATAAACAACAATAATCAGTTTTTGCTGTGTGTATCTTATTTCATAGTAAAGGGTGTCTATACAATGAGAAGGTGGACTATTGGGATGCAGTCAAAATCCCGACGGTCAAAATCCCGAATGGGTCAAAATACAGACAAGGACAAAATCCCAACATTAAAAATCCCGACAGGGTCAAAATCCCGACACATAGAATGTACAGGTGAAACAGTCGACATGACTTTCCGTCGACAGGTGCGAGGTCGACATGGGTTTTTTCACTGTTTTTTGAGCCGACATGTGCCGACAGGCGTATTTCATGCCCTACCATCCACTAGGGCGTGGTGGGAGAATAAAATAGTGTGCCGAGCGCAGCGAGGTACCGTGCCCGAAGCATCGCAAGCGATGCGAGGGGCTGCGGTTCACTTCCAACTGTGTCCATGTCGACTGTGTCAAAGTCCGGGTAAAAAAACTGAAAAAACCCATGTCGACGGAAAGTCATGTAGACTGTTTCACCTGTACATTCTATATGTCGGGATTTTGACCCTGTCGGGATTTTAAATATCAGGATTTTGTCCATGTCGGGATTTTGTCCATGTCGGGATTTTGTCCTTGTCGGGATTTTGACCCATTCGGGATTTTGACCCATTCAGGATTTTGACCGTCGGAATTTCATACCGAATCCGGACTATTTCCCTGTAGCGTACCAAGACTCACGTTGAATTAGATGGAATAAAACTTATAACGGTTTCTTTGATACGGTCCTGGGAGAACTCCACTGTTTTAAAAGAGGTGAAGGTGATCTGCTTTTTCCATAATTATTCAAAGTGTGCACTGGTGTTTCCACATGTGCTCAAACGAAAAGAAGAATAAAAGAAAGACTCATGTGTAGCACACAAGTGAACAATTTCTTATTAGTTGGTGAGTGAGGGGCTGAAAAAACTTAGTATATTTGACAGCGTACCTCACTTATTCTGGGTACACACCAGGACGACAAGGGTCTGATCCCATCAATCTAGATATAATTCCGACCGATTGGATTTAGATTGTGTGGTGATTGGGCCCTATTCTGTCCTGGTGTGGACCGATACCGATCAGATGCACGGTCCCGTCGGTCCTTATTCAGATCCTACCTGCAGCAGGTAGGATCTGAAGAACGACCATACTCCCGGGTGCGGATCGCCATCGGATCAGAAAGAAACACTGATGACCCGCTCACAATGTGCATCATGAGCGGGTCGTCTTGGGGTGTACCCCGCATTACCCTAGTGCTTGTGATAAAAAACATAAAGGTTTCTTTAAGTAATGGGCGTACCCCCCACTCACGGTGTTATCTGTAGTTTTCAAGCCTAAAAAGGTTTCTTTAAATATGTTATCCAAAGTGGTCTTGTGTGGTTATACTTATACGAGTGTCAGAGTACACCGTGATCTGATGACTCCAGTGATTAAGGGTACATACGGAATAAAAGATAATTCAATGTGTGATTGAATGTATTTAATAAGAAAGTTCCACCAATATTGAACCACCGTCACTTGGCATACCTTACTCACCCCTTTTAAATGGGGGCCAATGGCCATAAAGGTTTCTTTATCTTTCCCCGGGTTTTACCAGAAGTCAAAAAAAAAAACCTTCCCATAAAGTTTTAAGGAGCCAGGCTTGATAAAAAGTTTCAACTGTTTTTAATCCAAAAATGCTACAAATATCTCACATAGAACATCATGGGGACTACAACAATTTAAAAGTCCATAGTAAAATCCAAACAATGAAAAAAGTCCTTTATGGGTGTTGGCCCCCATCTAAAAGGGGTGAGTAAGGTATGCCAATTGACCGTGTTTCAATATTGGTCGAACCTTCTTATTGAATACATTCAATCACACATTGAATTACCTTTATTCCGTATGTACTCTTAATCACTGGAGTCATAAGATCACGGTGTACTTTGACACTCATATAAGTATAACCACACAAGACCACTATGGATAACATATTTAAATAAACCTTTATAGGTTTGAAAACTACAGATAACATCGTGAGTGGGGGTACACCCATTAAAGAAACCTTTATACAGTATGTTTTTTATCACAAGCACTAGGGTAAGTGAGGTACGCTGTCAAATATACTAAGTTTTTTCAGCCCCTCACTCACCAACTAATAAGAAATTTTTCACTTGTGTGCTACACATGAGTCTTTCTTTCATTCTTCTTTTCGTTTGAGCACATGTGGAAACACCAGTTCACACTTTGAATAATTATGGAAAAAGCAAATCACCTTCACCTCGATTAAAAAGTGGAGTTCTCCCAGGACCGTATCAAAGAAACCGTTATAAGTTTTATTCCATCTAATTCAAAGTGAGCCTTGGTACGCTCCAGGGAAATAGTCCACCTTCTCATTGTATAGACACCCTTTACTATGAAATAAGAAACACACAGCAAAAACTGATTATTGTTGTTTATTTTTCTTTCATATCTGTTGAATCCGGCTTGAGATTAACAATTTTGGAAAAAGACCATCAACATTTGCCACAAAGTTATAAGTATTCACTGCGCCTTTATATCTATATTACAATTTTTTCCCAATTGTATGTTTTGAAGAAAAGGTGTAACTTCAGAAATTATTATTTTTAGGCAGCATTGTGCCACGAATAATCCATCAATCTTTTTGACAGTGGTGATAATATTGCCTGCTGTGCTGGGTGGGTGGAGATTTGGGTGGGGGCAGATGATGTTAAAGTCCTGATTTCCTTGGGGTGTGTCTTTTGGGGGGGACCTATGATGGTCAGACGTACCCGATGGTGGGTAAGGTTGCGGTGTCCCACTGGCCTGTACCTGGAGTATCCTAGGATCCTGGGCTGTCACCACTGGTGTCCTGTGTGTGGGCATGCAAGCAGGTGATGGGGGGGGGGGGAGAGAAGGTCCAACGGTGGGTTGGGGCAATGATCTTTGTGTGCCTCGAGGTGCCTGGGCTTTGCTGCACAGGAGAGGGAGGGGCGGAGCGAGAGAGGTGTTGTACTTTGGAGCGCCGGGGTTGGTTGCGTCACCCGTGGTGAGATGCCCGCCAGTGGGTGTTCTTCCTTTGCCGCGGGTTGGTGCCGATGTGGTTGGAGAGGTTGGTGGGGACGGTGGGTCTGGGCTTGCCGTGTGCTGCCTCTCCGCAGGTCGCAGGTTGACACAGTCGACATGGGGCGGTATTCAATGACCTGAATCGTTGGTCACAGCGATTCAGATTTTACATTCGCCAGCCATTCACCGTTTTTTTACGTCGATTCGCCAAGCGTCGGGAGTCGCCGGGACTAGCTGTGTCACCCTATTCAACGTGGCTGAGAATCGCCGCCCCCAACGGCGATTCTCAGCCAATCCGGCGTTTCCCTAAACAGCTTCAGTACTGTAAGAAATTGCAGTGAAATGCAAGAAAAATGCAAATTACCCTGAAAAAACGATTCCAATACAGCAGACTGCAAAAGCTGTGTAATCTCCGCAAACGCCAAACGAAGGAGTGAGGTGGGGAGGAGAATCATGGGTAAGTGAGGTGCACCATGGGTAAGAACATTGCTTTGTGGGAGAAAAAAAAAATACCAGAAAAAATTAAATATATATTTGTATAGCACTTCTACGACCATCACATCACACAAGGGCAGCAAATAATAATACATTACACTTGCAGAGTTAAATTGAACACTTAAAACCAATTATTTCCCAGGTTCCGATAAAAGTTCACCACAAAAAGATGACGAGGGACACTCGGTGAGGAACGGCTATATGAAACAAGAAATAAGAATCGCCAACCTCTCATTGAATACACTTTTGGCGATTCATGGTGATTCCCGTCGACTACCGGCGAATCCCCATGAAAATTCCTATAGACAAAAACCGGCGATTTGTAGAGAATAACATTTGGCGATTGGTGCTTCATTCACCGGTCGTCATCGGCGAATAGAGGTCGTTGAATAGGGTGATTCGCTTTTTCAGCTCAAAAAATCGCCGGCACACACGAAAAAAACACAGAATCGCCATAAAACTTGGCGATTCTGCCTCATTGAATACCGCCCATAGACACCATATCGGTGCACCACTGTGCTCACCATGCTTTGGGAACACTATTATATTCTCCCTCCATTCCCTAGTGGATGATAGGGCATGAAATACCGCCTGTCGGCACATGTCAGCTTAAAAAAAAAAGGTGAAAAACCCATGTCGCCTTCCAAATGTCAACCTAATGCTCATGTCGACTTAAAGCCATGTCAACTTTTTGAGTGTGTCGACCTTCAGATGTTTACCTAATGATGAATATCCTCTGAATGTATACTTCAAAAACATTGTCCTTTTCCTCCTTAACTCTTCAATTGCAGCCCCTATAAGAGTGAAATGTGTGTGTGTGTGTGTGTGTGTGTGTGTGTGTGTGTGTGTGTGTGTGTGTGTATGGTTCTCTCCCTTGTTTAAGATATGTTTGTATTGGAGATTGTGTATTACAGCTTTATGTGTACCTTTGCTTCTAAATTACTTCTCTTTTCTGTGTATTGTATGCGGTAAAAACTACTTAAAAAAACTAAACAAAAAACAATCATAATACAGACACCATGTAACTGTATATGTTGACAATTAAAATACAGATTCAGTCAAGATGTTGACAGAAAAAATGTAGACAGTCAAAATGACGACATATATTAAATAATGGTTAACAGACATAACGGACAAGATAGCTTCCTACTTAGAGAAGTACACTGCACTTGCTGGCAAACAGACATCCAATCAGTCATATTTCCTTAAATATTAGAAGATCTATTTTGGCTACTCTAAAACTTTTCATATTTGCACAAGATCTTGCATTATTGACTGCGTTATAGGAACAGGAATCCTGCATGACAGTGACAATTATGTAATTGTATTGGTCACAAATTATTTTTATGTTTTAACATATATTTCTATTAAATGGTATTTTGACCATACCCATCGGTTGAACTAGCAGCACTACTTATTTAAATTTCCTTGTTTTTTTATTGGATTGGCCATCCCATTTTAAGTGGCTTTTTAGTGGCACACCTTCTGGCAGCACCCGATATCAATACCTTGGTATTCTTTAACAGTTTTACTATGTCTGCACAAAATATAGACATCTAAGTTCAATAGGTGGACTGGCCCCACCTTCTAGCTTCAATACTAACTTGATAATAACTTAATATAGGCCTACCGATGTCTTTTTATATGTTTGCACACATTTCTGTGAATAGGGAGTTCTATATACATATATACATATATATATCTTATATATTTAGCCAGATCTGTCACTCATCCCCTGTGTGTGTAACGTTCCCGCCCAGCGTTCTACACAAACCCAAGCTTCGCCAACCTATACATGGGGGTGGTCGAGGACCGACATGTGTGGGGGAGCGGGTTTGGGGCGAGCCTGGTCCTATACGGACGTTATATAGATGATTTATTTATTATTTGGGATGGGGATTTAGTATCACTTCAAAATTTCACAGATCAACTAAATTCTAACGAGTTTGGTCTTAAATTTACTAGTAATCATAGCACTAGTCACATTAGTTTTTTGGATGTCGCCCTCCATGTAAAAAACAATATGCTGACAACTGAGACCTATGTCAAGCCAGTTGACCAAAATAGATATTTGAATTACCAAAGTTCACATGCAGATAATTGGAAAAAAAATATCCCGAAGGGACAATTGGTCCGTATAAAAAGAAACTGTTCCACCAATGATGCTTACTCTAAACAAGCAAATATGCTATTAGAATCGTTTCGAGAACAGGGGTACCCAGAGACTATCCTCAAACAAGCAAAACAAGAAGTGGATAAAATGGATAGAATCAATCTATTAGGGGAAAATAAAAATAAAAACAAAAAGAATACAAAACAGAACGTAATGAGAGAAACCAGTGAAGGGATGACAGGGCTATTTGTAACTCAATACAATGGATGTGCGAAAGAAATTAGAAATATAATTAAAAATAATACTGCTATGCTTCTACAAGATCCCCTCTTGAAAAACGAGATCCAACATAATGGCAAAATGATTTTTCGTAAAGCAGATAACTTAAAATCAAAATTAATACATAGCCACTTTTCAAATACAGTCAAAAGAGGTGGGAGAGAGAATACCAATAATGAACTAAATTGGTTACCCCCAAAGCCAAAGGGATACCATCGATGTGGGAAAGAAAAATGTATGACATGCCTAATAGCACCCAGAAAAACAACTAGTTATAAATCTAATATCAATGGCGAAGTGTTCCAAATAGAAAATTTCATAAACTGTGGCTCTACCTATGTTATTTATTTGCTCTCCTGCGGTTGCGGGAAGCAATACATAGGTAGAACAACAAGAACATTACACGTAAGAGGAATGGAACACAGAAGAAACATACTCAATGGAGTAAAAACACACTCAGTATCAAGTCATATACACAGATGTCAGGGAGGAAGGGTGGACGATGTGACAATAATTGGGATCGAAAGTATTAAAAGTACCAACAGAGGTGGCGACAGATTTGGTAAACTATGTCGCCGTGAAGCATACTGGATCTACAGAATGGATTCATTAATGCCAAATGGCTTAAATGACGCAATAGAACTAAATAACATCTAGTCATAATCTATTTGATGTTGCATACGCCCACCCCCCCGCCCCTATCATTTTGTGTTTATGTAATAATAAACTAGATATAACTATAATAGAAATTATAACTTATTGCTTTCTGCACTAGTTTTGATATCCTCTTCATCCCTTTTTTCTGTCCATCTTCTATGCCCCATTATCACACTGGGTTTATTGTCCATAACCAAAATAAAAGGGAACTACGTTCTTATTTCTGTAATATAAGTGTTGTGGGTCGCCGGGGCGCCCAATTCGAGCTCTCTGCGCCTGTGGGACCGGAGGTCCATCTGGACCACATGTGCAGAGACCCGGGTGGCGCCTAGATGAAAACACGAACACTACCCAGAACCCAATTAGATAACTTCTGGTTCAAAAGAGAAAATGGATTTAGAGCTATGTTATAGCTGTGATGAAATAATGTAGTGGGCCAGATATGTGTATATATGTACCACTATCTCTGGTTACTAGGTCCACTTTAAAGAGAAAAAAATATATATAAAAAGAAAAATTTAGTGTTATATAGAATAATGAATAATAAAAGTTTATAGATGTTTGTTATTTCCTTTGGAAAATCATGATATATGCTCACATATGTATATTTATATGTATGAGTTATTCATGACGACCACTCTCTGTGTGGTTTTCTTCTGGTCCTTTATCACATTGAGAAATGGTCGATATGAATTGGTAATCAAAATAATAAAAGAATAATTAATTGTATGTATGTAATTATGAAATTATGTCTCTTTCTGTATACTCTCTGGTTATGATAGACTAGAGGTACATATACCTATTGCTTCCCCCCCCCCCTTTCCCCCCCCCCCCCTTTCTTTCTAAGCGGTATATAAATATTTTTTTGTTCCTGCTTAGATACTCAGATCTAATAAATCGATAGATCTATATTGACAATTATAAGAATACCTGTTCCGCGTCTGATAAGATATAGATATGAATTTAGATACATAATATGAAGAAGAGATAAATATATGTGAGAAAGAGGTCTTTCTCTCTGTGTATACGTGTCTATGTACATTTTATCGTAATTGGTTTGGTTTTCTTTTTTCCTTTTTTCTGTCATAAATGATAGTCTGGTGATTAATTGATGTTTAGATAATAATGTTGCCCTTGGGATATAGACCCCTCCGTATGTAGGAATAGGAAGATGAGAAATGGATGGAAAATAAATATTTAAATGATATATTTACACTGTTTCTATTGGATACTTAAAGTGTGATAAATCGTTCATTGAGTGTCTGTCGACACATCTACACTGCCATAAAAGGCGGTTGAGATAAAATGTGAAATATCTGCAGCGCATGGTATAACAGCTACATTCAAGATATTAGGTGTTAGAAACGGATTTGATCAACATAACGATATTGGGAATATATGATGTTTTTCTAAAAGAAATAAAGAAATAAATGATCCTTTCCGTGACTTCCCTTAACAATAATGGCTGCTGCGGACTCCGCTCATATTTAAATAGAGAGATATATATGAAATCGGCATATTCCCTCAGTAAAAATGGCCGCTACAAACTACATTCCTTTGATGCTGATAACAACATAACAGAGGGAATATAAAAGACGGACACCAAAATGGCGGCGAAATGGAACGCAAAATGACGCGCTTCCGGCCCAGCGGAACGCACGGACCGGAAACTAAGTAACAAACAGCGGAAAAGCCGCCGCATAGCCGGAAACGGCAAGACGGCACACAGACATGCCGCTTAGACCATCCTGAGGTATAAATATAAGACCTATTAAGTGGACATCCACTTGCGACTCTTCCTTTTTCTCTTTCCTTGAAAAAGCCGCTGAGACCGTTATCGGAGGCGGGGAAACGCGTTGGATCATTGAATAACTTTTTTTGCACCACAGGGGATACCACGCTGCTGTACATCCAGACCACCAGCCCAAAGGGGACTCCAGACAAAGTTGGACTAACAAGGTGATTCGGCACCATCCACTGGGAGCCCGGAGGAATTACAGGTGGCAGCTGTAAGGTACCCCAATATAATATTGTCTGGCCAGACATAAAACCTGGACAGTTACATTCACTAACCCAGAACAAAGACTGTTACGTAACCAACAATCTAACTACAACTAATATACTAATATGACCGCAACAAGCTAAAAGGGAAGCAAATCTATTTTGGTTTTAACTCATTAACCCGACACGACCGGTTGTGCAATAATAACTTTTTATTTAATTTTCCCTTTATATATATTTTTTTATGTAATATTAAGTATATTAATTTTTCTTAAAATTGTGTTATATTATTCTATGTTTTATATGTGTTTTTTATCAGTACATAAATAAATTGCATGTACTATTTCCCCCTTTATGGCGCAGTTCTACTCTGTTTCTACACAAACCCGACCCCCTAGGGAAAAGACACTCATCCCCTGTGTGTATAACATTCCCGCCCAGCGTTCTACACAAACCCGCCCCCCCTAGGGAAAAGACCCATGTGATACACACCACCACCCCCTTGACATCACCTCCACCCACCCAGCCAGGGCTACAGTACACGCCCACCATCCACCATTACGCCAAAGCCACCAGGTGACCCCCCCCCCACGATACACGGACCCCCACTGCCCCCCCACGCGATTCATGGACCCTGCGACCCCCCCTCCCATGATTCAGCCCCCCCACGCGATTCACGACACCCCTCCCTCACGCGATTCGCGGACTTCCGCCACCCCCCTCCAGCAATTCACGGACCCCCACAACCCCCCCGCAATTCGCGGACCCCTTTGACCCCCCTTCCTGCAATTCACACCCTCGTGATCTCCCACCCTCCCACGATTCGTTGACCCCGTGACCCCCTCTAGCAATTCGCGGCCCCCCCTCCCGCAATTCATGGACCCCCACAACCCCCCTTCCTGCAATTCGCGGACCCCCGCGACCCCCTTCCCACAATTCACGCCTCCCCCTCCGCGATTCACGGCCCCCAGCACCCCCTCACGCATTTTTTTGTAACTAAAATGTGAAATGGTACGTTATAGTGTTTTCCAAGAAATCACTATAATGGAGCATTTTGTATGCTAATACACTCAGTCCCACACAGAATATAGGCATGCCTCGAATCATTTTAAGCAGCAAGGTCAGCATTGTGTCTTATTCACATAGCGATGCAAATAAGATGTATTTCTGGCAACAACAAAAAGACGCTCAATGTTGAAGTTGTACGGGAACTGACTGCTCACTCACACCAGACATCTTGCGGTACATGGTGTACTGAGACTAGATGTATGAGGATACATCTGTATAACAATCAGTGCATGTCATCTCGAGATGTGCTAGTCAAAAATCAATTGGATGAAATCAGTCAGATGGAGTCCCACAATGCATGAGAAAGCTATGATCGCAGAATGGTAAATTAAAAATTAACCCACATATATAGATACAGGATACCACCGCACTAGCTTCTCATGCACCCCAGGTAAGCTTATTTATCCGAAATCTGTGACAACAGCTTCCCCCTTAGTACTAATTCAGGAGTTGTGTTGGGGATTGTCTCACCTTTAAAATCCATAAGGTATTTGGCAGATGAGTGCTAAACCAGAAAAAAAGCACATGCTAATTTTAGCTATAATGTGTTAGCAGTTGCCAGGTTCTTAATTGTTAGGACTTGCAGTGATATGAGGTCCCTTGGCGATGGGCTGCACGCTTAAATGCATTGATCAATTAATGAACTAATACCCTATTATTTATTTGATTATTTGTATATTAAGGTGAGTTAGTTTATTATGGTTGGTGCCAAGCCCCCTCTATTATGTATGTATGTATGTGTATATATATATATATATATATATATATATATATATATATATATATATATATAAATATATATATATATATATATATATATATATAAATATAAATATATATATATATATATATATATTGGAAGGGTGCTGCCACTCGATTCCTAAGCTGATGAGCTGCCCGATGCCCTCGGATGGGACCTGCCGTGGTAGGACCCGGAATGAATGGAGGAGGAGATCGCGGCACTCGGGACTGACGTGCAATGAATCGACTGGAGCCAAATAATTTGGTTGACGTTTCAGCATGTAAGCTGTTTTGAAAAAAGCCTTGATTAAAAAGGCTGAAACGTCAACCAAATTATTTGGCTCCAGTCGATTCATTGCATGTCAGTCCCGAGTGCCGCGATCTCCTCTCTCTCTCTATCTATCTATCTATCTATCTATCTATCTATATATATATATATAGTACTCTTTACCTAGAAGGGCGCCCATCGCGGGCATCGCATGCACTAAAAAATCGCATGCGATGCGACCGAGGCGATGACCGCGATTTCCCATAGGGAACAATGTTAAATGTCCCAATTGACCCGATTTCCCATAGGGAACAATGTTAAATGTCCCAATTGACCCGATTTTCCATAGGGAACAATGTTAAATGGCCCACAGAGGCCAAAAAGGCACCCTGAAGTGTGAAATGTCCCCCCCAATTGTTAACGCCACCCCACGATCAACTTCAGCCCGAAGCGTGGCGAGCGCGCGAGGGGCGGCGGTACGCGTCCTCCAACCTTTTCATACCCCCACTATCCACGTCGGCGTGGAGTTGAGAATAGAAAGTGTGGCGAGCGCAGCAAGCCACCGAGCCCGAAGCGTGGCGAGCGCAGCGAGCCCCGCGAGGGGACGCAGACACCTTCACAGGTATACGCATCCCCTCGCGGGCTTCACAGGTGTCCGCGTCCGCTCGCCACGCTTCGGGCTCGGTGGCTCGCTGCGCTCGCCACACTTTCGGTTCTCAACTCCACACCGACGTGGATAGTGGGGGTATGAAAAGGTCGTAGGACGCGGGCTCGCCACGCTTCGGGTTGACGTTGATCGTGGGGTGGCGTTAACAATTGGGGGGGCCATTTCACACTTCAGGGTGCCTATTTGGCCTCTGTGGGCCATTTAACATTGTTTCCTATGGAAAATCGGGTCAATAGGGACATTTAACATTGTTCGCTATGGGAAATCGGGTCAAGTGGGACATTTAACATTGTTCCCTATGGGAAATCGCGGTCATCGCGTCGGTCGCATGCGATGCGACCGACACGATTTTTTTTTCCTTACGATGCCCACGATCAAAATCGTGGGCGCCCTTCTAGGTAAATAGTACCATATATATATATATACATTTACAACTAAAATTAACAAATACAATTTCGGCTGCTTGCCCACCAGGTTTCCTGAGGGCTAGGGAACGATAACCACAATATACTCCCCAAATGGTGGTATAGCACCAGTGGCTGACCCTGCAGGATATAGAAGCTCTCATAGGAGCTTTCAACCACTGACATTAATTTAGGACGTTCTTGATTTTTATTTATAAGAACTGGTCCAATATCAGATACACAGGATAGTCCATTGAATTATTCCTATTATTTTAAGCAATCCGGTTGATTTATATAAAAATACTTTTATTGATGAGGTATCCACCTCTAACTACCATAGGCGGATAGTTATCTGTGTTCCTAAAATTCTAGGAATTCATATACTCATGATAGCTTTTCAGAAGCTAATTCACTAGAATCATGAAGTTGTAGAAAGATTATAAATGGTTTCCCCCGATGAAGGCTTTGTAAGACTAAATGCGTTGGGACTTTGTTTATATTGCCTTTGAGGGAACAAATAAAGAACACTTTTGGAAAATTATCCTCATTTATTTCATGAACATTTTATGGAACATGTGGACTGGTGAATTGAGAAAAGAATTTTAGGCGCTATACCACCATTTGGCGAGTATATATATATATATATATGTAGTAGATCGGCGTCGGCACTCCACTCCTTTAGTGAGTGTAACCTGGGTGCCTTCCTGTGTGCAAAAGCGTAGATAGATTCAGGGGGATGGCGGCACTCGCAGCATAGGTCAATAAACTCACGGAGACAGCAGTTTGCTTAACGTTTCAATTCGTGTTAAACGAATTTTCATTCGAAATTTTTTTTATTTTTTTTCAAGGGGCCCCAGACCATGTACTTATTCACTAAAGCTTTGCCGCTGCATTCCCCCGAGTAGGCCCGTTATGCCTCAGTCCGACACTTGATTTACGCATAAATAATAAAAAAAGAATACCTGAATTTTTCTGGTGAATTCCTTGCTGATTTTCTGGCACATCATACCAACATTAGATTCACTTCCATCCCAAGTATCATTATCCATTGTGGAAACATCAATCCCAGACACGGTGGACACACTTCCTGAAGCTGAACATACACAGAAAATACACATACTATTTAAAAATAATATATACCAATTTTCTTCTACAGCTACTCTAGTAATATTTAGATATAACATATCCAGGCACTCTAGTATAAACACTCATGTTCACTGCACACTGACTCTGCATACATACTTCTACTACAGATATAACTTCTATCGAAACAGTAAATGGAGATCATTGCAGTGTGAAGACTATAAATTTGAAACTCCCTGGTCACAAGACCCTTCTAACCCTCTACTCCTCCCCTTGCACCCATTGGCTGCCAGACGCAGCACACTGTCCCTTCATTAACTGTTTCCTAGCCTGCAGCATGATAGCCCTTCGGTGATTTATGTCACCTCCTGCCTAATTAGCCATCGGTGTTACTTTTGCTCTAGTAACTTGCGTGATTACATGAGTACTGGTGGTCGCTTCTTTGGACAATATGGAAAAATTAATTAAGCGCTTGTTAAATATGTAATATATCTGAAAAATATGGAATGGTGCAGTATGATAAAATAACATGTGACATGCCGTTTATTAAAACATAAATAAAATCATATAGCCTTGACTGATTTGTTTACAGCTCCTTTCTAGGAGAATTTGGGGTAGATATTCTGAGGTGCCATTTTGCCGTGATGGTTTTTGGGGAGGTAGTTCCGTTTCTCTGAAAGTACAACTGTGGGAGGCAATATACTATCTGTCCCTATCTATTACCTTCTTGCAGTTTTCCTTCTTCGTCCACGGATTTCCTCCTGCCGTAGCGCTCACTCGATACCGGAAGTTCGGGTTGTAGCTTCCGTGTAGCGTGTTTTGCGGCTCTGCAGACTTGCGGCGGCTTCTCTCTTGTCATCCAACGCGTTTCAAAGCACCAGGCTTCTTTGTCAAGGATCATGATCGAGTGAGCGCTACGGCAGGAGGAAATCCGTAGACGGAGAAGGAAAACTGCAAGAAGGTAATAGATAGGGACAGATAGTATATTGCCTCCCACAGTTGTACTTTCAGAGAAACGGAACTGCCTCCCCCAAAAACCATCACGGCAAAAAGGCACCTCAGAATACCTACCCCAAATTCTCCTAGAAAGGATCTGTAAACAAATCATTCAAGGCTATATGATTTTATTTAACTTTTAATAAACGGCATGTCACATGTTATTTTATCATACTGCACCTTTCCATATTTTTCAGATATATTACATATTTAACAAGCGCTTAATACATTTTTCCATATTGTATTAGTGTATCTATATTGAGCTGCTTAAAAGCGCAGAAATACTCTTTCCCCATACATAGGGAGAAGACACACAAATCTATTATCTACCTACACCAGATCCCTTTCCTTCTTCTTGCCCCCCCCCCATTTAATTTCAAGCATGTGGAAAAAAAAAAAAAACAACGTTATATAATCAAGGTAAATCAAGACCTTTTGCCTGATTAAACCCTTAAGCCCCCTTATCTGCTCTTCACTAAAGAAATCTACATCAATAAACTTCCCTATGGTAGGCGGTTATTCAGATTCACTCGGAAAGGCACAATCACTCTCCAATGGACAAAACCATATGCACTGCAGGTGGAGCTGATGTAACATGTGCAGAGGGAGTTAGATGTGGGCATAGGCGTGCGCAGCCCATTTTCTTAGGGGGTGCACCATTCCAGGGGCGTGTTCATCACCGCCTATTATTACACAAAATGACACACACTGTAATGCCATTAGACACAATGCCATGCACAGTAATGCCCATCCCACATAATGCCACTCAACATAATGGGCATCACACATAATTCTACACACCATAATGTCCATTACACATTATTTGACACACGTTATGACCATTATACATTATGCCACACACCATAATGGCCATTACATATTATACAACACGTCGTAATGCCACACACACGTCGTAATGCCTATTACATATTATGCCACACAACTGCGGCTTACCTACATGCTCGTTGCTAGATGTTACATGCTTGATGCAAGGGATTTCTTGCTCGATGCCAGGGGTTACATGCAGGTTGCCAGGGGTTACATCTTGTTGCCCTGTGCTACATGCTCCTTTCCAGGGGTCTCATGCTCATTGCCAGTGGGGAAAGGGGTGTGAAATGCTCCTTGTCAGGGGTTACATTCTTTTTACCATGGGTTTCATGCTTCCTGGGAAGGGGGTAGTTAAATTCTTGTTGACAGTGGGAGTTTCATGCTCATTTCTGGGGGTGCGCACGGCAGAATAGCGCTCCCAGAATCCATAGTTCCGGGTAGCGATGGGCACTCTTCTTATCAGATGCCTGTCGGAGCCGCAACCTCCTTCCCTTTTAAACTGCATTCTCGCCCACCGGAGCCGCAGCAGCCTAATTCCCTTTTGAGCCGCTGCCCATATGCTGCACGCCGCACACTGAATCTACTTTACTTGTCAGCGGCAGCAGCATCCAGCCAACGGTTAAAAAGGGAAGGAGGCTGCAGCGTTTCAAGTACAGCAGCCCGTGCCCTCCCCTCTCTTCAGAGTGGCAGGGCCTGGGACACTTTACCCCTAGTACCCAGTTGCAAACGCAGGATTCTTGTGAGGGGGTTTCCGTTCATACACACACACTTTAATACTGAAATAACATCACAACATGTTACCGACAAAGCATACATACAGTACATAAAGCTCTGGGAGACTTGCCTACCCTTGCGGGAGGCCAGGAATGGTGCCCAATTTTTATGAGCCTTCTATCCATTCTAGGACTGTAGGCAAGTATAACACACAGTATACATACACACAGCCGACACACACAGTATAAATACACATAGCATACATACACACACACACACACACATTCTACATACACAATCATAGTGTACACACACAGCACCCCCCCCGCCGCACATAGTATACATACTGTATACACAGCCCCCTATGCACAAACAGACACATGTATGTACATACAGAGCCCCCCACACACATAGTATACATATACAGACCCCCTATACACACACACAGTCCCCCCCCCCACACACACGTAGTATACACATACAGAACCTCCACACACATAGTATACATGTACACAGCCCCCATGCAGTATGCACACGCACAGTATAATATATATACATACACACACAACTCTTCTATGCAGACACAGTATACATATACACAGCCCACACATGTACACACATAGTATACATACTGAAAGCCAGCAGAACAACCACAGAGCACTATTACATAGATCATCTGCCAATACATCACACAATAAAAAGCAGCCAGCATCATAACAAACAAATATAACCTCAACTTTTTATACCTACCCACCCCCCTCACGCTAAAATAAACTGCCCATATACAGTGTTCGCGAAAACCACCCAAAAAAGTGGGTCCCGGGGACCCTTCACATCTAAAAATTGGGGTCCTACTGGACCTTTTCTGGGTCCCAACGGAATAAAGCCTCCTCTCCCCTTCTCCCCAGCATGGCACATGTGGGACAGGGGGGAAGTATCAATTGGCACACTCGCATAAAGATACATATATACTGGAAACGACATAAACATGAAAACAGGGACACTGCGCGCCGTAGGCGCGCAGTAAAATTTTAGGGCATGTTTTTGGGGGGGAAGTGGTGTGGTCACATAGTAGTACACATTACAGCACATACAGTAATGTCCAGTACACTTTACAGCACACACCGTAATGCCAAGTACACATTATAGCACACACCGTTATGCCCAGTACACATTACAGCACACACCGTTATGCCCAGTACACATTACAGCACACACCGTAATGCCCAGTACACATTACAGCACACACCGCAATGCCCAGTACACATTACAGCACACACCGCTATGCCCAGTACACATTACAGCACACACCGCTATGCCCAGTACACATTACAGCACACACCGTAATGCCCAGTACACATTACAGCACACACCGCTATGCCCAGTACACATTACAGCACACACCGATATGCCCAGTACACATTACAGCACACACCGTAATGCCCAGAACACCTTACAGCACACACCGTTATGCCCAGTACACATTATAGCACACACCGCAATGCCCAGTACACATTATAGAACACACCGTTATGCCCAGTACACATTATAGCACACACCGTAATGCCCAGTATACATTATAGTACACACCGTAATGCCCAGTACACATTACAGCGCACACCGTTATGCCCAATACACATTATAGCACACGCCGTTATGCCCAATACACATTATAGCACACGCCGTTATGCCCAGTACACATTACAGCGCACACCGTTATGCCCAGTACACATTATAGCAAACACTGTTATGCCCAGTACACATTATAGCAAACACTGTTATGCCCAGTACACATTATAGCAAACACTGTTATGCCCAGTACACATTATAGCACACACCGTTATGCCCAGTACACATTATTGCACACACCGTTATGCCCAGTACGCATTATAGTACACAAGTAATGCCCAGTACACATTACAGCGCACACCGTTATGCCCAGTACACATTACAGTACAGTGATTTTTATTTACAGTATTTATTATAGCAAAATAAGTGCTGCTTACCTACATTCTTGTTGCTAGGCGTTTTATGCTCCTTGCAGGGGTTATATGCTGGGGGGGGGGGGGGGGGGGCATTTTATGCTGGTTGCCCCATGAGGTGGGGTAGCATTTTAGGTTCGTTGCCACAGTGGAGGGGGGGCATTTTTTGCTTGTTGCCACGGGGAGGGGGGTGTCGTTTCCCAAAGGCTGGAAAACATGTCGACATGCTGCTCAGCAGAGTAGGTGAGCGGGCTATCAGCGCGGCGGGGGACTGGATGTGGCTGGAATAGCTGACACCCTGCTCGTTGCTTTAGCCACATCCAGTCCCCCACCACCCTGACAGCCTGCTCATCTACTCTGCTGAGAGCGGCTGTTACAGCATCCCATCCTGTCGCCCCCCCCCCCCCGCTCTCAGCAGCGGAATGAACTTACATGGCGGGAGGGGGACGCACAGTGACTCGGTAACCTGCTCGTGCTCTCAAAATGCAGGGCGCGCGGCTTTATGGTGTGCGCAGCAAAACCTACAGAGATTGGCTGTCGGGCGGCCTCTATTCAATGATTGGGTCCCCGCGGCCGCTGCTGTGATTGGCTCGCAGTGGCTCACGGCGGCGGCTCACATGTTTAGTACAGCGCGTCCTCGGGGACCCCTTTAGTTTTAAAATCTGAGTCCCCGGGGACCGTTTTCGGGTAAAATACGCGATATAGCGCGTTTTTGCGAACCCTGCATATAAAAAACCCCCCTGATCCAGCACCTCCTAAAAGCAGCACACCTGCACATTTCAATCACCAGGAAGTCCTCCTCACCCAGCCATCGCTGCTAAGAAATTCCTGTGAGAGCCGAGGACTCAGCTGTGCACTTCAGCTGCTCCCCCTACAGGCAGCCAGGGTCCTCAATATAGATGTAGTAGTGTAGTGTGTATGCTGCTGCAGCTCTGCCGTCTGTCACTGCGGCCAGTCCTGCTCCGCTTTCCGGTACTGGCTAAAATTGTGATGGGGGTGCCTCTCATTTGGAGGTGCCTGTGCACCCCCGGCACCCCCTGTGCGCACGCCTATGGATGTGGGTGTTTTATTGTTTCTGTGCAGGGTAAATACTGGCTGCTTTATTTTTACACTGCAGTATAGATTTCAGTTTGAAGTACACACCCCACCCAAATCGAAGTCTATCTGCACATGTTACATCAGCCCCACCTGCAGTGCATATGGTTTTGTCCATTAGAGAGTGATTGTTCCATTCCGAGTGACTCAGAATAACCCCTATAGTTTGTAATCCAGATCTTTATGCTGTTCCTTACGCTTGGTGTGTATTAATTTGAATACAGCACTTTTCCAAAAACATTCCGGGAGCCACATCCTGCAGTTTCATCCTCACTACTAAAATAAGATCTGTTCTGTACAGCCATTGCATTGTCCATGTATAATTTAATGTAACCTCGGTAGGCTTATATTTTAAATATCCTCTTTGTTTCAATCAATACATTATTATAATCTCACTTCGCCCCTTTCGATTGTGAAATAGAAATAAAAATCATAATATTTACACCAATGATTTTATTTACTGCTACAACCCTGCTTGCTCCATACAGTATATTCTCTTTCAAAGTAACTGTACTTTTAGCCCACACATTAAAAAAGCTGGTTCACAAGACTGGTGCTTAGTAAAGCAGTCAAAAACATAATTGTGTACCTAGATCCTGTAAATTACCTTGATTTATGTATTATCAATGTCCAGAATAAAAGGTTTATATATATACATTGGACGTTGCTGATGCCCCTTCTGATACTTTTATACAGAACTACTGTTGCACAAAGCCATTATACAAGTGTTTTTGCAGCAGCGTCTGTCTTTGTGGAAGTAGTTTTATCTACACCAGCTTGTCTACCCTAGATTACATCTGGAAGAATCACTATAGAAAAAAGCCACCATATAGGTGACTTTATAGCAACTCCATTCTATGCGGACTCAGTCCCATCTATACCACCGTGTCCACCCTAGACAACATCTGGAAGAAATTACGGTCGGTTGACCACGTAGACCGTGCATCCGATCCTGTTCCACTCAGTCCGGTTTTAATCAAACCTCTATCATTGGGCATTTGTTGAATCGATAATTTTTTTGAAGATTCTTCACATCTAGAAGAATTTGGGACCAAATTATCCTTATCTCACAAGGACCCTTAAAACTTTTTAAGTCGACACACATTCAAGATTGCGACCTCTATTTTATTGAGTTCCATCATACATTTTGAAAATATTTGAGGCATCCCCTTGTATTCTTCCATTGTGTCTATTTTAAAACCCCTGATGAAGTCTTTCTAAAGACGAAACGCGTTGGGTTATATCCGTCTTCAAAAGAACTGAGACACCACACGTTTTTATCATAAACGTTTTAATAAAATATGTTAATCTTTCAAAAAAATGTTCTGATCATTTACATACTTGACTCGAACACTATACTTAAGGTGGTGGAAATCTTTGGCGCTCTCTATTCTCTCTACTATATATATATATATATATATATATATATATATATATATATATATATATATATATGTGCATGTGTATGTGCATGTCCTGAAGACGGGCTAGTCCCAAAACGGCGTAGACCACAGTAAATCTTTTTTGCACTTTACAAAAAGACCCGGAGTGACATCTTTATTTGGAGTGTGTGTATATATATATATATATATATATATATATACATACATATACGTGTGTGTCATATATACAGGGGCGTAGAGGATGGCTCCAGTGGAGTGCTAGCTCCAGGAGCAAAGGTGGAGAGAGGGCACACTGCTGGACCCCTCTCCTCCATTGCAGCTGCAGAGGACAGAAGCCAGGGCAAGCCTTTAAAAGACAGGGCATGCTAGAGGCACATGTCACAGAAAGGGGGGTGTTTTCACAAGGGGTGTGCCCCTTATTCACACGACGACACCCAGGTAGAGCACATTATTTAGTGTTCATTCTAGCACCCTGTATCTTTTAAAACCTGTGCAGTTCCTTTTCCTTGCTGGGGTGTTGCTATCTGCTGTGGTGCTTCTTGCACAGTGCGGTCTGTATTTCTGCACTGATATGCAGACCAGAACAGCAGAGCGCAACATCCTAGGCATGGAAGACATATTGCACGGGTTTAAAAGATGTAAGGTGCTAGAATGACCACTGATATTGTTACTTCAGACTGTACTACCCCTTATACACATAATGCCCACAGTAGTAGTGTTCCTTATGCATAATGCCATCAGTAGTAGTGCCTTTAACACATCTAGGCCTAATGCTGCTTACACATAATGCCCAGAGTAGTGCAGGTTACACAAACTGCCCACAATAATGCTGCTTAGACATAATATCCAGAATAGTGCCAATTACACATAATGAAGATTAGTGTATAGTAATTCTGATTAACCCTTTGAGTGGCAACATCTGTGAGAGATGCGCACAATATTCGCTAAATAAGACAACATCGCTCACATTTATTACATAAATTCAAATAAAAAATGTTGTGTAAAAAAAGATTATATATCCTCTATAAGGTAAATATTACAGGTCATTATGATGAATAAAAATGTTTGCTTGGCAATTTTCAAACCTATTTTGCAAATGGGTTAAGTAGCATATACACGGTGCAATTTACTTTCCATTCAATCTTGATTCAATTGGGATCCAATAGCAGGGTGCGGTGTAAACATTTGATTTAGACTATATAGCACTGATCTGTACTACATAGTCTTGCCTGCACAGTCTATTTTTTTATTCGATTTCAATGCCGCAGGGCTGTGCATCGGGATAACATGTGTTTGATTTTGATTACATTTTGCTTAAATAAGCAAAATCAAATAGAAAAATAGACAAAATTGAGCCATGTGTACACTACATTATACAAAATGAGTAGTACCCCCTCACATAATGCCTCTTCATTTTGAACACAGTAGTGCCCCTTGCACAAAATGACCACAGCAGTGCCCCTTGCACATAATAAGAAAAGAGTGTGGTGGGTACAGTGTGGGGGTATCCTTTAGGGGGTGCAAAATATTTGCTGTTTTATTATGGTAGCCGCTGCACTAACGTGCTAGTTAAGCCCGATAAAGAATACAATGGAAAAAAGGGGGTGGAACACGTGGTTCCGTGGCAGCGCTTGATTGTAATAAAACAAAGTTTAAAGGATTGGATGATCCTTAAAAATTATTTAATGAATATACATTAAAACAAACTGAGTATACAGTATAAAAGGGGATAGGGGGTACATGAAATTTCACATAAGATAAAATAAATGGAATTAAAAACCACTCTGCATGCTGTTTATATTTACCACTCCATGCACAGTGTTATGAGTGCTGGTGGCAGTGAGTCCTTCTGTTAACACTCCAGTTGGGGTGGGTTTTGTCCACAATTATTTCTTCTCCAAAGTTACAGGAGGTGATGATGTGCCTTTTGAACCAGGGGTGTAGGTTTCTTGTACACCAGATGTATCCTGGTAAGGTCCTCTCTAGTGGGTGACTTGGAAGCTGAAATTTTCCGTGGTCACTGGAGGTGATCTCCCGTGGTGTGACCCCCTGAGGAGTGATAGATTTATGGTTTGTCCAATGTTGGGGGGGGGGGGGGGGGCGGACAGTTCTCCTATTGTAGGCACAGTCAGTGGTAAACCCCAATGCGCAATGGTGTGATGGGTTCGTGATGATAAAGGGGATGTAATCCTCTCTATTGGATGGCCCGGAATGGATGGTATAGAGTCCGCGGCCACTGGAGGTTTTTTGGGGTCTCCCCGAATTGAGTGGGTGACAGAAGGTGGAGTGGGGTCCAAATGGTGTCCAGCAGAGGCAGAGTGTATGGACAAGTGGGTTTCCTCTTGCACATAATGCCCACATCAGTGACCATAACACATGATGATCACAGCAGTGACCCTTGCATGTAGGCCCAGAGGGATTGGTTCTGCGGTCAGAATCCTGGCGTTCAAAATCCCGACAAGGGGGGGATGTGGATCGCCCCCCCTTGTGGGCTCGCTACGCTCGGCACACTAATTTATTCTCCCTCTATGGGTGTCGTGGACACCCACAAGGGAGAAAGTGTCGGGATTTCGGCGGTCGGGATTCTGGCGATGGGATTTTGAACGCCGGGATTGTAAATGCATCCCGGGCCAGATGTACTAAGCTTGAAAAGTGATGAAATGGAGAGTGATAAACCACCAGCCAATCAGATCAGATCCTCAATGTCATTTCACAGGCTGTGTTTGAAAAATGACCGGTAGGAGCTGATTGGTTGGTGGTTTATCACTTTCCATTTAATCACTTTTCAAGGCTTAGTACATCTAGCCCATAATGAGAAAAAAGATTTGGTGAGGGTAATCCTAGGAGGCTTGGCTCTTGAAAGAAATTATTTATTTATTAACAGTGTCTTATATAGCGCACAGAGATTCCGAAGTGCATTACAGAGAATATTTGAACATTCACATCAGTCCCTGCGCCGGTGGATCTTACAATCTATATTCCCTACCACATAGAAAGGTGTGGTTATGAGTCACCCGAAAGTTCAAAGCGCTATAATAAAAATAAAGTGGAAGTGTCAAAATCAATGTGCACTAAAAATATGGAGAAATGTACTACCCCTTTTATGTATACATATCATCCTGAAACATGAATATATCCGGAATCTTGAAAGTGTCTAAGAAAAATAAAGTTCAACAGTTCAGCATCCAGTAGATGTTCCCAATGGGGAGAGATATAGAGAAACAACAATGTATCAGAATAAAATCACACTGGTAATCTTGCTATTATTCTGTTTCTTTTTGACTGTAGATCAGATGGCGTACCCCAATCACACGTATATGATTAAGTTAAAACATGTAACGGTTTCTTTTCCATATGTTAGTCATCAGAGACTTGACAGGGCGTACCTCTACTCACATGCATACATGATGTTACAAGCTTATTAGTTTGGCAAAGTCGCTTAGCAAATGCCCTCACATCGGTGTATGTGTGGGGGCTATATCAGCAGCAGTGTGCAGCCCCGCGCGTCTTTATCGCTGGCCGAGATTGATGGACAGTGTCCATCAATCTCGGCATCGGCAGGGTTCTCCCACCGGAGAACACTGGCGCTGTCTGCTCGCTTAGAACACAGAGCTGACAGCTCGCTCTGTGTGTGGACTGTCAGCTCTGTGTGCTATGCGATAGCGGCGCAGCACAGCCCAACCTAGCATAGCTAGGTAGCCCTGCACACATCGCTATGTGTGTAGGGCCCATTACTCACATCCAAATGAATGTGGAAACACTTATAAAGGTATCTTTTAGGGATCAGGACATATACAGATGGCGTACCACACTCACGATGTCTAAAGCAGGAACCAAGCACATCTGGGTATCTTTGCCTTAAAATTCCTTGTGTTCTTTAATCCTCACACATAGGGTGCATTGAAAAATTCCCAGAAGAAGAATATGATGTATAAAAAAAGAGTTTTTATTTCGCAAAGTCAATCATCATTGCGGTTTAAAAAGCCTAAGAAGCCACAACCTATTTCCTCTAGTAAAGCTGGGACAAAAACATTGCTGGTTCAGAACACCTACCATAAATGAGGAACAATCCTGCTTCATACTCAAGCGGATGGTACTGTAACTATCTTTGCTGCTTGTGACTCTCAGAGACTGCTACGTTCCCTGAAGGCATAAAAGGAATGGACTCACCTAATTGTCGCTAATTAGGGGTAGATTTCTAGGTGTAGAAAGCTGCTAGTGGGTTAGCTGCAAACTGCTGCTTAGTGAAAGGCACCAGCATGCTGTCTGTCTGAGTCAGTTTATTAGTGCCGACCTGTCTGTCATTCAAAAGCCTGATGCGCCACTGGGGACTGGGCTAACTGCAGCATTTTGCCCAAGTTTATCATCGGCCTCCTTGGAACAATGATGACACATCTAGGTGTGGTACCCTTCGCTCCTTGCCTGTAATATATTTTGACAGACGCAGGCTGCGGCAGCCCACAGGAACACTAGTATAGGTGAGGAAGGAGTGCCTTTCAGGGCCGGTGCTTACCTGATTTGCAGCCTGTGCTAAGTGGGTAGCACTAGCCCGGCATGTAATCCCCTCTGACAAGGAGCATGTAATCCCCTCTGGCAACAAGCATGTACCCCCCAGGTAACAAGCATGTGACTTTCTGGCAACAAGCATATAACCTCCTGGCAACGAGCTGGAAACCCCTGGCAATGAGTATGTAAGTAAACAGCACCTTCAGGGACATTATGGTATTAGCGGCATTACAGTGTGGTATAATATGTAATAGGCATTACAAAGTGTGGTATAATATGTAATAGGGATTACAGTGTGTGATATAATCTGTAATAAGAATTACTGTGTAGCACTATGTGTAATGGACATGAAGGTGTGTGGCATAATATGAAATAAGCATTATTGTTTTTTGTGGCATAATGTGTAAGGGGCACTATTATAAGTAGTAAAAATTACTGGGGAGTGGATGGGGTGAAACATACCCTTGCTCAAGGCACTTAGCTACACCTCTGCATACATATTATATTTTGCTATGGTCTGTCCTGTTTTTAACATGTGCAATAGGAGTCTTACTGCACGCCTCAGTAGACAGTGGCTCCCACTGCAACTAAAGGCACCGGGACCGCGGTAGTGGGAGCTGCAGGTGATCAGCGGTGGAGGGGGTTTGCTGGAATCGTGGCCAACGCAGCTTCAGACCATTTCTATTTTGACTTTAACACTGTTGCAGTAAATCAATACTGAGAAGCTCCAAAGTCAGATATCCATATGCACTGTGTTCTGTTAAACTCGGCTAATTTACATTATTACATCTCTGTAAAGCGCTGTGGAATATATGTGCGCTATATAAGAGACTGTTAATAAATAAAATAATAAATAATTATTGGAAATTAGTAAACGAACATGGTATTTGATGGATGACCTTGGTTCCACCTCTGGCTCTGCCACACCCCTATCGATTTAGTCCCTGTTGAGTACTTAAACTGTTCCCGCCACCCACAGAATAATCCTCTTTTTTTTTTCAAAGGTGTGTCCACATTAGTTTCTCTTATAACATTATTCCACACAGTAATATGTTTTATTCATGCTATGCCACCAAGTAGTATCCTTTATTCTCATTATGCCACAGTGCCCTTTATACACTTTATGCCACACAATAGAGACCCTTATATACATTACACAGCACAGTAATTACTCCATATTAACATCATACCATGCACTTAAACCCATATACACATTATGCCACACAGTAGTGCCTCTTAATGGCAATAAAAGAAAAACACTAGTTGTGCTCTTGAATAAGCTTAGGCAAAAAGGATGAGGGACGACGACATTAATGAACACCACATTCTTTGGGCTGGTAGTCAAATAGTTGATTTCTAATAACCTACCTCCGCTGTCTGTCCAAACCAAGTGGCACTGCAGTGACTTTTTATTAATTTGTATTTTGTGCTCTGGCAGTACTAACCCCCCCCCCCACACTCCCCCTTCCATTGGGTGACTCCCCTGGTTGCTGCGCTAGGCCAGCTGATGCCTCACTCCATACAACACCTGCCACAAAATGACTCACTCCTCAGTACTGAAAAGCACCTCTCCAAGTGCTGACACGTGCACTGCTAATAAAAACATTACAGTGAGCGCCTGGCATAATGACATAGCAGGCCTTGGGGGCGGAACCAGCCACCACTGCAATCTGTGGGGTGGCACTACATTATTTACAGCCCAGGCAATATGAACAGCATGGGGAAAGATTAAAAGTAGCATTTGGAAGGATCTGTAACAAGTGTTTGCTCACCTCTGGACTCCTTTTTATCTGTAGATGAGAATAATCTACGAGAAACTAGTTTTATTTTCTTGGATTTAATTTCATAGCTTCTTCCTTGTGTGTCAATATCCTCATATTGGTTACTTCCATTATTAAAGAGTTTGTGGTATGACCTGTTATTTAATGTGACACCTGTATGTAATAGGATTCATATTTTTAGAAAACATTTTTGGTAAATACTTAAGCAAACAGCACATTTCCTAGCTACTATAGGAGAGGTTAGGAAATGTGTAACCTACAATAGTTGTGTATACATACATAATTTTATTTTCTGAAACTTGGAGGAATTTGTTATGTGAGTAATCTGATAATTAATGGAAAACTTACAATTATTTGTATGTTATTATATTGAATTCCACTTTCTATCAGCCACTTAATAGATGGTCCAGCAGAGTATATTTAACTCAGGCTACATGGTCAAATTGAGTATTGTAGTTTGTCTACAAGCAAAAATGTATCTGATTATTTTCCCCCAAATTATCCCTGCGTTACCACTTTCTTATAAAAATAATATTTGGGTACTATGCTGGTGAGCCACAAGATGTCCCTGTTTCCCAGTTTTCATTTTCCTAAGATGTAAATTTTGTTTAGTTGTATAGCCATGTTGAAAATGACACAATTCTAGCGTTGCAGCAGAAAATATTTGCAGATAGCAGTGGTGGATTCTTGAGGAGGGGGCACACACAAAGGCATGTGACACCCTGTCGTTTAAGATTTTTATTTTAAAATTAACTGACTTTAAGGTTCCCACCACCAGTATTAAAAGGCTCCCAATTCTGGTAATCAAGGGGGCCTGCTGCCAGCAATCAAAGGGACCTTCTGTCGGCAATGAAAGGTACCTGCTTCGGACATTAAATGGGGTCTGAACATGGTCAATCAAAGGGTCCTGTTGCCGGTGCACAAAATCTAGCCGAGGCCCCCAGTGTGACTGTATGGAGCATTAGGCTGTAAGAGTGTCAGTGGGTGGAAGGGAAAGCTGGCATTGCTCAAATATATAATGATCTTGGGTTAAAAAAGGGGATTTTCGTAAGAACTTACCGTTTGAACCCCTTTCTCTGGGCAGTATTCAATTACTTTAATCGCGTTGTGCAGCGAATCCTGTTTAGGATTCGCTGCACAGTCGCCGTGTTCTGGAGGGCTGGAGCCTTCGCTGCCAACCCTCGCTGACACAGTATTCAATGCCGCAGGGGTCTCGCTGCCCCAGACGGCGAATGTTAACCCCTGGGGGGGATGGCGGCAGGCAGAGAGATGGAATTCTCCCTGCCTGCCCCAGAATGTATGTGGGTGGGAGGAGAGCTCCCTGGGACCCAGGCAGCACAAGCTGCCCCCCGGGAGAGCTAGCAGGGGACCGGGTAGGAGCCGCTAACACTGCCCCCTGCTGGCTGTTATGTGTAAAAAGAATATATATATATATTTTTTCAATTAAATATATATTCATGTGCTGTAAGCACATGAATAAAAATAGCATTATTTTAAAAGTTCACATTCCACCATGAAAAGATGGCGATTGCTACACGGTGACACACAGCGAAAATCACTTAGAAAGCAATTCGCCATCTTCTCATTGAATACACTCACGGCGAATCACATTGAAAAACCACAGCGAATTGCACAGCGAATTGTGGAGACTATCAGACGGTGAATTGTCCGTCATTCACTGTTCGCAGACTGTGAAAAGTGCACGTTGAATAGGGTGATTCACTTTCTGACACGAAAAATCACCTTCCACAGTGAAAATAGCACAAATTGGCCATGAAACATGGCAAATTGGCCTCATTGAATAATGCCCTCTGTCCATCCTGGTGACACAGCTAACCTTGGGATGTAGGAGGATCCGCAGGAGCCAAGGCACCTATGCTGAAGTCTTTGGACGCTTTGGACGCAGGCTCCTCCCTTCTGCATCCCTTCATGCTTCAGTTCAACTTCTAAAGCACACTAGGATACATAACTGAGTACAGTGCCTGAACATCTTACATGCACAATCATATAACCATAACATGACAATCACATGGACAGTATAACTTACTGAGCGTAGGGAAGGATCGCTGTGTCACCAGGATGGACTCAGAGAAAGGGGTTCGAACGGTAAGTTCTTACAAAAATCCATCCTGGTCACACAGCTAACCTTGGGATGTTCACGAGCCGGCCCTTTGGGGGGGGGGGTACACTCAGACTAACAGTTTTCATCACTGCCTGTCCAAATAAAGCGTCCGACGCAAACTCATGAAATCTGTAAAATGTGGTAAAGGTATGAACAGAGGACCAAGTGGCAGCCCTGCACAACTGCTCTGCTGTAGCCCCATGACGCACAACCCAAGAGGAACTCCGCCTTGAACAGGAGGTCGTCCAGGTAAGGGATAATAACTATCCCTTTCAGTCTGAGGGTTGCTGCCAGTGGTGTAACTAGCTTTTGGGCACCCCCCGCCGTTAAAGGGAGGGCGCCCACCCACGCACCCCGCCGCACCAACCCCCGCCCGCCGCACCAACCCCCGCCTCGCCACCCATGCAAACCCCCCCATCCCCCGCAGTCTTACCTACGCTCAGTACGCGCTGGTCCCGGCTCCCTTCTTCTGCTAGGAGGACCACCACAAAATGTCCGCCCCCATGCAGCAGACAGTTTCAGAGAACGTTCTGCTAAATGGGGGCGGACATTTTGTTGTGGTACTCATAGCAGAAGAAGGGAGCCGGGACCAGCGCGTACTGAAGACACTGACAGGTAAAGACTGCGGGGGATGGCGGCGGGGTGTAACTATAGCACTGCGGCCCCCGGCGCCCGCACGTGCACAGCACCCCCCCGCGGTCGCGGGGGCTGCGGTGCTATAGTTACGCCCCTGGTTGCTGCCATGACAGCCATCACTTTTGTAAAGACCCTCGGCACCGTGGCCAGAGCCTGGAACTGTAAATGTGTCTCTCCTATTGCAAAACTTAGTAAGGACTGATGTTCCTTGCATATAGGCACATGCAGATAAGCATCTTGGCTATCCACTAATGCTAGAAATTCCCCCGGCTCTATGCTTAATAGTACTGACCGTAAGGATTCCATGTGAAAATGGTCCACCCATAGATGCAGGTTCAAAGACTTTAAATTTAGAATGGGTCTGAAAGACTCGTTTGGTTTGGGGACCAAGAAAATAATTGAATAAAATCCTTCCTTTCCTCCTGAGGTACCGGGACACTACCCCTTTGTCTGCCCCCAAACGAGCCTCCCATGGCAAAGGGGTAGGAAGAAATCTTCCTGGGGGTAACCCCGAGATTTATCTGGTAACCCCTGGAAACAATGGAATAAACCCAAGGATCCGTGGTGGGATTTTTCCACCTGTCCCGAAAATGCAGGGGGCGACCCCCCACTCTGAGGCCAGAACGGGGAGTCTCTGCCCCGTCATGCAGAGGACTTATCCTCTCCTTTGGACACATGTTTCTTAGTAAAGGCCTCGAACCCGGATTTAGGGGCCCTCCCTTTACTGGCTGGGAACCTACCTCTTCCCGCCTGTCCTCTATTTGATGCTCCGCCCCGAAAGGAGGAGCGAAAGGAAGGCTTAAAAGCTCCAAATTTATATCCTGAAGTCTTGGATGTAGTGGGATGAAAAGTTATCTTCCCACTAGTACAGTGGTTCCCAACCCTGATCCTCAAGTACCCCCAACAGTGCATGTTTTGCAGGTCTCCACACAGAATCACAAGTGCTATAGTTAGCTCCACCTGTGAATCTTTTCAAATGTGCCTGAATGAGTGCACCTGCCGGGTGACCTGGAAAACGTGCACTGTTGGGGGTACTTGAGGACCAGGGTTGGGAACCACTGCTCTAGTACCCTGCTTTATAATGGATTCAAGCTCTGACCCAAAAAGCAACTCTCCTTTAAAAGCCAAAACTTCAAGCGACTTCTTAGATTCGCTGTCTGCTTCCCAGGCCTTTAGCCAAAGGGCTCTCCTCGCTGATACAGATGTGGCGGAAACCTTAGACGCCATCCTAGCGCCCACTTTCCCAGCCTCACAAATGTACTCTGCAGCACATCTGAGCTTTTCAGACAGTGTAAAAGCCTCTGAAACAGGATGGAGCCGACTCCCTAATGCTTCAGCCCACTTAATTATTGCCTTGGAAACCCAGACAGAGTGAAACCAACTCCTTCAAAGACCACCGAATTTTCTTAAACACACAGTGTGCACCCTGTCTTCCTCAGACAAATGTAATGTCTGTTTTACAGCAAGGATCAAATCCTCAATACCAGGGACAGAAGCTTCAGCCTCTTCCCTCTGGTCCCAGCACAAATCCTCCTCACACACACCCTCTTCCTCAGAATCCAAATTCAAAAGTGGGGGTGTAGAAACTGGGTGTCTAGGAGAAATAATCTCAGAGGACTTGGAAAACTGTTCCATAAAATAGTTCATCTTATGAACCCCTTATGCAGTGTCCTGGATGACCTGCAATAATACAGGATCCCCCTGAGATGGGGTAATGGAGCGCATAGAAGTTTGGGAGGAAGAAATATGTCCAGGAGACTTCACTAAGTCTGTTTAATGCCTCCACCAAGGCATTCATGGACCTCCCCAACGCAGCAGCCCACACAGATTCAGACTGCTCAGACCTCTGGGCTTGCGCTGCACTGGGTACAGAATCACATAAGGGGCACAAATCCCCTTGATCCATCTGTTCACATGTTAATTTAACCCCACAATACTTGCAGTTAAGGCAGCAGCATTACATCCTTGAGTCATAATAACCAGTGCATAATGTCAGGCAAAGCACAAACTAATGTAACAGTGTACCTATCTGTCTGCTTTTTGCTGCCAGTGACCCTCAGCGATCAGCGGGGGAAGTGCTGCCTAGGAGAAACTTCACTCTCTGTACTGTGAATGAACAGCCTTGCTTCAGCTCCGCAACTTGAGAGAAAATGGCACCAGCACACAGAGCAGGAAGAGACCAAGTCTCTGCTTCAGCGGGAAAGTACAGCCTTTTTGGCGCCTTTCCCCCTTTAGCCGCTCCCACAAGTGTCTCTCCTCACCTCCAGTACCTCCCCTTCTTTCTGGGACCACTTGGAGTTGTCCAGCAGCGCTGGACTCCTGTAATAGACTTCACCTCCCACAGTGGGATTTCAGTCTATAAGCCCTTCCAAGATGGCGGCCGCCATAGCGGGGGGTTCGTCCCCCACGATCCCCCCCCTAAGTAGGGAGCCGGTTCTGGACACCCCCAGAGCCCAGGAAAACCTCACAGAGCCTGAGGTTAAGCATTGTGCAGAAGGAGCAGACAGAGTCCCTCTGCACACAGAGAGCTGACAGGACGCACTTCTGTCAGCCTCTGCTGCGCTCTCAGTGTGTGCAAACTTCTTGTCAGAAGTAACACACTGGAAAAAAACCTGAACTAACTAGTGAATTAATAAAATAATAAACACCTAGCTACTCTATCTTTAAAAAATCCAAAGAGAAAAAAACAGCTGCAGCGTGCAGCCGATCAGCATAGCACCCACTTCTGTGGGCACCTAAAACAAACTGAAGCATGATGGGATGCAGAAGGGAGGAGTCTGTGTCTAAAGACTTCAGCATAGGTGCCTTGGCTCCTGCTGACCCTCCTACATCTCATGGTTAGCTGTGTCACCAGGATGGATGAAAAATAAAAACCCTTCATCAAACACAGAATGAAATATAAATCATCATACAATTCATAATGGTCTTCAGGAGATCAAATAGTTGTTAATTCGACTAAAAAAGAGCTACGCTTAATGCGTTTCAGACATTAGAGTCCTTCTAGAAGTGTACGAGTCACTGCTGGTATGTCGCTTGGGGTTGGATCTCATTATCCGGAACTGGGGTCTGACTATTTCCATTGTACATTTTGGATGCCCACGATTGACCAAACTACTGCTATTTGCCTGTTTTCCGATTCTTGTTTACATGCGGTCTATATCATACTATATTGTAAGTGCAGTTTGTTATTGGAATCTCGGTTTTTAAAAGGTTATTTTGCACTATTTTATGCTCTTTGTGTCTCCCTATATACAGTATGATACTGCCAAGTTCATGTGGGATGAGAGACTCTTTACAGATTTATTTAAGAGGAATATGAAGGACAACGCATCCTATAAATTCTGGAATATATAAAGCTGACAAACTACTTGAACGCCTGAAGAACATTGGGGGTTATTCAAATCCATTTGCATTCCCCGTGCATTAGCATGGGGGACCGATGGTCTGCGCAGACGCATTTCTGCGCATATGCAGATGCAGGGTGCGTGCACCCACAACGAACAGTCTGTTCACCAGGTGCATGCACCCAGGACAGCGTCAGGCAGCTCCATGTTAAACATCCATTCGCAGACTGTGCGTGGGAACACATGCTGCGAGGGGGGGGGGTTTCATACTTGATTCTTTGAGTATTCTGGATGTACAGTATACTCGCTTTGCGCCTTTTTTCAGATGCACTTGTTGTTTACATGTGCACCTATCTGATATTCACTATTTTATTCATTCCCGTTAGATGAAAGTACATTTTCCGTTGAAATCGGTTATATAGAAAGCGATTTCACCGCACACCCCGGGTATGGGTCATTCCATATTAGGTCGACATAATTTGGGTCGACCACTGAATGTCGACATGGCTTAGGCCGACACAGGAAATATGTCGACATGGCTAAGGTCGAAAGGATTGCAAAGTCGACACAAGCATTAGGTGGACAGTCAAAAGGTCAACATGAGTTTTTCGCGGTTTTTGTCCTGAATGTCGACATGGACACAGTCAAAAGTATACCACTGGGCTCGCCATCCTTCATGTAAACTATTTTATTCTCCCACCATGCCATAGGATGGTGGGAGTATAGGTAGGGCATGAAATACAGCCTTTTGGCACATGTTGGCTAAAAAAAATGTGAAAAACTCATGTTGACCTTTTGACTGTCGACCTTCCCATTGTCGACCTAATGCTTGTGTCGACCTATTACATTCCTCGACCAAAGCCATGTTGACCTGCAGTGGTCAACTCAATGCATGCTGACCTAAATAGGGTCAACCTAATGACCGTATCCCCACACCTCAGTGTCCTTCAAGGAGTCAGAAGAATTTCACTGAAAATCAAAAAATCCTATTGTTTTTGCTGTTATGGAAATTAAAAAATTGTTGCTTTAGTTTTAGAATTGCATTACTATCAAATGATGATGGGATGCTTCTACTAACAACAGACACGTTAGTTACATCCATCAATCACTGTTTTGTTCTCCCCTAAAAAACAATAATTAAGCAACTAAATAACTATTAACAGAAAGACTATTAGCAGTATGATATACTGGACATACCAGATTCATGGATATTTACATGTGTCATTTCACAGCTAGAAGTTCTGCTCACATTTGATTTTGAATGGCAGGAGGCACAACTATTGTCCTGGAAAGAAATAGGATATTGCTTGATCCAAATATTTTTATAAAAACAAAAACAAGCTTTCAGCTATACACTGGCGCAGTGCACAAACTTGTTTCTAACTTCGTGCAACAATGCACAATGCTCATTTCACATATTTTAAACCAGGTTTTTACTTTTAACCTATAATGGTGTGTGCTTCCCAAATGAGTGCCAGATGACTCACCGACAGCCAGGATTCCGAAGTCATTCATCCGACATCGGAATACAGACTGTTACAAGCCCGAGTTATAGAGACTATTTTCCATTGTGGGGGTCGTGGACCCCCATAGAGGGAGAATAGAACAGGTGACGAGCACAGTAAGCCACAGAACCCGCAGCGTGGCTTGCACAGTGAGGCTTGAATGCGCTCTGCTCCCTGTCAGGCTCCTGATAGTCTGGATGTCAGAGAAACGACCATCGGAATCCCAAATGTAGGCATCTTATACCAGTAGTTCTCAACCTCAAGTACCCCAAAGGCTGCATCTACAAAGTACCTTTTGACAGGTCCCTAAAATGGACCTGTTTGGCAGGAATGAGCCTGCACAAGTAAATCTATGGTTGCATCTACACATTGCTTTTTAGCAGGATGCAGTTGAAGAGCAGCTGTTTAGCAGAATGCTTACTCAAGAGAATATATACAAACAAGCATGCTGCATCCTACTAAACAGTATGTGTGTAGACACAAGAAGCTGCATCCTGCTAAACAGGATACTGTTCAACTGCATCCTGCTAAAATGCAATGTGTAGACACAGCCAAACAGTGCATGTTTTCCATGTATCCATACAGAATAACAAGTGAAATAATTAGCTCCACCTGTAGATCTTTTAAAATGTGTCAGTGAGTAATAAGTGGACCTAGAAAACATGAACTGTTGGTGGTACTTCAGGACTGAAGGTGTCCATACACCAGGGCTTGACAATTTTTTTTTTTTAAATATAGGAGCCAGGATGAAAGTGTAGGAGCCAGGCAAACTAGGGGTGCCCATACACGGTGCGATACACACCGTGCATTTTCATTTAGACCATTGCCGGGGGTGTGTGTGTGAAGTTACCATAGGCACGGCTTGAGCCAGCGCTGGGAGATAAGAGCAGCTCCCAGCGGCGGCTTTTCCATTGCAGTGAACACTGCACCCATGTTCAACTTAGAACACTTGCCTGGTTGAAAGACCGTTTATACCGCCTACAAACCCGGGTTAAGGCTGGTGTAAAAGTGGCAAGACAGTCACAGAAAAGAGAAGTGGATAGGAATAAATGTATTGGCCAATCATCTCTGCTACTTTATCTCTCCAGTTGATCACACTCCAAGGCTTACTACATGTTCCTAGAAGTTGTAAACTGATCATTGTGGCTCCCACCAATCCTCCCGCTGACATTACAGCCCTTGCTGGCACCAGGCAGCACCTGCTATTATACATTGCTGCATCCTGGCACCAGAGCGGTGTGGCCGGGGTTATATATAAGCACATAGGGTATAAGTAACAGTAACTTGTGTACATGGTGAAAACAGGAGGAGTCCGGAACGCCAGAATAGAAGGAAGTCATGCTGCAACCTGTGCTGCCATTTGGCATCTGTTTGTGTCCCTGTCAGGGCTCCGGCATGTGAGACCCCACTGGCACATGTGCAGCTGTATAACCACTGCTAGAACTCTCCTATCTCACCACCGCACCACTGTATACTATTCACCAGGAGAGGGGGGGTCGGGCATTGCTGTCGCTGCTCAGGAGGGGGAGAGGGAGGGTCGGGCACTGCTGCTCTGCTCTTGAGGGGTAGACGAGGAGTCAGGCAGCACTGCCATTGATCAGGAAGGGGGGAGTCAGGCACTGCTGCTGCTCTTGAGGGGGAGACAAGGGGTCCAGCAGCACTGCACTGCTGCAGCTGCTCAAGAGGGGGGACGAGGAGTTAGGCAGCACTGCCACTGGTCTGGAGGGTGGGGGGAGTTGGGCACCGCTGTCTGCGATTCCGCTGCTCTGGAGGGGGAGACGTGGGTCGGGCACTGCTGCTGTTGATCTCCCCATGCGATCTGCATGGGAATTGTGTGCGATGCGAACAGGACCTAGTTCAAAAAGTATGTGCAGCACATACTTTTTGATCTGTGCAATTTGATGCACGTGGGAGTTTGTATCGCACCTGCAAATCGCAGTGCGTATGGGCACTTTGAGGTTGAGAACCACTGCCTTATACCATACCGTCCCAAACTATTTAGGTTCTAAGTGCAAAAACTGTGCCTACATGTAATAATCCTTTAGTCCATTTTATCTCAATATGATATTTTAAAACCTCCAACCTAAAGGTGCGTACACACGTACAGATTTTCTGTCTGATCAGAATGATTTAAACAATTTGTCATTTGCTCCCATACATTTCCAGGTTTTTGTTACCACCAGATAAATCAGACAGAAAATCTGTACATGTGTACGCACCTTTACCTTCATAATAAACACAAGATCAGCTAAACTGAGTTTGTACATTTTTATGTGGTTTCCTGTGCACTCTGGACCTGATGCAGTGATGGATGCTTTTGGCCAAAGACGCAGTTGCTGTTCAAAAATATTCGGTTCTTTCTCATCTTTGCAGCCACTTCGCTCACCACAACTTTACTAAAGGTAATAAGTGGTGGTGTGAACACAGGAGGGGGGCGTGGACCCAGGGTGGTGTGGGTTACGCTACGTAAGTTCCGTAGCGTAAGCTGTGGCCGCAAAAATGAGGAAGTACCAAATATTCTACTGCCTGCAGGAGGCATCTGAAGGAAAAAGATGCCTCCTGCCAACAGCTCAGTTCCGAGTGTTTTGCATTGTGGAATCGGATTATTGGTGGCAGCATTGGCCATCTGAGTAAGTCTAAGCTTACTCAGAATGGCCACCTCCTGCCTGCTTGCGAGGTCAGTAAAACTTCACTGGACAATACAGACACTTCCCACTTAACAGGATGGACACAAAATGTTTTCTGTAAAACCAAGAAGTGTCACTGCTGTTCTGCCCATAGGTGCCCGCAGCAATTCAATTATGCTTTGGGCTTGGGGGCATTGTGAAAGATCTCACAGCAGACCTGCAAATGCACAGAGTGGCAACTATGCATGCGCCGATCTGTGAACATTGGAGATGTAAGTAAACCATTTGTTTAAAATACATCTCTTAATGAGGCCCATAGATAGCATAAACATTATGACCCCTATATTAGTAATGTGTGGATATGAATTAATAAAAATAAGTAGCTATTGCAGTATAATAATGTCTAAAAAAAAAATGTATACAAAAAAAATATTGTACAACTAATTTAATAAGGGTAATTTTTCCACCTTTTTTTCTGGATGTGCTTGTATCCCAGTTTTGCTTAAGATGGGTGAAGATGTTCTCAAATTCTGCTCACTATGTATATCTTCTGGTATAGCTAGAATGTTCACGCCACTTATAGTAGTGTCATCCAGTTTGGCCTACAGTGGATGGAACATAAATCACAGAATTGTTATCATCTATAACTTTATTTTTATTTTTATAATACATCATATGAAATTATGAAACTCGCTAAAATCACCCTCACTACACTGCAGCCCATCCTTCACTCACACTACTCCCTCTGCATTTTCGACTAGCTCAAATCCCATGGCCTTTTTAACGGGATGCAGTTAATATCCCGGCGGTCGGGATCCCGGCGTTCAGAATCCCGACGCCGGAATCCCGACCGCCGAAATACCGACATATTCTCCCTCCGTGGGTGTCCACGACACCCCTGGAGGGAGAATAAATTAGTGTGCCGAGCGTAGCGAGGCACCGGGCCCGCTGCGTGGCGAGCGCAGCGAGCCCGCAAGGGGGAGCGATCCACGTCCCCCCCTTGTCGGCATTTCGGCTGTCGGGATTCCGGCGTCGGGATTCTGAACGCCGGGATCCCGACCGCCGGGATTCAGTACTGAATCCTTTTTAACTAACCATCTTGCTCCTACTGAGCTGAATCTGAGGTGTGCATAAAGTGGTTATAGATCCATGAAGCCGCATAAGACAAATTTACTACCTTCTGCTAATGCAACATTCTGTTCAGCTAATGTGCATTGCAAGCCAATTGATATAACACCAGGTGCTGTGACCATCATTGGTATTGGCACTTGTGCCAGCCCCAAGCTAGGTACAAGATATCTGGCAAAATGGACATAAATTCCCCAACTGCACAACCGAGAATTACAGAGATTTTGATACATGCCCACAAAACGTAATTAAGTCAGGATGCTTACGTGCGATCCCATCTACAACCACCCACGTGCCGCCTCACAAAATTTACTATTTCTCAGATAGACAGTGCCAGCAATGCTCGATGCCACTCATAATAGGAAGAGGACATATGCAAAGATGCAAATCTACTGTACTGTATGCAATGGTGCCATTTGCTTCTGTGCACAGAGATCTATAATGCCCCTTCCCCACTGCAGCTCTTAAACGGTAAATTGCTGTTTTTTCCCCACAATTTACCATTTAAGGCTGCAGTGGGAAAGCGCCAGAGTTGAAATACCGGTTAAAGTTAACCGATATTTCAACCCGTTTAAAAAGAAGAGTCCTACACGTTTAAATACAGTTTTTAAGGCAGTGGGAATGCCTCTTAAACGGTATTTAAAATCCCACACTACTTCCCCCTCCCCTGGTACCTTTCCTGGAAGGGTACCTGCACCGCACCCACCCCCTCCCCTGGCACTTACCTGCTTGGGGGATCCGGGCAGCGGGGTCTGGCATGGGCACAGAACTTCAGGTCCCTCCCTGTGGCTGGTGATGGATGCAGGGCAGTGGGGAGGCAGCGGGGTGGGGTCCATTTGGGATCCGGGCAGTCCCTGGGGCTGATGGTAACTAGTAGTTCCCACTATGCGCATGTGTAATGAGCGCAGTGCATATAAATGAGCCACTCATTACATATGCGCATATGTAATGAGATACTCATTTATATGCATGGCGCTCATTACACATGCAATGGTTCACTGCGATGTGAATAGCACTTAAACGGTATTTAAAACGGTAATCTAGTGCAATGTGAATGCTAATACCGTTTTAAATACCGTTTAAAAATACCGGTATTTTAACCGGCTCTGCAGTGGGAAAGCAGCATCAGACTCCAAATCAGCCTCATTGTCTAAACATTGCCTTAACACTCTGCACCAGTGGTTACCAAACTAGGTGCCCTGGGGCACTTGCAGAAGTGGCAAGATTGGTGGTCTATCAAATCAAGTTATTTTTGTTTAATGTGAAAACAGTGCTGTTAGCTGCCAATAACACATGGGTAAACAAATGTCCACCAATACCACATAAGTTAAGGGGCAAATACATTGTACAATTTTGGCTACCTTTGGGCACTATGTGTGTAAGTTGAATTACTACTGGGGGCGTCATGTGTACAATCGGCAATACTGCAGGCATTATGTGGGTAAGCGGCACACATAGCAGTATAAGTGGCACTACTTAGAGCGTTATGTGTGTAAACTGTACTATTGCTGGCATTATATGTGTAAACTATGGGTGAGCGGGTTCGGATTTCCCAAAATCCGAATACCGCTGGACACATTAGATCCCAGTACAAACCCAAGAACTGTTTGGGGATTACCTCCAGGCTCGGGTCTCAGAACATGGTAAAACGTCATCATCCCGCCGTCAGATCTTGCGAGATCCAGACTCAATATAAGTCCCTGCTACCTGCCGCCATCTTTACTCCGGCATTGGAGAGGGTAGTAGGTGGACGGGTCTCTCTGGTGCTGTGGTGGTGGGGACCTGGGGCCTTATTCTAGTTCACTCTTTCTAACAAAATCCTTCTTAGATGGACAAAACCATGTACACTGCAGGTGGGGCAGATGTAACATGTGCAGAGAGAATTAGATGTGGGTGAGTTATTTTGTTTCTGTGCAGGGTAAATACTGGCTGCTTTATTTTTACACTGCAATATAGATCTCACTTTGAAGTAAAACCCCACCCAAATCTAATTCTCTCTGCACAAGTAACATCTGCCCCCCTGCAGTGCACATGGTTTTGTCCATCTAAGAAGGATTTTGTCAGAAAGAGTGAATTAGAATAAGGCCCCTGGTGTATTAGTCCAGTCCTGTGTTTCTGTAAGTCCATTGGTGCTGCTGTATAGATCCAGTCCAGTGATACTGCTGTATAATTCCAGTCCAATGATACTGCTGTATATTTCCAGTCCAGTGATACTGTTGTATAATTCTAGTCCAGTGATACTGCACTTAACCCCTTGGGTGGTATGCTCGATCATATGCCGGAGCTCCCCTGACCCCCTCTTTCCCAGCCGTCATGTAGTTTCCTGCAGTGACGTAGGCGGCAGAATTGTGGATGTTCGGGGCGGCTCGGCGGGATTTGGGAGAGTTCAGGTGCCCGAGTCCTCCCGAGCCGCCGTGAAACATCCCCGAGCCTGCCGCTTGTGTGGTCAGTGATGACTGACAGGCGGCAGGGAAGCTCCGGCATTAGCACGTGAGGTGAGGGGGGGCTTGTGTGATATGTAGTGGGTTTTGATGGGGATAAACCTGTTCTGGTAGGTTTGTCCTGCCCCAGCAAAACCCACCACTCAAGGGGTTAAAGTCCAGTGATACTGCTGTATAAGTTCAGTCCATCGGTACTGCTGTTAAAATCCAGGGTACTTGTTTCCTAGCACGGCGCCCGCGATTTTGATTGTATTGATCGCGGCCGCAAAAATCGCGTCGATCGCATCGCATGCCAACCAAATCGCATGCGATGGACGTGATTTTTGCATTGGAATCAATGTAAAATGGTCCCTGAGACCCAATTTTACAATGATTTCAATGTAAAAAGCCCCCAAACCCCCCATTTTCATTGCAAACCCCCCCTCATGGGTGAAATGGGCCTCCATTGTTAACGCCACCCCACTATTGACGCCAACCCAAAGCGTGGCGAGCGCAGCGGTACGCGTCCTCCGACCTTTTCATACCCCCACTATACACGTCGGCGTGGAGTTGATTTTATAAAGTGTGGCGAGTGCAGCGAGCCACCGAGCCCGAAGTGTGGCGAACGCAGCGAGCCCCGCGCATAACTTTACAGGTATACGCGGCCCCTCGCGGGGCTCGCCACGATTCGGGCTCGCTGCGCTTGCCGCACTTTATAAAATCAACTCCACGCCGACGTGGATAGTGGGGGTATGAAAAGGTCGGAGGACGCGTACCGCCGCTGCTCGCCACGCTTCTGGTTGGCGTCAATAGTGGGGCGGCGTTAACAATGGGGGGGCATTAAGCATACTTAATACCCATGAGGGGGCATATACAATGAGAAATTGGCCATATTGGCCCATTTCCCATTGTTCCCTATGTAAAATCGCGTTGATCGCCATTATAATGGCATGCGATCGATGAGATTTTAACTTTAAAATTCATTTAACATTGTTCTCTATGGGAAAATCGCGTTGATCGCGTCAGTCGCATCGCGTTCCATTATATTGGCACGCGATGGACGCGATCAACGCGATTTTCTCTTTACCGGCAATTAAAGCTGGTAATTGACAGAAAATCGCGTCCAACCTTGACTTAAGGCATGCGATCAACCCCGACGGGCGCCGTGCTAGGAAACAAGTACCAAATCCAGTGGCACTTCCTTTAAAGTCCAGTCCAGTGATACTCCAGAAAGTTAATGGTGATGTGGTGTGCTTAAATGAGGCAACTAGCGAGACATTTGTTGTACAGTATGTAGAAAAGATAGAACTGCGCACCCAATAAGGAATTAATAAATAATATTAATTTATTAAAATGAAATTAATAATAATAATAATAATAATAATAGTACAATGTATACATCTAGAGGCAAAAAGTCTTATTTTTACCTTCTAAAGAAATTAGGTATTTAAAGACAATATGAAAATAAAAAAGGAAAAAAATACAACCAGTTGTATGTAAAAAATAGGATTTTGGTACCTACCGGTAAATCAGTTTCTCTGAATCCGCAGGGAACACTGGTTTACTGTGGGTATTGGAGCTGGGAAGCTGGGCACAATAAAGACATTTGAACAGGCTGGCTCCTCCCCTCTAATACACAGAAGCCCTCAGTTTAGGATATTGGGGAAAGAGAGGAGATGAAGAACCAAACACAAACAAACTAAGAAACCATCCAACCGGATAATATAGTCCCTGGACTACGAAACAATAACAGGCAGGCCACACCGAGCCGGGAGGGTCACCAGTGTCCCCTGCGGATTCAGAGAAATGGATTTACTGTTAGGCACCAAAATCCTATTTTCTCTTACATCCTGGCAGGGGACACTGGTTTACTGTGGGGAGGTTCCAAAGATAGCCCCCTGGGAGGGAGAGCTCAATGGAGCCTGCAATACCAAACGTCCGAACCTTGTGGATGAAGAAGCAAAGGTATCGAACCTGTAAAACTTAACAAATGTATGAGCGGACGACCATGTCACCGCTCTGCAAAGTTGAGACAAAGAAGCACCATGGGCTCCTGCCCAGGATGTACCTACCGATCTGGTAGAATGAGTCGAGATGGAGTACGACCATCAGAAATGGACGTTTGGAGAATAACGAATCTGATCCACCTTGCCAACGTCTGTGTGGTGGCCGGCCAACCTCTGTGGACCGCCTCATAGAGGACAAAAAGAGAATCAGACCCACGGATAGGAGCAGTCTTGAAGACTTAAAACCGTAAGGCTTTTACCACAGCTCAAGAGGCTGAACCCGGTGAATCTTCCTGAAAAGCAGGGACAACAATTAGCTGGTTAATATGGAATTCCGAAACCACCTTCGGAAGAAACGTAGGCAGTGCATGGAGTTCCGCTTTGTCATCATGGAAAATTAAGTAGGGTGGCTTGCAGGATAAGGCACCCAGCTCAGAGACTCGTCAAGCCGAAGCCAAAGCGAGAAGAATCACCGTTTTACAAGTTAGGAACTTCAAGTCTATATCTTCCATTGGTTCAAAAGTGGGAGACTGAAGGTAAGACAACACCAAATTGATGTCCCATGGAGGGGGGGAGGCACAAATGTAGGCTGAATTCCCCCTGAAGCAAAGTCTGTAATTAAAACGGTTTATTGATGTGTGTGTGGCCACTGGGAACCAATACATTATATTACTTTCCAGTCCATTTTCACGAACCAGCTTTAAGGATATCCAATTGAGAAGATCACCATACCACTGGGAGGAAAAAGAAACCTTTACAGGTTTGAAAAAACTACACCTCACAGTTAGTCGGGTACTCCCACCACTTCACGATACGCAGAACTGCAATCACTTATTTCAATATTTACCTAATCACTTGCTTTGTTTTACTTTTGTTTTATATACGCACCATCGGAATCCATAACTTTGGGAGCCATCACAATAATAAACACTACTCCGCCAAAATAAGAGACACGGCACATACAGGATTTATACATACGATATTATTGTGTATATATAAGGTTTTTGATGCATTTATGTTGTCTTGCCAATCTAGTAACACCATTTAAAGTGTGCGATTCTGGAAGAATCCCCTCCAATCCCTTTGTATTTTTGACTTTCTAGGGTGTAGGTGACACCCAGGAGGACTCTCTTCTGAGGCTGCATTGCACCACCAGAAACTGTTATCCAAAGCCTCTTTTTCCTGCAGTGATAAAAACAGGGGTTTGGCCAGTGGGGGCACTCCCCCTACCCGCAATGCCATGCCCCTTCACCACCAGGCCACATACATTACATATATGATGGCAATGAGGTTCATTAACCCCTTCCCGACATTTGACGTATATATACGTCATGGCCGGGATGTACTTCCCGACACATGACGTATATATACGTCATGACTTTAAACTGTCACCGCGTCTATAGACGCGGTGACAGTTTAAACATGTCTGCTGTCCCTGACAGCAGACATGTCCCAGCATGCCCAGGGGGGGTGGCGATGCCTCCCCCCCGTCGGCGATCGCTGTGATTGGCTGTTCAATGTGAACAGCCAATCGCAGCGTTTTCCTGTGTTACCGGCGAATCAGACGCTCGGTAACACAGGGATCAATCACCGCCGGGTGTGAGGGGGTCACCGGTGATGACCACACCTCACCCCACCTGCCCCCAAGGCTGTGATCGGACCGACGGACCAATCACAGCCATGGCGCGTGATTTAAACTAACGGTGACTGCGCTGCAGACGCCATTCCGGTCTGGAATTGCGTGCAGAGCGGTCACCGTGCCAATCTGTTGTGATATACTGACCTGATCCTTGCCTGATACTTACCTGATCACCGCTGGTAGCGTGCTGCCAGCAGCTGGATGCTTCCTGGATCTTGTGACTTCCTGTGTGCTGCTGCTGCAGTGTCATAGAGTGACAGATAGTGAGAGATAGTGACAGAGAGTGATAGAGAGTGCTATATTTTGTGTCTGCTGCCCCCCCTTTTGTGCTGATCAGTATATCTGTGCTGATCAGCAACTTTTTGGGGGTGCAGGTTTTTTTTTTTTTTATATATATACCTGTCAGTTGCACCAAAGGTTGTGCTGCCTGTGCAACTGACTGCTGCCCCCCCTGCTGCCCCCCCTTTTGTGCTGATCAGTATAAATTAACTGATCAGCAACTTTTTGGGGGTGCAGGTTTTTTTTTTTTATATATACCCTGTCAGGTTGCACCCACAGTTGTGTGCCTGCTGCCCCTCACTGCTAATCAGTGTTGCATCACTGCATCACTGATCTGCAGTTTTTTTTTTTGGGAGAGTGCAGTGGGGTTTTGTTTTTACACCCACGTTGCTTTTGTGGGTGTCCTGTGGCCGCTGAGCGCTGATCAGTGACGTACATCACTGAACAGCATTTTTGGCACAGGGTTGATATAATTTTTTTTCTGCAGTTTTTTTAAATTTTTTTTTTTTTTGGAGAGTGCTGTGGTTTATTTTTTTTAAATTGTTTTTACACCCACGTTGCTTTTGTGGGTGTCCTGTGGCCGCTGAGCGCTGATCAGTGACGTACATCACTGAACAGCATTTTTGGCACAGGGTTGATATAATTTTTTTTCTGCAGTTTTTTTAAATTGTTTTTTTTTTGGAGAGTGCTGTGGTTTATTTTTTTTAAATTGTTTTTACACCCACGTTGCTTTTGTGGGTGTCCTGTGGCCGCTGAGCGCTGATCAGTGACGTACATCACTGATCAGCATTTTCGGCACAGGGTTGATCTATTTTTTTTTTGGATCAAATTCCTGTTGCCTTTGAGCGCTGTTCAGTGACGGACGTTACTGACCAACATCTGTGCTCAATTTTTGGCGCAGGACCTTTTTTTTTTAAACCCCTTCAAGGTTGTACCAAAAGCTGCCTTGAAGTTGCTGAGTGACGTACATCACAGATCAGCATTTTTGCCACAGGGTTGATCTAATTTTTTTTTTTTTTTATTGGGATCAAATTCCTGTATAAAGTATTTTTTTTTCTGCACTACATACACACTACACACTACATAACCCCCGTGTTGAAATAAAGTTTGTACCCCCCCTACACTATACACGTGTTGAAACATTACACTTACAGAAACACAAAAATAAAAATGTCATCCCAAATGTCATCCCAGTCATCCAGAAGAATGTATTCAGCGGAGGAGGCATATGCCATGCTTGCCTCTGACTCTGACACAGCCAGTGATGCAAGCGGGGAATTTGAAGGATTCGTCTTAACCTCATCTTCCTCCTCTAGTGATGAGGGACCCCCTCAAAGACGCCCCCGTAGAGCAGCTGAGACCCCCCCCCCAAATGATTGATCCCGTATGGACCCCACCACCAGACAATTTTGAGCCCCAGGTTCCTGAGTTTTTGGCCATCCCAGGAATCCAATTTGATTCAACAGGTCTCAGAGAAATTGACTTTTTCAAATTATTTTTCTCTGATGATTTTATAAATTTAATGGTGGACCAAAGTAATTTATATGCCCAGCAGTTTATTGCTCAAAACCCCACGTCATCATTTGCTAGGTGGACCCCTGTAGATGCAGTAGAGATGATGACGTTTTGGGGTCTGGTGTTACATATGGGCATAGTAAAAAAGCCAGAAATTAGGCAATATTGGAGTACAGATGTTCTGTACAGCACCCCACTTCACCGTATGGCCATGACTCGGACTCGTTTTGAGACAATCCTTAAATTTTTACATTACACCGATAATGCACAGTGCCCACCCAGAGATGATCCCACCTTTGACCGGCTATTCAAAGTCAGGCCGGTCATTGATCATTTCAGTGCCAAATTTGCAGAGATGTACATCCCTGAAAAATTTATTTGTATCGACGAGTCCCTTATACATTTTAAAGGAAGGGTTAAATTCCGCCAGTACCTTCCCAGTAAGAGGGCAAGGTATGGCATAAAAATGTATAAACTGTGTGAAAGCACCTCAGGGTACACCCACAGGTTTAGGGTATATGAAGGGAAGGATTCAAGAATTGAACCGCCAGAATGCCCCCCCTCCCTCGTAGGTGTTAGTGGAAAAATTGTCTGGGATTTAGTGCACCCCTTCCTGGATAAAGGTTATCACCTCTATGTGGATAACTTTTACACTAGCATCCCCCTGTTTAAGGCCCTTGGTTCAAGAGGTACAGCAGCTTGCGGTACTGTGCGCAAGAACCAAAGAGGCCTCCCAAAAACGCACATTGCCCAAGTACTGAGAAGGGGTGAAAGCAGGGCACAATCCACCGAAAATATGTTGTTGGTCAAATATAAGGACAAGAGGGATGTCCTTATACTGACAACAATTCATGGAGACAGTACCACCTCCGTCCCTGTACGAGGTACCAGTACACACACCTCAAAACCTAATTGTATCCTAGATTACAATAAGTACATGGGCGGAGTGGATCTTTCAGATCAGGTACTGAAGCCGTACAGTGCCCTGCGGAAAACAAAAATCTGGTACAAGAAGCTGGCCGTGTATATCATCCAGATGGCACTGTATAACGCTTACGTGCTATTCCGTTCTACCAGCCAGAGGGGGACATTTATGCACTTTCAAGAGGAAGTCATAAAGGGCCTAATATTTGGGAACCAGCAGGCAGAGGGCCCCAGTACTTCTAGTACTGGCCCCCGTATTGTACCAGGGCAGCATTTTCCTAACGAAATCCCCTCCACTGCAAAAAAGGGCAGGACACAAAAAAGGTGCAAAGTTTGCTATAAAAAGGGAATAAGAAAGGATACTATTTTCCACTGTGAAACTTGCCCCGACAAACCCGGCCTATGTATAAAGGAGTGTTTTAAAATATACCACACATCTATGGATTATTAGGTTCATCATTTCACCGTGCTTCGGGGGTCTTGCTAATGCCACATAGCACCCACCATTCATTCCACCAGAATCTGAGCTGCAAAATCCAAATATCACTCCTTCCCTTCTGAGTCCTGCCATGCACCCAACTGGTATTTTTTGGTCACATATGAGGCATTGCCATACTCGGGAGAAATTGGGGCACAGATTTTGGGGTGCTTTTTCTCCTTCATACCTTATGAAAATGAAAAATTGAGCCAGAACTGCATTTTTGTGTAAAAAAATGTAATTTTTCATTTGCACAGCCCAGTTGTATCAAAATTGGTGAAACCCCTGGGGGTTTGAAATGTACACTATACCCCTAGATGAATTCCCTGAGGGGTGTAGTTTGCAAAATGGGGTCACTTGTGGGGGGGTTCCACTGTATTGGTGCTTCGGGGGTCTTGCTAATGCAACATAGCACCCACCAACATTCCACCAGAATCTGTGCTGCAAAATCCAAATATCACTCCTTCCCTTCTGAGTCCTGCCATGCACCCAAATGGTATTTTTTGGTCACATGTGAGGCATTGCCGTACTCGGGAGAAATTGGGGCACAGATTTTGGGGTGCTTTGTCTCCTTCATTCCTTGTGAAAATGAAAAATTTTGAGCCAGAACTGCATTTTTGTGTAAAAAAATTAATTTTTCATTTTCACAGCCCAGTTGTACCACAATTGGTGAAACCCCTGGGGGTTTGAAATGTACACTATACCCCTAGATGAATTCCCTGAGGGGTGTAGTTTGCAAAATGGGGTCACTTGTGGGGGGGTTCCTAACTTTTAGCATCTTATGGTGCCTAGAAACCTACATGGTGCCTAAAAAATAATCTCATAAAAAGGAGGCTCCAAAATCAAGTAGGTGCTCCTTCTATTATGAAGCCTGTGGTTTGGTCAACGTGCACACTAGGGCCACATATAGGATATCTATGAAAACAAAAGAATTGGGGGAATCAATTTTTAGTCACATTTTTAGTCACATTTCTCTAGTAAAATCTACTGTGTTCCTTAGAAAAATGTATTAAAATTGCAAATCTGCAAAAAAAATGAAATTTTGAAATTTCACCTACACTTTTAATTCCTGTGAAACACCTAAAAATGCTGTTTTGAATACTGTGAGGGGTGCAGTTTTTGAAATGGCATCATTTATGGGGGTGTCTCACATACAAGTCCCTCAAAGTCACATCAAAACTGAACTGGTCCCTAAAAAAATCAGTGTTTGAAATTTTCTTGAAAATTTGAGAATTTGCTATTCATATTTTAAGCCTCCTAGTGTCCAAAAAAATTAAAAGTAGGTTGAAATAATGATGGAAACATAAAGTATACATATGGTCTATGTTAGTTATTAACTATTTTGAGTGGTATGATTATTTGTCTCACAAGCAGAAAATTTAACATTTTGCAAATTGCAAAATTTTCAATTTTTTTACGACATTTTGGTATTTTTCACAAAAAAACACAGACTGTATCGACCAAAATTTACCACTAACTTGAAGTACAATGTGTCACGAGAAAACAATCTCAAAATCACTGGGATAAGTAAAAGCAAAAAAAGTTATCCCCACTTAAGTGATACATGTCAGATTTGAAAAAAAGGGCTCTGTCAGGAAGGCAAAAACAGGCTGCGGCGGAAAGGGGTTAAAAGGTAGTGAAGCCAGTGAAAACTTTGCTTTATGACAGATCAATTTATACAAACTTTGTTTAATGCTCAAAATGTAAAAAAAAATGTTTATATAAAATTACCCGCAATCTAGGTGTATAAAATGTAATGGTTAGAAATACTGCTTCACAGCACTGAGGTCATGTGTTTGGTTGCCACCATGGCTCTAACTGTGCAGAGTTTGTATATTATCCCCAAATTTGCGTGGGTTTCCTCTGGGTACTCCGGTTTCCTCCCACATTCTAAAAACTTACTGGTAGGTTAATTGGCTCCCGACAAAATGAACCCCAGAATGAATGTGTGTGCGTGTACATGTGGTAGGGAATATAGATTGTAAGCTCTACTGGGGCAGAGACTGATGTGAATGTTCCAATATTCTCTGCACTGTGGAATATGAGTGCGCTATATAAATAACTGGTAATAAATAAATAATAAAATAAATGTTTATAAAAACAAATGCATTTTGCGTTTAGACCTAGGTTCCATCCCCAAGATACTACAGCATCTCATTATGGTGTGAAAATATTCCAATACACAGAGAAATCTGATATCCAAAAGACTTCTGGTCCCAAGCATTTTGGATACAGGAGACATAACCTGTAATATATAAAATGTTTGTTACCAATCAAAAAGCACTGCATCGAAGCAAGGTGGTACAGAGGCAGGAGATGATTAGCAGAGAGGACAGGAGGTGGTATATGGATGGCAAAAAGGACAGGGGGTGGTAAATGGATGGCAGAAAGGAAAGGTGGTAGATGGATGGCAGAGTTTACAGAAGGTCGGAGTTGTATAGCAGAAAGGGGAGGAGATAGACACGAGAGGACAGGTGGCGGGAGAGTATGGCAAAGAGGACAAGATGTGGGAGATGGATTGCAGAAAGGACAGGATGTAAGAGAATGATGGCAAAGAGGGCAGGATGTGGCATAGTGATGGCAGAGAGGACAGGTGGTGGGAGAGAGGAGGCAGAGAGAACAGGTGGTGGGAGAGAGGAAGCAGAGAGGTCAGGATGGGGGAGAGGGATGGCAGGGAGGACAGGTGGTGGGAGAGGGATGGCAGAGAGGACAGGTGGTGGGAGAGGGATGGCAGAGAGGACAGGTGGTGGGAGAGGGATGGCAGAGAGGACAGGTGGTGGGAGAGGGATGGCAGAGAGGACAGGTGGTGGGAGAGGGATGACAGAGAGGAGAGGATGTTTTTTAAAATAAATAAAAATATATACAAAAAATATCATATTTTTTCCTTAAACCCAATAATTTTGGGATTGAAATTCATAAGTGTGACATCTCTCCATAATCGCTTATGCACTTACCCTAATACAAGTGACTACATAAGGATAGAAATATACCGCACAATATAATCAGTAAAATTGTTCTAAAAGAAATTAAGTTATTTTACCAGAGATAAATGGCTGGGAGGTGGGGATAATGATTCCTGATCAGTCTCATCATGTTCTTTCCCAGTCTTGTGTGACCGGTCACTGCACTGGTCCCAATGTGTGCTAATATTCTTCGTGGATGCTGAAATGTTGAAAACCTTCTTCGGAGTCGCTTGTAGAGGAGAGGCAGACAATGAGGGGGAATACTGAGTGACCATTTCTTGTCTGGATGGTAATTCTGTACGGAAGGTGAAAACAGTTTGATGACATACAGTACAGTAATTTGGTTTCATTTTCTACATAAAATTTTGCACAAAAAATATAACTAATTCCAAAGAAAAATAATGATGACTGATCCTTTTAAAACAATGTGAATTTAGTATCCCTTTCCAAGCATTCACTATTGTCCTAAAGGACAATACAAAAACTGTGAGAGGTTGGTGCCTTACACATACAATTGGAATAAGGAGGGATACATGTACTTAGTGATGCTTTAAAAAGCATATGACCGTAAATAATTAGCTTCCAAAGGTGTAAATGTGTCCATCTCTAAATCAAGTCCATTGCTCGACTTTTCGAACTATTAATAAATTAATGGCATTGTCTAAAAAAAAAAATAATTCTGTATCTGGTCAGATACATTTATGGCAGGGGGGTACATTGTTAGGGTGCCGTATGACTCACCGACACTCAGGAGCCAACAGTCTGAATCCTGACATAAAAAACACCTAAAGCAAAAGGCTGATTGGGCTCAAAAATTTAAATATCAAACAAAAATAATTTCATTTAAATGCACACACTGATAAATAGGTTTACTGGCTGCTCCCAATGGTAATCTGATCTTTCAGGCTCCTGGCAGTGGGGATCCTGATTCTGGAGAAAGAGTTATACCATGCCCCTTTGTTGTGTGTCTAACAGCTATAGAATTACCTCCGCAGATGGTTAAGTCTGCTGCTGGTTATTGGAATATAGTGGGAATCCCACACCATTTTTTCCCTTATAAAACTTTTAAAATGATATTTTATTAAGACAAAAATCTACTTTTATTTGCTTGCTTGAGTAGTTGTTATATCTATATGTAAGGGCAGATAAAACAAACATACATGCGCATATACAGTATAGATTATTTTTAAACATCAATATAAAGGCCATAATCATAAAGAACCCTTATTATACAGTAAACCTAAAACTAGCTTACAGTATATTGCTTGAACTGGTACCATTCAAAATATTTACATGTAATGTTAGGGTTAAACTGAGGTATTTGTTCTCACCTCTAATCTGTTCAATAGAGTCGGGACTTGAGCAATCGGGAGATGCAGCAATTTTCTTGTACACAGGCTTTGTCGTCTTGCTAGTATCTGATTTGTTCTCAGTTTTTGATGGGTTCTTACAATGTTTTTTGGAATAATAATTTTCTGGTTTCTTCTGCGTTTTTATAGATGGTGGTTTCTTAATTGTTTTTAATACAACCTAAGAACAAAAAATAATGCTTCAAATTAGAATCCAGCAAAAAAAGTCATATTGCTCCACAGCTTCTAGCCTTTTTGATAGAAAGATCGTGGAATATAGATTCAGAATGGCAGAATTTACAAGGGTACAAAAGCAGCATCCCCCCCCCCCCCCCAAAAAAAAAAAAAAAAAAAAACCTAAAAACCTCAGTTACTCCTGGCAGACAAACCTCCCCAGAACCACCCTAGGGAAACTTTAAACCCCCTCATCAAGGAATTTCACAGTGCACAACTCTTCCTGCATGCACTTTGAGGGCACCAGCACGAATGCCACTGGAAAGTTCTCCATCCCCCAAAACTCAAGTCAGTCCTTTAGACCATGTCCACTTTCCCCATCTATATAAATACATTAATACAATATTTGAAATGGACAAATGGAATATATATATATATATATATATATATATATATATATAGAGAGAGAGAGAGAGAAAGAGAGAGAGAGAGAGAGAGAGAGAGAGAGAGAGAGAGAGAGAGAGAGAGAGAGAGAGAGAGAGAGAGAGAGAGAGAGAGAAATGTGTGGTTCAGAGTGCGCTACCAGAAATTAATCCACAATTGTAAAAAACTTATTAAAATTTAATGACACAATGCCAACATTCGGCAGCATATAATACATAAAAACTTTTTACAGCGTGTGTTTGTCAATTTCTTAGATTTGTGTTACTTCTGTGATGAAACAAAGGCCAAACGCGTTTCGTCAAAAATGTTGACTTCATCAGGGGCTTACAGGCAGAGTTTGACAATCGAATGACACTGTAAATTCAATATGAACAGTCATAAATCAATCTCATGACAAAAAAGATAAACATTTAAGCTGAAGGAAAAATGAGAGGAGGAGAGGAGGATGGAAAGAGAGGACAATAGTGGAAATTGATAGGCCATAATTTGTATCATAAAAGACAAAAGTTTGTGAAGTTGTGATGATTCAATTTACAAATATATCTTTACAGAAAAATATATAGTGGACATATAATTTGTGAACATAAAGTTAAAACTCTATTCCAAAAAACTCTATTCTACCTTATATAAAAAAAATAGTTTTTTTGTTTTCTCTTTTGGTGGAGCACTCATATACTTAAGACTACTCACGAGGATTACTAATCTTCTATTAAGAGAAAAAAAAATTCTTTCCCACTTATAAAGGTGGTCAACTTAAATAAATTCAAGGTGTATCTTAACTTTATGTTCACAAATTATATGTCGACTATATTTTTTTCTGTAAAGATATATTTGTAAATTGAATCATCACAACTTCACAAACTTTTGTCTTTTATGATACAAATTATGGCCTATCAATTTCCACTATTGTCCTCTCTTTCCATCCTCCTCTCCTCTCATTTTTCCTTCAGCTTAAATGTTTATCTTTTTTGTCATGAGATTGATTTATGACTGTTCATATTGAATTTACAGTGTCATTCGATTGTCAAACTCTGCCTGTAAGCCCCTGATGAAGTCAACATTTTTGACGAAATGCGTTGGGCCTTTGTTTCATCACAGAAGTAACGCAAATCTAAGAAATTGACAAACACACGCTGTAAAAAGTTTTTATGTATTATATGCTGCCGAATGTTGGCATTGTGTCATTAAATTGTATTACATTTTTTACAATTGTGGATTAATTTCTGGTAGCGCACTCTGAACCACACATTTCTCTATCTCTAAACTTCAGGTCCTGTCTAACAGGGGACCTTCAGAGGTGCCGCAACCCTATAGGTGTGAGCGGTTGGGGTCCCTGTTTTTTTATATATATATATATATATATATATATATATATATATAGCAAACAATTAATTCAAACTGTCTCAAGCGCTCTTTATTCCTGCTGCTGTTTAATCCAAATAGGAAAGATGTGCTGGAAAAATAGGTTAAGAAATTTTGTATGTGACGTGCAAAGTGGATGCTTCTAATCTGGATAATAAAAAAATAAACGGTCACAGATTTCTTTATAAGTAACACAGTCTCTTTATTTTAAAAAAACAAACCAATAAAAATAGAAAAAAATTATGAAAAAATTGATTCACATATGTGTAAAAAACAAATAAGGGGATTTTTGGTCCTTACCTGTAAAATCCTTTTTTCAGAGGCCAAGGTGGATGCTGGGAAATGTGGGGTATTCCGGGGCTGGAGGTCCGGGCACCAAGGAGTAGAACTTCTTTTGGCTAGTGCAGCCCCAGGCTCCGCCCCCTAATACCCCTTCCTGTCCTCAGAGACCAGTTTTTAACTTAACAAGCCGAGGAACAGGTATAGGAGAGGGGAACCATTCAACTACATGAACATTCAACCATCCGAACAACTAAACATTGTTAACTATAACTTACTAACTGCAAGATTGGAGCGATAGGGCGGGCGCCCAGCATCTACCTTGGCCTCTGAAAAAAGGATTTTACAGGTAAGGACCAAAAATCCCCTTTTTTCTTATGGCCTGCGGTGGATGCTGGGAAATGTGGGACGTCCTAAAGCTGTGTCCCTAAGGGTGGGAACGCTCCCGAGCTGCACTGAGGACACCTCTGCCAAAAGCCTCATCGGCTGAGGCGAAGGTGTCGAAACGGTAAAATTTGATGAACGTGTGAGCCGAAGACCACGTGGCTGCCCTGCAGATGCTCTCCGCCGAGACTCCTGCCCACAGGGCCCACGATGCCCCCACAGACCTGGTGGAATGCGCCCTTACCGAATGAGGTACTGGCCTTCCCGCCAACAGGTACGCTTGTCTTATGGTGGACCTTAGCCACCTGGCCAAGGTGCACTTTGAAGCGGGCCAACCCAGCTTCCGGGCATCAAAGAGGACAAATAGGGAATCAGACTTCCGTATTGACTCTGTTCTGTTCACGTAAATGTTGAGGGCTCGAACTACATCTAAAGAAACGTCCCTTTCTTGTGAGTCCGAAGTGGTGGTAGTAAAAACTGGAACCACGATTTCCTGATTTATATGAAATCTAGATACGACCTTTGGGAGGTAGTCGAGTCTAGTTCTGAAAACTGCTCTATCTTCATGGAAGATAAGTAATGGAGGTCTACAGGAGAGAGCTCCTAAATCTGAGACTCTGCGCGCCGATGTGATGGCTAGCAAGAAAGGAGTCTTAAGGGTAAGCCATGACAGAGAAACTGACTCCAAAGGTTCGAACAGGCCCTTGGTCAGCCGTCTCAGCACTAGTGTGAGATCCCATGGACTTTCTGGTGGACGTATGGGTGGCTGTAGGTGGAGTGCTCCTTGTAAGAACGTATGTATTGTGAAGATGTAGCGATTTTCCTCTGGAAAAGAACCGAGAGAGCCGACACTTGAACCTTGAAGGACGAATGGCTCAACCCCATGTCCAGGCCTGCTTACAAGAAACCTAGGACTCTGTCCAGTTTATATATTCTAGGGCTAAACCTCCTAGGTTCGCACCAAAGAAAATACTTTTGCCAAATCCTATGGTACACCTTTGCTGACGAGGGCTTCCTTGCCGCTAGCAATGTTTTGAGGACTGTAGGTGGAAAGCCTCTTTTCCTCAAGACCGACTCCCCAACAGCCACCCCGTCAAAGCCAGCCTGGCTAAGTCCGGGTGTAGGCACGGTCCCTGTGATAGAAGGTCGGGCCGGAGTGGCAATGGGAATGGAGGTGCCCTGGCCAGTTGTAGCAGGTCCGGGTACCATGATCGTCTCGGCCAATTCGGGGCCACTAGGATCATGGTCACCTTCTCCCTCTTGAGGTGTCGAAGTAGACGGGGAATTAACGGAATTGGTGGAAATGCAAATACACTTTGAAATGGCCAAGGAGCCGATAGGGCGTCTACCAGACATGCCTGTGGGTCTCTTGTTCTGGATCCGTACAGAGGGAGTTTCTTGTTGTGCTTTGAGGCCATGAGGTCCACTTGTGGGGCTCCCCATAGGTCTACTAAGGTTGTGAATGTCTCTGGATGGAGAGACCATTCCCCGGAGTGAATTGTCTGGCGACTCAGGAAGTCGGCTTCCCAGTTCAACACCCCGGGAATATAAACAGCCGACAGGGCGAGTAGATACTTCTCCGCCCATAGGAGGATTTGAGTCACTTCCCGCATGGCTGCTCGGCTCCGGGTTCCCCCTTGGTGGTTTACATACGCGACCGCTGTCGCGTTGTCTGACTGGATTCTGACTGGTCTTCCGTGAAGAAGAGTCCCTAATTGGTGAAACGTCCGGTAAATGGCCCTTAGCTCTAGGATTTTTATTGGTAGCTTTGCTTCTTGGGGTGTCCACAGGCCCTGGAACGACTGGTCCAGTGTCACGGCTCCCCAACCCTGTAGGCTGGCATCCGTTGTCACTATGACATAGTTGTGACTTGCGAAGGACTTTCCCTTTCTTGGGTTGTCTGACAGTAGCCACCATTGGAGGGACTGTCTGACTTTGTCCGATATCGTGAGGAACTGTCTTTTTAGGTCCATGTGTGATCGATTCCACCGAGATAACAGGGCTAGCTGTAGTCTCCGAGAGTGGAACTGTCCGAATTCCAGCATTGGGAAGGCTGATACCAATTTCCCTATCAATGTCATGCAGAGGTGGACAGAGACTCTGCGTTGCGCCAGAAAGAACTGGATTTGTGATTGTAGGTCCTGTATCTTGTTCTGGGGAAGAAATACCTTTTGAGCTTCCGTGTCTATCAGTGCCCCCAGATGTATCATGGAGGATGATGGGGTCAAGCTGGACTTCCTCCAGTTGATTATTCAACCGTGAGATTGGAGGAGGTTGAGAGCAATCTGTAGATGATTTTGAATTTCCTCCTGTGATTGCGCTACAATGAGAAGATCGTCTAGGTAAGGGAGAATCCGAATACCTAGAAGGTGTAAGCGAGCCGCCATCACCCCCATGACTTTCGTAAACACCCGGGGGGCTGTTGAGAGCCCGAACGGGAGAGCACGAAATTGAAAATGGCGATCTAAGATTGCAAACCTGAGAAATCTCTGATGTTCCTGTTTGATTGGGATATGCAAGTATGCATCTTGTATGTCCAGGGAGGTCATCAGATCCCCTGGTTCCAGAGCACTGAGGATGGAGCTCAGAGACTCGATTCTGAATTTGGGTACTCTCAGGAAGACATTCAATCTCTTGAGATTCAGTATAGGTCGAAAGGACCCATCTGGTTTGCTGACCAGGAATACATTTGAATAGAATCCGGTCCCTCTCTGTGATTGTGGAACCGGCATGATCACCCTTTGTTTCAACAGGGTTGAGACAGCCATCTCAAGGGCTGCAGCCTTGAGGGAGACCTGTTGTGAAAAATTGTGTTGGGGGCCTGGAGCAAAAGGTCAGAGTATAACCGTGCGATATTAGTTCCAACACCCAAGAGTCCGATGTGGAACTTAACCAGGTCTCTGCAAACTCCAGAAGGCGGCCCCCCACCCACGACACCTCTTTGGTGTGCCCGGCGTCAGGCCGCAGGCTTTTCAGGCTGCTTCGGGGTCTGACGACGAGCTGCCCATCCCTGTTTTGGCTTGGACTTCTGTGTCTTTTGAAAAGACTGCTGTGACCTTGTTGGCCAGGATTCTGTATAATTGGATCTGGCCCTACTGGAGGGACGAAAGAAGCGAAAGGCCTGCTGTTTTGGTTTAGTGGCTCCTGTGGGCAAATATTCCAGCATCCAACACGCCATCACTTAGGTAGGAACTCGCCTCCCTAATATTGTCCACCAAAGGAAGTAACTCAGATCTTTTGGTACCAGACTGTAGACCCTCCATTAGAGCATCTGCCCAATGTGCTATAGCTCTAGTTGTCCATGCGGCTGAATAGCTAGGCAGCAGAGCTGCCCCTGCGTTTGAATAAATGGATTTGAGAAACTGATCCAGCTTCTTATCCACAGGGTCTTTTAAGGATGTTACATCTGGTATGGGCAAAGCCGTAGCCTTGATTAGTCTGGTGACATGGGCGTCTACCTGAGGGGGGTCGTCCCATTATTTGTGGTCCCATTATTTGTGGTCGTCTGCTAGAGGATAAAAAGAAGGGATACGCTTTGATACAAGGAATTTCCTATTAGGATGTTTCCATGCTTCTTCAAACAGGTTATCCAACTGCTTTGACTGAGGGAAAAAAGCAGTGTCCTTCTTTTTACGCTTGAATACAGGTTCAGCCTCTGGCCCTTCTGCAGAGGATTGTACCTCAGGCTCCTTTATCTTAAAAGTGAGCCGTATTAACTTAATAAGGCTGTCTACTCTGGCCTGGGACATATGATCATCAGTATCAGTGTCCACATAATCAATTGCATTAGGGACAGCCCCGTCTTTATTCTACTCAGAGGTATCATCATCTGTATCCTGTAAGAGGGGCTGAGACGCCTCACGTCTGGGTGGTCTGTGAGTGACAGATCCTGACAGAGTATTTTGAAGAGAGGATGAGACCTGCACCAAACCCTGGACTGACTGTGATAGCCCTGCTACCCAGGAAGGCTCTACTGGCTGGGGTTGGACCTGAGGTGCAGGGGGAGCAGCGGGGTTGCGTGACGCTGCCAGCTGAGAAGCCAGTTCCCTCATCGCAGAGGTCCGGTCTGCAGGGAACATCCACAGTGGGCTGTGAACTAGGCCCCGGCTGAGAGCAACGGTCACAGAGGCCTGCGTGGTTCTGCTCAGCACTAGCAAAGTTTTCTTTGCATACGGTGCATGTATATGCGCGCAGCGCTGGAGCGGGACCAGACCTGCGGGATCTCCCTGAATCCTTTGCTGACATGACTTGTGTGTGTGTGCGCTAAGCAAAACAACTGGAATTACCTACGTACACCAGTGATATTAGGTATGAGAGACTGTATCAGTCACTAATAAATGAATAAGTAAACTTATACTGCGCTCCTTGTCAGGCCTACAGAGAGAGATGTGGCATAAAAACACTCACATCAAAATTAACATAACAAACTGTTGAAAATAAAAAAAGACAGATAAAATACACTGCAGTATATCACAGTCTCCTCCCAATCCACACACAAGGAATCGGCACTTTGCTTCCAACACCTACACCATATAAGTGAGGTGAGGATAATACAACCTGTCACTGATAACAGTGGAGGTAAAGGGGGGCGATTTCTGATGCTCCTCTCTGTCTGAAGCCAGTCAGCAAGTGAGCTAAAATGGCCCCCGCTGTGAAGGAGGGGGGAGGAGAGGAGCGCTCTCGGCGGGAACCCAGGACATTGCCACGAGCTTGAGGGCGGAGTTATATACAGCTCCGTCCCCTCCTGGAACCACCAGCTAAACCCACATACCGTGGGAGCTGTTATGCTTTTCACCTAATCCCTGGTGGTCTAGCGGTTTCTCAGCATGAGCTGAGTACTGCTGCCAGGCCCCCGGTGGCGCCCCCCCCCCCAGGCGGGAAGCCGCTTACCTGAGCTTCTCCTAGCCGCGGCGCCCTCCAAGTGCTTTGAGGTGTCTGGTGCGAGCGGCCGAAAGGTCCGTCCACCAGACGCCGGGAGATGCTTCTGCCGTCAGACGCAGCAGCGCTGCGAGTCTGACGCAGATAGAGAAAAAATAATAATAAAAAGAAACAAAAAAAACTAAGTTTAAATAAGGGCTAACAATGCCCTCTCCTTAGCGTGGTGCCTGCTCCTCAGAGCACCAAGGAAAAAACTGGTCTCTGAGGACAGGAAGGGGTATTAGGGGGGGCGGAGCCTGGGGCTGCACTAGCCAAAAGAAGTTCTACTCCTTGGTGCCCGGACCTCCAGCCCCGGAATACCCCACATTTCCCAGCATCCACCGCCGGCCGTAAGAAAAAAAACAGTTCCTTGTCTCTGTGAAGGGGGGCAGGGGTTTCTCTCTCTCCTCCCCTGCTAGGCTCAGCTGGGCAGAGCAGGGAGCGGGCTGCACGGCTCCGGCACCCTTTGATGTCCTGGCGCTTGTGCTCCACCGGCTCCGCCCTCCGTCCAGCTGATGCAGGTACAGATGATCGGTGCTCAGATTTTGCTGCTCATTGTGCACCTAATTATGTACAGAGCATGGAATCTGGTCTTGCTGGCTGTTGGCTGGCTCTCCCCCAGAGACCATACAGTGCATTGTAGGAACTGGTGTTCAACATCTAGGTTCTCACATTTTATTCATTAAAATAAATACAATAAAAAAAAACAAAAAACAACGTATATAGTTATGCAGAAAGATCAACCATATATAATTTACAATTGCTACCTGATTTTTGCGCACCTCTTTCCTGCTTGCTGGGCTAGGCTCCTCCTCGGACTCTGAATCAGAATGCTCTCTATAGTTTTTCCTCTTCGCAGTTGCTCTCTGTGGTCGCTTGAGCTTCATTTGCTTAGTATGCTCTTTGGCATCCTCTAGGTCTACATTTACATCACATGGATCCTTTAAGTGAATAAAACTTGTAAATAATGTACATGCTGGCTTATATATAATACAGTTCTTCTAACACATGCAACAAATACACTACATACTGTATTTCCAGTTTATCTAATAAACAGTTTATAGTTTTATTTAATTATAGTGTACCATTACGTGAGTATGAAAATCCTAATAAAACAGGGGCTTTAGTGAATGCTCTCAAGCAGTACTTAAAATTATTCTGGGTAATCACAGTTTTCACAGTTCTCATAATTATTTATGTAAATGGCCCTAAAAACCAATGCACCACCAATGATTGCTGAACTTGTACACTAACCCATACATTATCTCAACCACCTACCTTTATGTCTAAAGTAATATCTCCCAACTGTACAGATTCTAAATGTTCAGAGATACAGGATGTCAAATTATTTTCAAGTTTTATTTTCCAGCTGAGAAATTTGATAATCAATATAAAACATACTTGCCTACTCTCCCGCATTTAGCGGGAGTCTCCCGGTTTTGCACTCTTCCTCCCGCTCTCCCGCAAAGCCATCCGTTCCTCCCGGTTTTTGTGCCATTCCCCCCCCCAATACGCACTGCGCATGCGCCCGCGTCATATCTCGGGGGCGTCGCCCTAGTGCGCGACGTCATTCAGCATGCCGGGTACCGCGCGGGGCTGTGTGGGTACCCGGCAGCAGCAGCAGCAGAGTGAGCGGAAGCTGGGAAGCGCAGCCACGGACGGAGCAGGAGGACATCGTGCTGCGTGGACGGAGAGGAGCAGTGGCAGCAGCGGGGACTGTGTCTGTGAGTGACAGCGGGAGTCCGGAGCCGGGAGCAGCGACCAGCGGTAAGTATAACACAGTCTGCAACCTCTCTCCCCCACCAACTAAGCCTGCTTCTTTTTTTTTTTTATGGAGCTCCTATTGCACAATGAAATAATGCACTACCACGCTTTAGAGGGGGGAGGGGAGGGGGAACTGACCATTTACATGGTCCTCCCTGTTTTTTTTTTTTTTTGGGGGGGGGGGGGGGGGGCAGGAATGCTTATCAATACACCATCAGTGCTGCCACTCATCAGTTTATTAACCAGAGGACAAGGTCCACTGTGTGTGTGTGGGGGGGGGGGGGGGGGGGGGGGGGGCAGGAATGCTTATCAATACACCATCAGTGCTGCCACTCATCAGTTTATTAACCAGAGGACAAGGTCATGAAGAGATGTATTCTTCCTCTGAAAGGTACATTTCAATGATTTTTGCACCCCCTGCTTGCCTATATGGAAGTACCACCTCCCGCAGAGGTTCTGTGGAAGCATACCTCTCCAGTGAGCTTACATGTCAGCTTGCAAGTGCTCATACAGAGGAAAAATCCTCCGATATAAGTAACCATCGGAGGATTTTTCCTTTGTGCGGGCACTTCCGAGCTGACGTGTAAGTGTACAAATCCGCTTGCAGCCGTAGCTTACGTCTTTTCAGCTGCAGTGGTTTTCTTTGAATCGGGAGCCGGCACTGATGTCATGTGACATCATCCACCCTGAACAGGCCGGGGAACGCCTGCTTTCCCTGGGGCCTGTACAGCGTTTCTATGAGTGCGCCCACCGTTTTTGTGGACACACCCATGAAACGCTGGATGCCCACCCCAGAACACCCCCTGCCTGTTAATCACTGTGCGAGTACCCCAGTGATTGAGAATATCACCAAAGGTGCTCGCAGCAGGGGTCTGCACAAGGGCATTAGTGCCCACCATCGGCAGAGGGGTTGAATTAGCTGCTCTATGAGTAGTTCTGGATCAACAACTTACAGATCAGCTTTGCGTCTGATCTAAAAATCCACCACTTAGTAAATAAAGCCCTGTGATATCAACTGACAAATATGGAGGGGAAAGGGTGATGGTTGGGGGCTCTCTTGCTGTATCCCAAGTCTGTGACTAGACCAGAGTAACTGGTACCATCAACCAAAAGTGGTATCACAGCATTTTACAGCACCATTCAATTCTCAGGGGGAAGGCCTATTTCACATGGGATGTTGCTATGGGCAACCAATCAGATACAATCTATTATATTCCAGAAGCTGCTTTATAAATAAGTAGTATTTTCTGATTGGTTACCAATAGCAACATCCCATGTGAAACAGAACTCCAATCTGATTGGTTACCAATAGCAACATCCCATGTGAAACAGAACTCCAATTTAGCACATTTCCATTGTGGTGGTAAAGTACAAACAATTCTGTTTAAAAAAATAAAATAAAATTGTGAAAAACTGCTGCAGGATATGCCGTGAGATGTGAGTCCCGATACGATCAGATCGCATCGGGACTCGCATCGCACGGCATGCTGCAGAGGGACAATTTAGACTATATAATGCAGATCTGCACTATCTAGTCTTGGCTGCCCTCTCTATTTCACTGCCGATTTGCACTCACACGGGAGTGCGCATCGGCAAGTAATCGGGCTCGCAAGCCCTAAAAAAGCATATGATCTGCATGCAATATGGCTTCCGATGTTCACTATATCGGAAGCCATATCGGCCCATCTGTACACACCATAAGGGCTTACATTGCTTCATTTAATTGTATCTAATTGTATCTATTTTTACTGCAGTTGCTGGAACTACGCTGAGGTCATCCTCAAGCGCCTGTCAGCGGAGGGAGAACGGAGAACGGCGCCCTGTGATCTGGAATCTTATTTAAGAGGTATGTGTCATTTATTTGAATTGTTCACTTGTTGCCTGACGACGAAGCTACGTGCTCCGAAATGTTGGCACTCAGGTCTTTAAAATAAACCACAGGAGGCTCTTGTAGTTCAACGTTTCAGCGCTTGCAGCGCTTTTATCAAGAACAGCATGATAAAAGCGCTGCAAGCGCTGAAACATTGAACTACAAGAGCCTCCTGTGGTTTATTTTAAAGACCTGAGTGCTGCCGTCATCGCTGTATGTAACAGGCTGCCACGTGGGTGTTGTGCCTCATGGAAGGCACCAGGCAGGCTACTACTTATCCGGAGTGCTGTGGATTCCCTCTACACATACACACACACACACACACACACACACACACGTGTGTGTGGAGAGAATCCACGGCACTCCGGATAAGTAGTAGCCTGCCTGGTGCCTTCCGTGGTACTCCCAGTCAAGGGTCCAATATACAATCAAAATGATGGTGGCACTCACAATATAACACACTAAGATAGGTCAACAAATCGAAGCTTTAATGTGTACGCTTCTTCATCAGGACATACAATAATCACAAATACATAAAACACATTTATACAGACCACCATAACGTGCTGACCAGCGGTAGCGTCACGTCATGCCGGCGACATACGATTGCATCGGCGCATGCCGGTGATGTTGGCCTACCATGATGCTGCCGCTGGTCAGCACGTTATGGTGGAACAGGTTGAGTATCCCTTATCCGACATGCTCGGGACCATGAGCATTTCAGATCAGGGATTTTTCAGTTTTTTTGAATATTTTTTTACTATACTTACCGGGTCCCCTGGCGTCCACGGCAGCCTTCAGGATCCTCTTCAGTCATCCTAGGTTGCATTGCGTGAGTTTTGTTTGCAGGTGCGCTGCTGACGTCACCAGCGCACTCGCGCAATGCACCACTGGGACGGGAGGTGCCGCTGAAGAGGATCCTGAAGCCCGCCGTGGACGCCAGAGGACGTGGTAAGTATCAAAAAAGGGGCAGGAAACGGAAAAAACAAACAAACAAAAAAAATTCTGAAAAACCACAGTTTTTGGAATATTTGGGGTTTTGGATACGGGATACTCAACCTGTATGTGTGTGTGCTTGTGTTTACCAGGGTTGGCGACCCGGGATTTGCAACCCGGGTTGACCCATTCGAACTGAAGTAATACTTGTGTAATTCAGCAAATTACCGGGTTGACATTTTTAATCCGTTAATTTGCTGCTGAGTGTGAAATGGGGTTAGACTGCACCCGACAAAATGACCCTGCACTGAAAATACTGTGTAATTGCCAGGTGGATTTTTATTTTGCACATCTAGTTACATCTTTGGTTTTATTACTTATCACTACATGGCTAGCTTTCATGAGACCTCGTGGATGGGAATGAAGCACTAATATTAGCTATTACAATTCTATGCAAACTCAATCTCACACTGTAATCTATGTAAACTGGAAGCCTAAGTATGTATTTGTTATAATGATTTTAGCTGGTTGTTTATAGTATTACAGGTCCTGTTTCTGCAGTGCAGCACAGCAACAAAGAGAGACCGAGACCTTCAAGTAAGTTTTCAGTATTTATTTATTTTTACAATAGTAGACTTGAACTATGGAGTGTTATTTATGATAGCGATTTAGGGGCATTTTTCGAAGCGATCTCACTAGATTACTTAGAAAATGCCCTTACATCGCTCAGTGTGTAGGGGACATAACAATGCGATATTGCCCAGCAATTAATATCCAGCATGCTGGATATAAATTGGTCAAGGCCAGTCTTCTCACCAGAGAACACTGGCCCTGACCGATCGCTCAGCAAACAGCGCTAACACAGCGCTGTGTGCTGAGCGATCTTGCTGAGTGTTCTGAGCAATCTAGCATCACACAGAACTATCAGCAAATCTCAATGTGTGGAGGTATCTGTAGGGGTCTATTCAACAAGCATTGTTGAGAGAGTTAGTTACCATGCTTGCCTACCTGACCCCCTTCATGAGGGACACAATGCTCTGCTCCTGGGCTTTCCTGGTAATGTTTGATTGCCATCACCTGTGGTGACACCTTCCTTATCAGTTACCTAGCTCCCCACAGGTGCTGGCAATCATACATTATCCATACCTCCCAGCATGCCCCTCTCCAGGAGGACACAATGCTCTGCTCCTGGGCTTCCCTGGTAATGTATGATTGCTAGCACCTGTGGTGACACCTTTCTTATCAGTTACCTAGCTCCCCACAGGTGCTGGCAATCATATATTATCCATACCTCCCAGCATGCCCCTCTCCAGGAGGACACAATGCTCTGCTCCTGGGCTTCCCTGGTAATGTAGGATTGCCAGCACCTGTGGTGACACCTTTCTTATCAGTTACCTAGCTCCCCACAGGTGCTGGCAATCATACATTACCAGGGAAGTCCAGGAATAGAGCATTGTGCCCCTGATGGAGAGGGGCAGGTAGGCAACCCTGATATATATACTGCTATATACTATTATATATAATTACCTACCTGCCCCGCTCCATCAGGGGCACAATGCTCTGTTCCTGGACTTCCCTGGTAATGTATGATTTCCAGCACCTGTGGGGAGCTAGGTAACTGATCAGAAATGTGTCACCACAGGTGCTGGCAATCATATATTACCAGGGACGTCCAGGAACAAAGCATTTTCTCCCTCATGGAGGGGGTCAGGTAGGCAAGTATGCGTGTTACCATTTGCAATGGCAGATACTACATCACCGGAACAATTCTATGACTGCTTCTTCACGACATGAATCTCTTTCCCATAGGATGGAGCAGGGCATCAAAAATGGTCAGCATCAGTTAATGTAAATTAAAAATATATGTATTGTAGTTTGATGAAATGGGAAATAAGGAGGTCCAGTATTGAGACCATAACTTTGTGTGAGGATGATAGGTAAGCAGGACATTTCAGTGAAATCTCCAGCATTATTTGTTTAACGAATGGGGCCAACCCTTTGGTTTTACAAAAGTAGATGAAAGTTAATAATTGTATTTTTTTTAAAAGGATAATAGGTGCTATAAGAACTAACTAAAAGCCTACTTGAAGATATTGTTCATACACATAGACAAGTTTTATTTGACATGGCGCTACAATGGAGTAAAGAACCCTGTCTGTTTCTTGCTCATAAGCATCATACAAGTTTTTTTTTCCGATTTAACCTAACGTAACTTGCATTTGTAGTGTGTGTGTGTGTGTGTGTGTTTTTCTTTAAGGTGGAAGGAAAATGCTACTTTTTAACTTTGTACCTTCTTATTGTGATCTAAAGTGTTCGCTTTGAATGTGGACATTTTTTATTGAAAATTGTAGCTTTTATTGGAAATACATGTACTATTGAAGGAATTAGGCACTAATTCAGCATGGGTTGCTAATTACATAATTCACAAATTGATTATCAGATGACTAACCATGCATTAGGGAAATTAGCGACTTAGAATGTTAGGGTGTGGAAACCGGCAATTTTCTGGTAGTGTCAGAAAAAAAATGGAGGTGTGCCAATTTTTAAGGGAGGGTCTGTGATGTCAGCGCCGGCCTTGTTCATTCTGTTTCAGATGCAGATTGGTGGAAACCTCAAAGCTACTCATATATGCACAGAAGGCAAAGTCTCTTCAGTGGTATGGGATTTGTGAGTAGATAGCAATAAATTTACATGCGGTGGATTTCTCCACACGGTCACCTGCAACTTCTCACATTAGCAATCCAAGCTGAACTAGGCCTTAGATGATTATGCATTATATATATATATATATATATATATATATATATAAACAACTCCAATGAAAGAAGGCACTCAGGAAACAGCGAAGTAAGATGAAACAAAAAGCGTGTATTGTTTTAAGCTTTCGGGGTTTGACCCCCTAACTCAGAACACGACTACAGGCTGTAGTCGTGTTCGAGGAAGGGGGTCAAACCCCGGAAGCTTAAAACAAAACACGCTTTTTGTTTCATCTTACTTCGCTGTTTCCTGAGTGCCTTCTTTCATTGGAGTTGTTATATGAAGATTTGTTTATGGCACCGGGGCAAGTTGTTTTATTACCAGAGTGCCGGCAGGATTGGACCCGTATATGTGTATGTGTATATGTGTATATATATATATATATATATATATATATATATACACATACACATGTTCTTGTGCTACAAATACATAGTTTACACTTGGTTTTAACAGCTGCCATGGTTTGATTCTGTTTAGAAAACTCTTCTGGCAATGTTCCATGTCATTTTACGAAGGCTGTGTGTGGCAAAAGATTTTGGCTGTGCAACTTTGGAAGGAAATTTATCATTTTTGTGCGTCACTTATATATAACTGGAAAATGACATTAGCATTTGTGTTAACTTTACTTCAAAATGATATTAAACATTTAAACATTCAAAACACAGCACATGATGTAGTTAATGGGTGAAACATACATTGATTGAGTCCACAACTGCAAAAAGGGACCACTGCTGCTTTGTGCGTTTCAATGTCTGTGCGCACGCTCAGCGAGTTGTGTGCATGCGCACACACGCACAGCTTAGAGAGAACACTGTCTTCTGGTCATTATCCCATCATTGAACACTCTTCTGTCCAGTGTTTTTACAATTCTACTAGAAAAGTTTTTCTTCTTCACACTAAGCCCTATAACACATACATGTCAGTGACCACTTACACGTCACAAATCTACCAGCTCTCTGTAAGACTGCCTTCCTTCCCTAAGGGTTTGCACTTTGCATGCCCTGGTTGCTAGATATTTTATTTCATTATTTCTCTAATCCATATCAAGCAGCTGCCCAACTTTTACATTAAATAGTGAACATAGTACATTTTCTGACTACAATAAAAGTTACTTTGCTTATACAGTGGATAAGTGTTAGTGATAAGATAGAGAATCTATAGCGCAGAATATGGAAAACATAATTTATGTTTTTTCAATTGTTTTGCAGAGAACTTAACAGTAGCTGTACAGTATACAGCAAAAGGACTGAGTTCCCTGTGAAAGTATAGCAAGTAGAAATTTGATATCCGCAAAACATACAGTATGGATATCCGGAATTTTTTCGGCAAAAAAAGTGACAAGCAGTCACAGCCTCCTGATCCCAAGAGAAGTGGGGAAAGTGGATCTATGCCCATAAGATCTGATTCTCCTGAATGTATCACAGACAGTGATGACAGTGATGCATCTATTATAGACATTCAGAATCCAAGTACAAGTTTCCATGAAGTTGGGTGTGCTGAGCAGGAAGATCCTTGCTCCAGTAATAGAGAAGAGCAGGATGAAATGCAGGAAGTTGGGTGTGATGAGCAGGAAGATCCTTGCTCCAGTAATAGAGAAGAGCAGGATGAAATTCAGGAAGTACCTGCTAAAAAAAAGAAATACTATTGTGAATTTAATGCCAAAATATCAAAAAGTTATCCAGTGCTAAAGAAATCTTCACGTGGAAAATATTCTGCCTATTGCACAGTATGTAACAGTGATTTTGCTATCAAACATGGTGGTGTTAATGACTGTAAACGCCATGTGGAGAGTGCCAAACATAAAAAACTATCAGAAGCCCGTGATAAAAGTCAGAAATTGGTTAGCTACTTAACTACATCTCATGACGAGCATGCAGTAATTCATGCAGAAATGCTTTTTACTGGCTTCCTGATCGAGCATAACATTCCTATTTCTGCCTCTGACCATGTAGGTAAATTGATGAGGGCAATGATGCCAAATACAAGTGAGGTTGCAGTACAAAAATATGGTTGTGGTAGAACAAAAACAACTGCAATTATTAATTATGCACTTGCACCACACTGCACAAAGCCGGTTATAGAGGCTTTGAAGATCTTGCCATTTACCCTAGCACTAGATGGAGGAAATGAATCTGAGGAGAAATTATTTCCCGTTTTAGTGTCCTATTTTGATTTGGATGGAAAAGTTAAGCCAAAGCTCTTAGATCTTGTGGTTTGTAACATTGCCACAAGCATTAATATTGTAAATGCAGTAGATGAGGTTTTTAAAAAAGAAGGAATTCCCTGGAAAAATTGCATTGGTCTCTGTTTAGACAATGCATCTGTAAATATGGGAAGACACAGGTCTGTAAAAACGTTGATTCAACAGAAGAGCCCTTCTGTTTTTACAGAAGGGTGCCCATGCCATCTTGTGCACCTTGCTGCAAGCAAGGCAAACAATGAACTTTCATTTGATGCAGATGCTTTTCTCCATAAACTTACAACCTACTTCAGGTTCAGCGCTAAAAGAATTCAAGCACTGAAGGAGATGAGTGAGTTTGTGAACATTGAGTATGCTAAGATACTGCAACATGGGGCAACCAGGTGGCTTAGTATGCATTCCTGCATTGAGAGGGTGCTTAAAATGTTTCCAGCACTAAAGTCCTTCTTCCAGTCAGAAGACTGTGAGAAAAATCCCAGGAGTAGAGCTCTCTGTGACATGTTTGAGGACTCCACTACTGAGTTGTATATCTTGTTCCTTCATGCAGTTCTTTGCTCATTTAATGAGACTAACACAGTGCTCCAGTATCGTTCTCCTTTTATCCACAAATTGCAGGAGTGCCTGATGGAGTTATATAAGAAACTACTGCTGAAATTGGTGAAACCCACCATAATTAAAGCTGCTGATACTGCAGAAGGACTTCTGAGCATAGATTTTTGTGATTCAGAAATCCAAATGGGGGACAGAGAACTCTTTATTGGGTTTACAACTGGTAACTATATAAGGACCTGTTCTTCCCTAGAACCCAGAGCAGTGACTAAATTTTATCGAGAAGTGAGAAACTTCTATTGTTCTGCTCTTACATATATGAAAAACAAATTTCCCTTAAATGATGATATAATAAAAGCGATGAAGGTCTTTGACTACAAAAACCGCGTGGCAGCACAATTCCAAGACATTGAAGTGCTTGCTAAACGCTTTCCCCAAGTGATAGACAACACCATGATGCAGAAAGTGCATGAAGAGTTCTCCGAGTACCGTGTGTATGACTTGCCCGAGTCCTCCTTACAACATTGCACAGAAGACGGTGTTGAAAGAGTGGATTCCATTTGGCATGAACTGAGCATGGTTATACATCCAGCAACAGGGAACAAAAAATTTGCTATATTATCAAGTATGGCCAAATCTCTGTTAGTTCTCCCGCACAGCAATGCGGAAATTGAACGCGTGTTTAGTATGGTCCGCAAAGTTAAGACTGAGCTCAGAGGAAAATTGGCTACAGAGGGAACACTAAAAAGTCTCTTGCAGTGCAAACTTAATCTGTTTACAGATCTAAGCTGTCACCAGTTCAAGCCTTCTAAAGAGCTTTTGTCTAAAGCTAAGTCCGCAGGTTATCAGCAGCGGAAAACATATACGCGTGATGCCTAAGATGTGTTGAAACAGTATGTAACACCAGTCTAAACCTTAGCTATTCTCATTTGTAGTTAAGCCATTCCAAACTTACTACTTTTAAGAAAGCATAAAAAAAGAGAAAATGTGATAAAATGTTCCACTGGGCTGCACTTTATAAAACAGTTTACTTTAATACGGTTTACATGCTAAGTTTAGGAATTGTACTTTGCAAATTTTTCATTCTTAAGTTAATTGAGCACATTCCACTTTTGTTACCTTAAGTATACACCGTTATGTTATATTATTTAAAATGTGGTTTAAAATATTTTGTTCAATCTATTCTTTTATTTATTGGACAGTAAAGGTCTTATTTGTTAAGTTATTTAAATATACTTCTGTTAATATTTACATTATGTATGTTATTTAAAGCATGATCATTTTTCAATTAAACAATTATTTTGGTAAAGCCTATTTTCTACTTCATACTATGTGTAATATAAAAGGGTAAGTTCTTGTGGCTGCCAGCACCTCAGGGCATTGTTAGTAATTCATTATACTATATATTAACTGTATGGGACCTGACTTACATTTCATTGAGGGCATAGTATACTAAGGATAAGATGTGAATGTCTGTTTGAAGAACTAGTGGGTAGAGGTTCTATTTGAGTGACTGAGTTGTAAAGGAAAATCTGCTCTAGAAGGGCAGCCAATAAATTAACATATACAGGTTTCTATATGTAGTAATAATGCTACATTACTCCCAACTGTCCTAATTACTGTGGGACAGTCCCACTAATTGGAGACTGTCCTGCTGTTCCAGCAGGCTGGGTCAATTGGGGAAGCTGGAGATCTCAGCTGCCCTACTGAGCAGCCGGTGATAGCTGAAGAGATGCCTTGTTCATGGAAACTCCAGTGCAGGGAGAAAGCCAAGGGCTGCTTAGGGAGCGCTGGGCAAGCCCCTAAAGTGACAAAACAGGGTTGTGGTGCTAGGCCCCACCCGTCCTTAGACCACGCCCCTTTAATCAAAGCCACACACCATTTTCAAGTTGATTCAGATTACATATTTCATGAGCATCAAACACATGGCAACCACACATGATTGCTGGTTTCAATTGTACAGCTTCTGTTCGTAGGTTGCCCATATACATACTTGCTCTGGTGGTATGCGGCTCTTCATATTTTTTTCACCAGCCACTGCAGGACACACCCCTGGGTGAAAATAGATACGCCCATATGTGTCACTAGACACGCCCTTTGGTTGATGACACACCCCTTTAATGGTGCGCGACGCTGCGCTCGGTGCATTTGCTAGCATCTAAAATCTCCCTCATTTTGCTTTTCAAAAGTAGGCAAGTATGATATAAAATGGATGGAGGAGCTGATCCACTCATACTAATACAGTAACTTAATCGGTCAGATGCACTAAGCTTTAAAACGTGATAAAATGCATAGTGATAAATCACAGCCAATCAGCTCCCAACCTCCATGTCAAAGGCTGGGTTTGAAAAATGTCAGGCAGGAGCTGAGTGGTGGTTGTTTATCACTTTCCATTTTACGACTTTTGAAGCTTAATGCATCTGGCCCTATCTGGCCCACACAGCGAGTGCACCTAATAATATAAATATGTACATTCTACATTATATGCTTTATGATCTAAGCCTAGGTAAAGTCTTATAGGAAAGCATGGAAGCACCTGCCTTTAACTATACTATATCCCAGTTGAATGTATTTTTCCCTCATAAAATTATAATTCACCCATAGCTGCTGGCTTTCTTGTTGCCCCCTCTGGAAGAGGACAACCAGGTTTGCAACGCATCACAAAGGGTGGGGGCATGACATAGCAGAGGAGGTGGTATAGGAGTGTAATGGTTGCAATCAAAAAATTACCGGCACTATACAGCAGATCGTGGCTATGATGATGCAATTCAGCTGCTCGGACAGCCTATTTCACTGAGCAACGGATTTTAAATGCACTTGTATAAAACTTATACTATTCTTTGATAATTACCTTGCACTGCTTTGTCTTCTGGGTTTTTCTTGGATTAAAAATGTCCATTGCTTTGCCTACAGAAATATATACCCAATATATTGGTTGTTGAATTATTACGTTAGGGTGGAAGTTGCATGGATTTCACTCACAATAGTAAAATCACTTACATGGTAAGGTCTCTTCTGGCGGTTTCACATGCTTATATCTGCTGTATGAAAATGTATTGAGCTTTTTTTTGCTGGCAGGGACTTGTAACCAGCTAATATCTGTTTTACTATCATCACCGCCTCTGTCATTATCAGTGTCACTAAACAGATGTGTAAAGGTGCTTTTCCTCTATAATTCAGAAACATAAGAAATGTTATGCACTTTCAAACATGAAGAAAAACAGATTACAGCATTAAAACATCATGAGTCAGATGCACAAAGCTTCAAAAAGTGAGAAAATGGTAAACAGCCAGCCAATCAGTTCCTAACTGTCATGTCACAGACGATGTTTGAAAAATGTAAGGAAGGAGCTGATTGGCTGGCTGTTTATCACTCTCCATTTTATCACTTTTGAAGCTTAGTGCATCTGGCCCACTACAATGATTACTGGGATTAAATATGGGAAGGTAGGAGAATGTCTGAAAATATGGGGGCATTTTCAAAATTTGACACATGGCATTAGCCGCTATGAACCAAGAGGGTTTCAGCAGCAACTGCTGTAGAACATGTGTGGTCAGGAGAACCCTGAAGGAAAAGGGAAATGGTTGCATTTTGCAATCAAATTAATTTTTGCACATGGCAGGGATGTGTTTCAGAGACCCTGTTTCTTCATGTGAAGAATAGCACATTTGGGTGACATCTGCTATTGACGCAAGAAAATCAAACAATTAGTAAATATCCTGATAAGAACTATGACACTAAAGATTCTCCACAAGTTATACAATACCAGATTTGCACAATTAGTCTCCATAGTACGGTTACCTATGGACACACTCCAACTGTGAACCCTTCCAATCAGGGCTTGTGCACACAGTTTGGATAATCAATGGTTGTCTAGAGTGAAAAGGGGATTTTTGTAAGAACTTACCGGTCGAACCCCTTTCTCTGAGTCCAGTCCGGTGACACAGCTAACCTTGGGATGTAGGAAGGGTCCGCAGGAGCAAGGCACTTATGCTTAAAGTCTTTGGCAACTGGCTCCTCCCTAATGCATCCCACAATGCTTCAGTTCAACTTCAATAGCACACTAGGATACAATACTTAGTACAATGCCTTAACATCTTATATGCAAACTCATAGAACCATAACATGACAACACCTGAACGGTACAACTTACTGAGCGTAAGGGAGGGATCGCTGTGTCACCAGACTGGACTCAGAGAAAGGGGTTCAAACGGTAAGTTCTTGCAAAAATCCCCTTTTCTCTTTCGTCCAGTTCGGTGACACAGCTAACCTTGGGACGTTCACAAGCCAGTCCTTTGGGAGGGTACGCTCAGACTGCCAGTTCTCATCACTGCCTGTCCAAATGAAGCGTCCTCCGACGCAAACTCATGAAACCTGTAAAATTTGGTAAAGGTGTGAACAGAGGACCAGGTGGCAGCCCTACAAAACTGCACCACCGTCGCCCCATGGCGCACAGCCCACGAGGAAGCAACTGACCTGGTGGTATGGGCATTGATCCGTGAAGGAACCGGTCTACCGGTCTGCCTTACAGTAGGCAAAGGCAATTGTTGACCTCAACCAACGAGCAATGGTCTGCTTTGAAGCAGGCCACCCAATCTTATGCACATCACACAATACCAGAAGCAAATCAGATTTTCAGATTTGCGAATGTCCTTTACCCTATCCACGTAAATTTGCAAGGCGCGAACCACGTCTAATTTCTTTAATTTGTCCCTATTCCTCACTCCCTCAGGAGGGGAAAACACAGGAAGAACAAGGTCCTGATTTAAATGAAAAGAAGACACTACCTTAGGTAGAAACTTAGGTACTGTTCCAAGCACAGCCATATCCTCATGAAAAATCTAAAATGGCGACTTGCAGGACAAGGCACCCAACTCTGACACACGCCTAGCCGAAGCAATGGCCAACAAAAAAGTCAGTTTCCAAGAAACATATTTAAGATCAGCCAATCTTAACGGTTCAAAAGGAGGATTTTGCAATACAGACAGAACTAGAGGCAAATCCCAAGGTGCTACAGGCTGCCTATATGGAGGTTTAAGTCTGGTTACGCCCTGTAAGAAGGTCTGAACCTCGGGAAACAGAGCTACCCTCTTTTGAAAGAAAATTGACAATGCAGATAACTGCACCTTTAAAAAGACGGCAGAGAAACCATCCTGCAGGAATTCCAAAAGTCTTGAAACTTTGAACCTAGACGTGTGAACGGGATGCGGTCAATTTGCCGGCGGTCGGGATCCCGGCGTTCAGAATCCCGACACTGGAATATTGACCGCCGAAAACCCGAAACTTTCTCCCTCCGTGGGTGTCCACGACACCCATAGAGGGAGAATAAAATAGCGTGCCGAGCGTAGCGAGGCACCGGGCCCGCTGCGTGGCGAGCGCAGCGAGCCCGCAAGGGGGGGCGATCCACGTCCCCCCCATGTCGGGATTTCGGCGGTCGGGATTCCAGTGTCGGGATCCCGACCGCCGGGATTACGTATCGGATCCGTGTGAACTCTCTGACGTGCACACCACCTGATGTAGATCTTCCAGACCCGATGGTAATTGGCTGCTGACACAGGCTTACGAGCCCTGAGCATGGTCTGTATAACCGCATCTGAAAACCCCTTCTTTTATAGTAAGGAGGTTTCATAAGCCGTCAAATTGAGACAAGCTAGGTCCAGGTGTAGAAACGATCCTTGCATTAGCAAATCCGGTTAAAGAGGAAGACGCCAAGAGTCCGTCGACAATCTATGTATGTATGTCGGAGTACCATGACCTCCTGGGCCAATCTGATGCAATCAGAATAGCTTGCAGGCCCTGGCCCTTCAGTCTCTTCAGTACCCTCAGGATCATTGGAAACGGTGAAAATATGTAAACCATGTTGAAACGCCAAGGAATCGTCATGGCATCCACTGCCCAAGCTGTCGGGTCCCTTGACAGGGAACAAAACCTCGGTACCTGACAGTTGCTCCTTGACGCCATTAGGTCTATCTCTGGTAGACCCCAGCGGTCCACAATCTCCTGGAAAACTTACTGATGAAGTGCCCATTCTCCCTCGAGCAGATCCGCCCTGCTGAGGAAATCCGCTTACACATTCCGGATCCCCGGAATGAACACAGCTGACAATACTGGATTATGGATTTCTGCCCAAATGAAAATCAGCAATAGCTCCTTCATTTCTATCTTGCTGCGAGTTCCGCCCTGGTGGTTCAGGTAAGCCACTGTTGTGGCATTGTCAGACTGTACTCGTAACGGTGATCCTTTCAGAAATTCTTCCGCCTGTAGCAAAGCATTCCAGACTGCCCGAAGTTCCAAGATATTGTTCGGGAGACTGGATTCTTCCCTGAACCAGAGACCCTGTAACCGTAGGTGAAGAACCACCACCCCCCAACCCCTGAGACTGGCATCGGTTGTAATTACTAGCCAATCCCAGGATCAAAGGGAATTTCCCAGCTGTAAAGTCTCTACATCTGTCCACCAGTTCAGGGATTCTCTTGACTCCTGAGACAGAACCAACTTTTCCTGCTTCATGGTCTTTGCGTTCCCCGACCAACACGACAGGATGTTCCACTGAAATATTCTCGAGTGGAATCTGGCAAACTGAAGTGTCTCGTACATTGCCACCATTTTCCCAAGCAACCGTACTCCCTGCCACACCGTTGGTGCAGGAGCTTGTAAAATTGTCAAAACCATCTGACAAATCTCTGCGGCCTTGGGTTTTGGTAGAAACACCCTGTGAAGGTGCGTGTCCAAAATCACCCCTAGAAATTGCAGACTTTGCGTGGGTGTCAAATGAGACTTGGGGAGATTTAGCACACACCCCTGATCTCGTAAGAATTGTGTCACGATGCTCAGATGTACCTGAAGCTTCTCCGCCGACTCCACCTTGAATAAAAGGTTGCCCAGATAAGGTATAATTATTATTCCTTTCAGTCTGAGGGCTGCAGCCATGGCCGCCATCACTTTTGTGAATACCCTCGGAGCCGTTGCCAGACCAAACGGCAGAGCTTGAAACTGGCAATGGTTCTCTCCTATTGCAAACCGGAGTAGGGACTGATGTTCTTTGTAAACGGGTACATGAAGGTATGCATCCTGAATCTACAGATGCCAGAAACTCTCCAGGCTCTATGCTTAAGAGCACTGAGTGCAGAGACTCCATGTGCAAATGATCCACCCATAGATGAAGATTTAAAGATTTCAATTTTAGAATAGGTCTGAAAGACCCGTCTGTTTTGGGAACTAAGAAAAGGATTGAATAAAATCCTTTCTTTCCTCCTGAGGTACCGGGACCACTACCTCTTTCTCTTTGAGTGACAAAGCTGCCCCCATAAGTGCGGATCTCAGACGCGGTCCGTGGTAAGGGAGTAGGAAGAAATCTCTTTAGAGGGATGCCCCTGAGATTTGTCCGGTAACCTTCGGAAACAATGGAATAAACCCAAGGTGGAATCTTTACACCTGTCCCGAAACTGCAAGAGGCGACCCCCCACTCTGATCTCAGAATGGGGAGCCTCCGCCCCGTCATGCAGAGGACTTATCCTCCCCTTTTGCTGCATGTTTCTTTGTAAAGGCCCCAAACTGGAATTTGGGGGTCTTTCCTCTACTGGCTTGGAATCTACCTCCCCCTGCCTGTCCTGTTATACGCTACGCCCCGAAAGGACGAGCGAAAGGACGGCTTAAAAACTCCCGTAGCCTGTTTTATAATGGCTTCCAGTTCCATCCCAAAGAGTAACTCACCCTTAAACGGTAAAGTGTCAAGGGACTTTTTTGATTCGCTATCTGCCTCCCATGCCTTTAGCCAAAGCCCTCTTCTAGCTGTAACAGAGGTTGCGAAGACCCTAGACACCATTTTAGCGCCTTCCTCACCAGCCTCACAGATGTACTCTGCAGCACATCTCAACTGTTCAGCCAATGTAAAAGCTTCCGAATCATGGTGGAGCTGACCGCTCAGAGCCTCCGCCCACTTGATCATTGCTTTAGCACCCCAAGCAGAAGCAATGATGGGACGCAGCGTGAAACCCACGCCTTCAAAAATTGCATTAAGACAACCTTCGACTTTTTTATCCACTGGGTCCTTAAAGGCCGCACCCCCTTGCACTGGCAAGGCTGTGGACTTAGATAATCTGCCCAAGGATGCATCTACCAATGGAACCTTTTCCATAACTTTACATGTTCCTCCGGCATGGGGTACATATTAGCATATTTCTTAGACATTAACAGCCTCTTGTCAGGGGTTTTCCCTGCTTCACCCAGCAAGGAAACCATACCTTCATCAGAAGGAAAACAAATAGGGTCCCTGCTACTCTTTTTAAATACACAGTGTGCAGAGGCTTTTTCTTTCTCAGATAGAATTAATGCCTGCTTCACAGTCAAAATTAAATCCTCAATACCAGGAACCGAAACATCAGCTTCCTCACTCCGGTCCCAAACCAAATCCTCCTCACATACACCGTCATCATCAGAATCCACATTCAAAAGTGGGGGTGTAGAAAAAGGGTGTCTATGAACAATATCCTCAGAGGATTTGGTAAACTGCTCCATGATATGTGATATTATGAACACCCTGAGCAGTGTCCTGCATAGCTTGTAGCACAATAGGGTCCCCCTGAGCTGGGGTAACAGACCCCACAGAAGTCTGAGAAGAAGGGATATGGCAAGGAGACCCTAACAAGGAATCCATTTGCCTATTTAAAGCCTCTGTTAGGGCATTCATGGACCTCCCCAAAGCAGCAGCCCATGCTGGTTCAGCTTGCTCAGAACTTGGGACCTGCGACCCACTGGGAACAGAGTCACATGAAGGGCACAATTCCCCCTGGTCCCCCTGTTCACATGTTATTTTAACTCCACACACTTTGCAGTAAACAAACATGTCCTGCGCTCCCTCCTCCAATGCAACAGAAGTGCACCCTTCAGCCATGTTAAAAAACACAATGCAAAATGCCAGGCAAAGCACAGAATAATGTATCAGTGTACTTATCTGTGCTGTTTTCTGTTGTCAGCAATCAGCGGGGGAAACGCTTTTCAGGAGACACTGTACTCTGTGTCCAGAAATCCACCCTGTTTAAGCTCCGCAGCATGGAGAGAAATGGCACCAGTGCACAGAGCAGGAAGAGACCAAGTCTCTGCTTCAGCAGGGAGCGTATCCTTTTTGGCGCCCTTTCCCCCTTAAGCCGCTCCCACAAGTGCCTTTCCTTACCTCCAGTGTCTCCTCTTCACTATGGGACCACTTGGAGTTGTCCAGCAGCGCTGGACTTTCTGTAAAAGACCTCAACTCCCTGGCGGGATTTTAATCTTAAAGCTCATCCAAGATGGCTACCGCCATCGCGGGGGGTCCGTCCCCCAAGATCCCCTTCTATGCAAGGAGCCGGTTAGGACACCCCCGGAGCCCAGGAAACCCCTCTTTTAGCAGAGACTTGACAGGACGTGATTCTGTCAGCCTCGCTGCACTCTCAGTGTGTGTGAACTTCATAAGAAGTAACACACTAGCCAAAAACCTGCTCTAACTAGTAAATTAATAAAACAATAAAAACCTAACTAGTCTAATACAAATTCCAAAGAAAAAGGTCAGGTGCAGCGCAGCTGCTCAGCATAGCACCCACTCCTGTGGGCTCCTACAACGAACTGAAGCATTGTGGAATGCAGTAGGGAGGAGTCTGCTCCCAAAGACTTTAAGCATAGGTGCCTGGCTCCTGCGGACCCCTCCTACATCCCAAGGTTAGCTGTGTCACCGGACTGGACAAAAGAGAAACATTTTTTTTTTTGCATGATTATAGAAACCCACAACACTGATTGATGGAAGTTTATGAGGATTTAGAGAAACACTTTTTATAAAAGAGCACCTCTTACCCTTTGTTCATGGTCGGTTTTATTTTTATGCTTCTTCTCAGGCAGTTTCCTGGGGAAACACAACACACATCATGGTTTTGAGAAATAAATGGAACTTCTTGATGAGACTATTCACTGATATGGTATGGGTGTAACTTGCTCTGAAAGAAGTAGCCACTAAACATATTAAAAAACAAGCACCTAACTTCATATTATACCTTGTCTAGTAGCTGATAAATAATCAGTTTAGCAACAAACTAGAGAAGGAGGCATGGAAAAAAAAGCAGGTATAATCTGTAATTGAAAAGATGTTAGGCAGCCTGACACATTTGAACCCTCTGAGGATTCTCAGATATTTACCTGTACGTACAGCTCTACACCCATCCTATCTCTTAAGGACTTACCGTTACTATAGGCTTTATTTGTACAAAAACATTGACAGCCAACTGGTATGGCCTTTAATCTACGGAAGGAACTACAGATGTGGCCAAGTACATCGTGGCTGCGTTGCGCAAAACGTGCGCTATGCAAATCGCGCATGAATCGCGCCTGCTCCTTGCGCTATAGTCCCGTTCTAGATCGCGTTATAAATGTAACGTAATCTTGTAAATGTAACCTGCAATTACACTCATTGACCACCAGATGTCACTTTTCCCAAACAGTAAAGCGCATGCGTAAAAATCTCTTCTACAAAACAGTCCGGCTGCCACGACTTTGTCCTTACTTTACGGACAGTGTTCTTGTATTTTATTCGCAGCAGCAGTTACGTACGGTTATTTATGTAACTGGTACAGAAGCCATGCTAACCTTTGCTATTGCTGGATTATTAAAAGTATTAAAGTTTTATTTTTATTGTGTGTCAGTGTGTGTTTCTTTGACTATTTTTTAACTGTGGAACTACAAGTGCCAGCGGGCCCTTTAATGCCCCGCAGGCTGGGACTTGTGGTTCTCCAAGTCCCAGCTTACGGGGGAGGCTTTCTGGGACTCAAAGTTCCACAGTAAAAGACAATAGTTTTTATTCTATTTTTTGACACTTCAATCAGCCCGGGGACCACTACACAGGGTCACCGGGGACAGCACCAGGCTTCAGCATGGTCAGGTAAATCCTGGAGGGGGGGACCCCTTTATTGGGGGGGTCCCCACTCCCCCAGGGCCCCTGGCCAGGCTGACTGGTCAGTAGGGTGATGTTTTGGCCGCAGGACCTTATCTAATAAGTGTCCCCTAGCTGTGACATTACCCTGCTGGCTGGTTTGGCCTGGGGCTAGTTCTTAAAATACGGGGGACCCCTACTAATTTTTCCCCCCGTATTTTGGGAACCAGCCCCGGACCTGGAGCCTGGGGCTGGTTGTTAAAAATCTGGGAACCCCTATTTGTCGGGTTTCCTGATTTTTTATTACCGCCCGGCTCTTTTAGCCTGGTGCTGGTTACAGCTTTATTTATTTCTCTATTTTTTAACACTGAAGCCTGCACGGATCTGACTGATCCGTGCAGGCTTCTGCCAAATACGAAAGGAAAATAAAGTGTATTTTCCTGCCGTATATTCGTGGCCGTTTTACACTAATTAGCGTCCGTATTATCAATACGGCCGCTTAGTAAATCAGGAACCACCATTCTTTTTAATGGTGATTTCTGCCGTATTCTTTAAATGGTGTATTCATTCGTATTTGTAAATACAAATACGAATGTCCCATCATTAAGAATACGAACATACTTATTTTTGGCTAGTTATTAAAATACGGGGGACCCCTACTCATTTTGTCCCCCGTATTTTGGGAACCAGCCACGGACCTGGAGCCTGGGGCTGGTTTAAAAAAAAAAAAAAAATCTGGGAACCCCTATTTGTCGGGTTTTCTGATTAATTATTACCTGCCCAGCTCTTTCAGCCTGGTGCTGGTTACGGCTGTGGGGGGGGGGGTTTAATTAATTTATTTTTCTATTTTTTTTTTTTTTACACCTTGCAGCCTGCACGGATCTGACTGATCCGTGCAGACTGCCTGTAGGAATTCGTATTAGCGGCCGTATATACGGCCGTTAATACGAATTAATACGACATCGGAGGGTTACAAAGCAGTCGTATTTGACTGCTTTGTAAATTCCCCTCCTGAACACAACTTTGCATACGACGTATGCAGTCGTATTCATTCATATCAATAATACGAATACAATTTGTTGTATTCGTATTTTTAGTAAATTTCCCCCACTGTGTTTTAGTGTAGGTATTTGATATTTATTATGTGTAAATCACAAGTTGACCTTTTAGAATGATTGCATTTGCCTTGCAATTAAAAAATAGTATGCATACATAAAACATAGGTAAAGGGGCAACAATGAAGTTTTACAACTTAACATGATGTAAGGGTTAATCTAAAGTGCTAGTAATGTGTTTAAGTGTCATTTAGGAAGTAATTGATTTAATGAAAAATAAATATATATGTTATGAGGTGACCTAATTGGATAAATGTGTGATGCTGCTGAAGCATGACTTCCGAATAGATTACTGAGGTTTGCGCAAATACACCAACTCGGTGCGTACGGTCAGATTCCCGTCCGTTCGGACGCAGTAAGACCGTGCAGAATCTTTTAGTTCCCACCGCACACGCACGTTTGGATGCAATCTGAAGACACTCCCTCTTCTTAGAGAGTCCGTCCGAACGGATGCGGACGACCTGTGGGCGTGTGTTCTTAGAATGTCCGCCGTGCGTGGCGTTTGGTCATTTCCGAAAGAACGCGCATCCCAAAGAGTCAACCAGAAAAAGGCCCTCCGGGAGAGGGTAGCCAGTTCAGTGTGGCAGGGGGCACGGCTGCTGATGGGGCGGGATGAGGGCAGGGTGGCCGGTGGATCATTCAGAGTCCTCTTGGCCACATCCCCAGCCGTGCAATGCCGTTTTTTCAGGCATTGTACAGCAGGGGGCAGGGCTACAAAGGCGCGATTCACATCATTTGCTCACACAGACCCCCCCCCATGCCGAGCGAAGGGAGGGGTCGCGGGAGATCAGCCACATTCTTATAGAAACATAGAATTTGACGGCAGATAAGAACCACTTGGCCCATCTAGTCTGCCCCTTTTTTTAAACATGTTACCTCAAACCATATTTGATCCTTATTTTTTTGTAAGGATATCAATATGCTTATCCCAAGCATGTTTAAATTGTACTACTGTATTTGCGTCTACCACCTCTGTTGGGAGGCTATTCCACTTATCTACTACTCTTTCTGTGAAAAAATTCTTCCTCCCTCTAGTTTCAGTGCATGTCCTCGTGTTCTGTTGCTCCTCTTCCTGTGAAGAATGTCTCCCACCTGTACCTTGTTAATTCTGGGAGGCTTTTCCCTCTTTCCGGGGGGACCGGGACCCGATTTCATTTTTTTTTAAAGTGCAGGACGGAAATAAACACAGTAGACTTACTCTGCTTTGGAAATGGCATTGCTGCCTATTTGTTCCGATAAAACAAGTGATGAGACCTAAAACAAAACCCACAAAAATTTAAATTTTACATTGTAAAAAGATTCATGTATTATTAACCACTTCAGCATCCCTTGTGTATTTGACAAGTATAATAACTTTACCAAAACAGTTTATGGTATGGCAAACAAAATAGTTATGACTTTAATTTACCTTTGGTTTTAGCATCAATCTCATAAGTTGACCTACCCCAAGTTCTATTGTAGGGTCATCATATCCCAGAGAATGAAAACTGTAAACATCATCCCTGGCAATGAAATATAATTACATATTAAAATATTAGTCTAATGCTGTTTATGACATCTATGACAAATTATGTTCTAGTTTTCTGTTTTTTTGCATTGAGGAATTTCAGATATGTATTTGGAAAATTGAGTAGTAATGCTCATGCATTGGTATATGCCTTGCCACTGGCTAACTATTGGGGGTCATTCTGCTTCATTTGCTACCCCGTGCATTCACAAGGGTAAGCATTTTTTTTTGCGCATGTGCATAATGATTTATGTGCATGTGCAGACTCTCTTGGCGAACGCACTCGGTGACTTGCCAGCCCGTTCACACAGAGCAGTGCGGGTAGCGATGGGCCCGGATCGTGGCCATGGGAACGCAGAGTGTTTCATGGGCGGTCCATGAAAACGATGGATGTTCCCATGGGATTGCAAGCGGGACGAGGAGTTCCAGGGGGGGGGGGGAAGGGCGGGCGGTCGGCGGACGTCAACCACCCAAGGCGTCTTTGTGCCGCAAATATAAGTCAGTCTCCACTGATATTTTGCGACCATCAAATGATTTCTCCGCCAGCGGGACATGAGAGGGGATGTGTTCTCGTGATGCAACCATGCGAGGGAATACGGTGGTGGTGGGGGGTGACAATTCAGCAGGGTGTTGAGGTGGGCCCTCGTTGCGATAAAGCTCGCAGCAACCAAAATCAGGGCCATTGTTTCTTAATCCCTTTAAAATTATATTCATCCATTATCAGCAGCTGAAAAGTAGAAACATCCTGTGAGTATGTCTCAAGGAATCTGTAAACTCCTTGCACGAGTCCATGGCAAAGACTTGATAGTGCTTTCGATTCTGCAACCTAGGTATGCTAGCACTGACTGTAAGCAGCACAGTTGATCTTCACCTAGACACTGAGATACATACAGTAACAGAACATCAGAATTTGCATAATGAAATATTTAACACCAATATATCTAGTTGCTTATACATACCTCAAAATGGTGTTGCAAAAAGGAATACAAGACAACTTACCAAGGCTCGTCTCTTTTGCCTATGCTTGATTCTTTGTTTCCTTTGGATTTTAACTTTCTATTTTGCCTTTTATCCTAGATAAGCCAACACAGAGAGAGTATACAGTAACAATAACATAGATTTTGTGAATTTAAACATATTTTTGTTTCTGACGGAAGAAACTCATTGTAAAAACATACATCAACACAATAGCTGCACAGATTAGAAAACAAAATGTATTTAGTGGTGGATGTTTTAATTTCTCTAATGTTGCGTACACACGGATAAATTTGGCAAAAGATCTGGGCTTTCCCGACCGATTGAAACTACCAATCGCTCAAATTGTCCGATTTGTTCGAATGATATCGATGCCGATGCACGTACCCGCCGGTCGTTGGTAGAGGTCGATGATCTTTCCTGCATGCAGAAAGATCACAGATCATTAGCGATGTGTACCAATCTTTCATGTGTATGCACAATGAACGATTTGGTAAAGCTGTGTGACTGGCTCCCACTCCCCTCCACCATCATTTAAGATCGATCGTTCATGTGTAATCGTTTGTACAATCGTTTACGGTACTTGTTTAGTTTCATGGCGGCAGCGGCCGTGCGTCTCAGTCCCCTTGCGGGGCTCGCTTCGCTCGCCCACGCTGCGCTCGCCACGCTATCTAAAATAGGGGTATGAACTATCTACGTTGGCATAGAGTTAATTTAGTTTATTTTAGATAGTTTGGTGAGCGCCGTACCCGGAAGTTCAAGGCGGCCATGCTGCCACCGTGAAACTAAACAAGTACCTCGTTTACTATTTGACACAAAATCGATTGTCCAGGAGTTCTGAGGAAATTGTTAAGGAGTTTGGATCGTTTGTTAAATCTTTCTGTGTGTATGCACCTTTAAGCTTAGAGGTGTCTGTGCAAACACTGATCTATACGCCAATGCTGACTGGCAGCAAGATCAAATATTTGTTTATAACCATGGGGGTTATTCTAGTCCATTCTTTCTGACAAAATCCTTCTTAGATGGACAAAACCATCTGCACTGCGGGTGGGGCAGATGTAACTTGTGCAGAGAGAATTAGATTTGGGTGGGGTTTTTCTTCAAAGTGAGATCTATATCGAAGTGTAAAATCATGCAGTCAGTATTTTCCCTGCACAGAAACAAAATAACTCACCCAAATCTAATTCTCTCTGCACATGTTACATCTGCCCCCCTGCAGTGCACATGGTTTTGTCCATCTAAGAAGGATTTTGTCAGAAAGAATGAACTAGAATAAACCCCCATGTGAGGAGGATTTGCTTCAATGTAATCTGTACATGTAGCACAGCCAAGAGCATACCTAAAAAGCAATTGTACTGCAAGTTATAAAAACAAACATGCTTCAGGTAAAAACAAACCATTTTGCATTGTTGTGACACAGCATACATATGGTAAATCTGAACTGACACCTACTGGCCTACCAAAAACTCATGCACTAGCTTGTAAATTCTCTTTAAGTTGTCAGTGCAGATATTTGAAACCACCTAGGACAGGATAAATTGAAGTAATAGCAAAGAAAATATAAAGAGAAGTCACTTGTTAGTGAGCATTTTAATACCTTCAATAGGAGCATTTCCAGCTACATGTTGATAAGGAGAGCATCTAGCCCAGGACTGGGCAACACCGGCCCTCCAGATGTTGATGAACTACACATCCCAGCATGCCTTGCATCAGTTTCAGCATGGCCACATAGCAAAACTAATGCAAAGCATCCTGGGATGTGTAGTTCATTAACATCTGGAGGGCCGGTGTTGCCCAGCCCTGATCTAGCCTTATCACCTCATTACAAGTATAGCATATGAAATCTGATTGGAGAAGTATTCTTAGGGGCAGATTAACCCAGGTCGGACCCAGATCAATGTTGGTGTAAAAGGGGTCAACCCAGGTCCAGTAACACTGGTCTCCTACCCAGGTCCTGACCAGGGTTGAACACTGGTTGGACCTGGGTTGTGGGCGGTGTAAATGGTCCCAACCCAGGTTGGGACATCTGGGTAGTGCTGAAAGGATACCAGAAGTTCTGGACGCCTTTCCACAGTGCGCAGCAGTGGCAAAAGACAGCAGCCAGGAAGGATACGGGCAGTGCACACAGAAATCATAATTGGATGCAGTATCATTTATATTATTTTTTTTTGGGTGGGGGGGGACTGGGGGGAGCACATGGGAGATTCGGTCTGCTGCTGCAGGGGAAGGGGCTGGGGAGAGCACATGGGTGATGCTGCACTTTTATACCGCTATGTAGGCTTGAGCACTGAATAATACTTTTTGAAAAATATTTTACAAAATAAACAAACCAACATTTTTCAATGCTAACTTGTCATGTCTTTTAATTTTTATTTTAAATCATTGAGGGAAGGTTGGATGGCAGTTTATCAGTCCTAAAATGGACATTTTTAATGTCATTCATAGGGAAAAGCAGTGCTGACCCAGGATCAGTGTAAATGGCGCAGACCTGGGTCCGACCTGGGTCACAGTGCTGTGTAAATGGGGTATGAAGCTGGGTCCAATCCTGGAAACTCCTGTGTTCAAAGACCAGGGTCCGACCAGGGATTTTGGTGTAAAAGGGGTATTATTAAGCTTGGAGAAGAGATAAACTGGAGATAAAGCGGAGAAAAGGCAAAAGGAGATAAAGCACCAGCCAATCAACTCCCAACTGTCATTTTCAAACACAGCTGATTGGCTGGTGCTTTATCTCCTTTTACCTTTTCTCCGCTTTATCTCCAGTTTATCTCTTTTCCAAGCTTAATAAATCTGCCCCTGAAATAGAATACAAATCTTGTTTCAAAGAGCCCAGGCAGAGATTACAGGGCTACAAACTCCAGTTGAAGTGGAGAAGTTTGTTAAAGACCCTAGCAATGGAAACTTTCAGATGTGTTGACATTCGGGACAAAAAACAAATGTGAAAAACTAGTGTCAACCTTTTGACTGTCGACCTTCCCATTGTCGACCCAAAGCTTGCACCGACCTTAAGACCCTGTCGACAATGAGTATGTTGACCATTCAGTGGTGTTGACCTAATGACTGTCGACCATAGGGTGTCGACCTAGTGAATGTCAACCTAGCATACCATAACCCCCTCACTGTAATCAACTAAACCCTAGTGATGTGATAAAAAGGTTAAGCATTTTACTAAAGCAGCTCATTTGATCTGCAAGAAGAACCACAAACATCATAACAGAAATATGCAGGATTTTGAATATAGTCACCATTTTCAATACTATAGTATGCAGAGTAACTGGCTCTGGTGATTTACTCACTCACTGACAGGATAGAGGGTTTTGCAGCAGTATCAGTAAAGCAGAGTAAAAATAAGAAATATTGGTACTTATGTAGCTATTTGCTTAGTTTTCCGCGTACGCTCGCCACGCTTCGGGCGCGGTGGCTCGATGCGCTTGCCACACTATATAAAATCAACTCCGTGCCGACATGGATAAGTACCGAAATATTTATAGCCGCAGTGCAACAACTGCAATTAGTTAATAGTGCCATATCAGATTTGACCACATTGCGGCAGCAAAACTCAGAATACAGAAACTTTAATATCCAGAGTTTGAAGGAAGAGGAAGAGCTGAAAAGCCTCAAGGAAACATAAAAATTGCCAGAGTTTATCAATTGTATAGCCAAGCACTAAGAGTCTGTCAAAAACAGGGCTGGCGGAGTAGTCAGGGCGCTGACAGTGTCTTCTTCATTGCTGTCAGCGCCCTGATTACTATGGTGCCTCACTCAGCTGCTGATTGCGGTAACGAGGACAGTGACCAGCCGGGCACAATTGGAAGAGGTGACAGCAGCCAATCAGGAGTGGCAGTGGTGGCTCTATAGCAAGGTAGTATAGAAAAAGTTAAGTTACTTGTGTTGTTTCACGGCCGCACGCTACGCTGTCAGCATAGGGTCCCCGTAAGGCATCGTAGTCACCATACTGTCCCCGCGAGCTGCAGCTCTGTCCCCAGCATCCCTGGCAAGCCTAGTGAGCGCCTCTCACACAGCAGCGGTAACCGCCAGATCCCCTGCGCTGGTGGACACCGGCAGAGAGGCGATCGTGCATACACCAGTGGAGAGGCGCTCCATCTGCCCGAGAGTCTCATACGCTTGTGCATCTCAGTAATTCGTGCGGTTGGGTCGGGCAACCCTGCCCGTGTCCGCTTCAGGGAGATGGTCAGGGTTAGGGGTTTGGTAGAGCGTGTGTTTCGTCCACAAAGGGGGGGGGGGTGCGATGCGCAAGTGCGTCTCTTGAACAATAAAGGACGCATTTGCCAGTGCTCCATATTACATACTGGCAAATTCCGCCGTTTCAAAACCCCACTATCCATGTCAGCCTGAAGCGTGGCAAGTGCAGCGAGCCCCACGAGTCCCCCCCGATCTGTTCATACCCCCACTATCCACGTCGGCTTGGAGTTGAATCTATACAGTATGGCGAGCGCAGCGAGGGAAGGCGTAAAACGAGCCCGAAGCTTGGCGAGCCCCAGGATGGGACGCGGAATACACGTCAAGTAATCCGCTGCGCTCACCACGCTTCGGGCTCGTTTTACGCGTCCGTTCGCCACACTTCGGCCTCAGTGGCTCGATGCGCTTGCCACACTTTATAAAATCAACTCCACGCCTACGTGGAGAGTGGGGGTATGAACAGGTCGGGTGGACTCGTACCGCGTGTGCTTGCCACGCTTCAGGCTGACATGGATATTGGGGGTGTTTTAGGAACACATTCACACCTGTCAAGACAGTCAGGTTAAAAAAACAGGGAAGGGGGGTTAGTGGCCAGAAGAGTCACTATAGAAGCTATAGTGGTGCTAGGAATTTTCACAAATAAAATGGATATTTGAAAGAGAATAGACTGCTGCTTCTTATACAGGGTGTGTCCCCTTAAGTTGCAAGAAATAGAAATACAGGGGACCCTATCCTGACAGGTTAAAAAAACTCTCAATGGTTCCCACACAATGTAATAAAAGCTGACAACGCTAACTGACTACGCTAACGCCGGTTAGGCGCGAACGTACACACAGTCGCAGACACAAGCTGACTACGCTGGGTGCGGGAACACAACGTTGATGCTGACAGTTATGCTGACTACGCTGGCTGCGATGCTGACAGAGACGCTACGCTGACAGCTGTCTATGCTGGTTGCGGGAACACAACACTGATGCTGACTACGCTGGCTAGATACACTACGATGACTACGTAAGTGCCACTGTGAAATTACACAAGTGCCAAAGTTAATTATACATGTGGTAATAGGGGGCTAAATACCGCTTCCTTTACTAACCACCTGGTAAGCTGTTTCCCCAACCACACTAGGGGGGAAATTTACGAAGATCCGAGTTATATTTCACACGGATGTTGCTATGGGAAACCAATCAGATTCTATCTATCATCTTCTAGAACATGGATCTTCAAACTGTGGCCCTCCAGATGTTGTGAAACTAGATGTTCCAACATGCATTGCCACATTTTTTCCTATAAGAGCATGCCAAAACTGTCAGGGCATGCTGGGACATGTAGTTCCACAACATCTGGAGGGCCACAGTTTGAAGACCCATGTCCTAGAAGGTGCTAAATAAATTAGAAGTAGATGCTGACTGGTTGCCCATAGCAACATCACATGTCAAATAGAACTCCCAGGGGAGGACACAGAGACCAGCCATGATTATGCTCTTATTTTATTCAAAGGTGATGGCATTGCTCTCACTGGTTCGCAGCTTTAAAACAGTTCCAGAATAGGAATATAGAGGTTGGAGACAAATTGTAAATAATTTCAATGTCCCGAACAAAAAATCTATATCGGCTATTTAATACAAATATAAAATACAAAGTTATTTTAGTGTACAGCAAACACTGTGATTTTCTTTATGAACGGACAGGTCAGTAAGGATTGATGCATACCTCTTATTACATTCGGTTGAGTTTGTATTTTTAAGAAAATCATTAAATAAACGGATTAAAAAAACAAACTTACCTTCTTTGTTTGAGTGTTGCTTTTACTTAGAATTTGCCTGAAACATGACCATAAAATCAAAATAAGTTTTAATCCCAAACTATATACAGGCTATTATTGTTGGCTTTTGCATGTAGGACTCTGCGAGACTCATTCTATGGGAGGTCCATATTGAAGAGAGGGAGGTATAATTTTTTTCTGCAACTCACAGCATAATGGTTTGGATGCAATGTTGTGATAAAATGAGCATCATTATGCCCCCTTCACTTCCTAACAAAAGTGGATCGAATGTGTTGCCCTTTATCTTGGGAGAACTCCCTCACATTTGTGTGCCTCCCCTAAAATTCAGGGAGAATGGGCTATATGATATAAACTACGCTAAACTAACTTCCAAGGACAATGGATTCAAGTGTTAAGGGGCATACACACGGAGCGATTTTGTGCTATATTCTAAGCAATCTGACTAGATTGCTTAGAAAGTAAGCACAGATCGCTCCGTGTGTATGCCCCAAGAGAATAATTATCTCCTGCTAACTAAGTCAGTGCATGCAGTCAAAATCTTGCCAAATTGCTTAGCAAGTGAGTGCAAATCTCTACGTGTGTACAGAATGAGATATATTGATCGCAATCTCTCATTCTGAACCACTACCCGGCCTTTTTTGCTTAAGCAAAATCACTTAGCAAAATCCCTTAGCACAAGTCTGTGCATGTGTATGTGCTCCCCATGGGAGATCTGGACACCAGGAAACAATATGTATCAAATATGCCCCCCGCACCTGGTGTCCCCCCTCAAAGCGCAACTCCCCCACGCACTCCAGTTTTACCCTCTGCAACCACTCTCCTGCAGTCCACTTCCCCATGCGTCTCTGTCCACCAGCAGCACCGCTTCTCCCCCCCCCCCCCCCCCCCACACACACACACGAGAGCAGTGCCAGCAGCATGCTTCTCCTACTCGCAGCATGACTTACTCCTTCCTGCTACCCTCTAAACCAGGGGTGGGGAACCTTTTTTCTACCGAGGGCCATTTGGAAAATTTGAAAACCCTTCGGGGGCCATATAAAAATGATCAATTATCGGCGTATACGCGTGGGCATTATACACAGGGCAGCGGCATATACATGTGGGCATTATACACAGGGCAGCGGCATAAACATGTGGGCATTATACACACTGGCAGCGGCATATACGTGTGGGCATTATACACAAGGGCAGCTGCATATACATGTGGGCATTATACACAAGGGCAGCTGCATATACATGTGGGCATTATACACACGGGCAGCGGCATATACATGTGGGCATTATACACACGGGCAGCGGCATATACATGTGGGCTTATAGTTACACACTGGCAGCGGCATATACATGTGGGCATTATACACAAGGCAGCGGCATATACATGTGGGCATTATACACACGGGCAGCGGCATATACATGTGGGCATTATACACACGGGCAGCGACATATACATGTGGGCAGAGACACCATAAAAAGTGACAGTGTGGAGGAAGGGGGGGGGGGTGTCACCCCCAAACAGGTTAATGTGATTATGTCTGATTATGAGAATCAGATATAATCACATTAACCTGTTTGGGGGTGAATCCAGGGGTAAATGACAACCCCTGGATGTGTCAGTCACTGGGGAAGGGAGGGTGAGAGAAGCAGCATTGGCGGGCGCGTCTTCTGCACATCTCCCCCGCCACCCGCCCGGCTATATTACCGATTAATCAGCTGCCCGCCCGCCTATATAACTGATGTATCAGCCGCCCGCCCGCCTATATTACTGATGTATTATCATCCGCCTGCCCTCCTATATTACATACCAGGCGCCGGGGATGGCTGCTGCTGCTGCTGCCGCCGGGGAGATGTGTAGAAGACGCGCCCGCCAATCACAGTGGCTGTGAAGGGGATGCGCCGGCAGTGATTGGCGGGCGCGTCTTATGCACATCTCCCCGGCGGCTGGTATGAAATATAGACGGCCGGGCGGATGATACTTCTGTAATATAGGCGGGCGGGCGGCTGTAATATAGGCAGGCGGGCGGGCCGGACATACTGGGTGCGGGGGCCGGAGGTTCCCCACCCCTGCTCTAAACCCTCCCAAATCCTAACTGCCCCAGCACCTGATGCATCCGGATTAAAAGAGGTTCCGGACCATCAGGTGCCTGATAATTGAAGTTGTACCTGTACTACACAGATAGGGCATTGAGATGCAAGTCAAACACACTCCTTTTAGTTGTGTCCAAAATGGACTCTTACAAGTATCTAATGCAGAGTACACTAGATGATTCACTCCACAATATCGTCAGCTATTAACGCAAAACCTGTAGGCAAACGCATATGCACTGAATGTTGTTCAGTGAGGTCAAGCTACATGCATACAGTTGTTGACAATATATTCAAAATTGATCTGCATGCACAGGCAACGGAGGACATAGTTAACGACCCACGGGAAAGTACACACTAGGCGATATTATAAAGAATATCACTCAGAAGGACCAGAATGAACAATACGGTTTAAAATATCACTTCGTGTGTATGGGGGTAAGATTTGTATTTTATGAAGCTTAGGGGGTTATTCAGGTTGATTCGCAAGGCTGCGAATTCGCAGCCTTGCGAGTCCACCAAACCTCGCCCGGCGAACGCACGCCCCCCCCAGCAAAGTGCGGCTTCGCCCGCACAGCAGCGAATGGATGTTTTGCATAAACATCCATTCGTTTTGCTGGGGTGTCCGCCCACATCATTCGATGGTCACCGACCATCGAATGATGTTTAGCGTGCACGCATATATAAGTGACTTTTCAGTTGCGTATATATGCGTGCACGCTGGCGTGATATGGGCGGGCAGCAGACATCCGGTGATGTCAGCTACCCCTCCCACACACCCGCGTCACTGCCTCATTACCATGAGAACTCCCAGCGTTCTCATGGAAACGCCCATGGAACGCTGGGCGTTCCCATATGGTAATGGGGCAGCCCGGCGCTCCACGCCCATCTCCGCCCCCCCTCGCTGCCATGGGTGCGTGCACCCGGCGACCCGAAAGGTCGCCGTGGGTGCACGCACCATGCGCCTGCACATGCGCAGAAACACGCATGCGCAGACGCACATCGGTACTGCGTGCGAATGCGCGCAGTACCGATGCAATCTGAATAAGGCCCTTAGCTTCAATAGGTATGTGCTTATATGGTAATAACTGCCTTCTTGTTCATGGAATGTGTAGATGTGTTCTCATAAACTACTGCTGAAGTCACACAAAGGACCCAGGCGACTCCGGTTGCACAAGTGCCTTTTCTGCATGAATGTAAGACTTCAATTGCAATGTAATCATGAGAATAAACTGATTCATTTGATATATGACACATATTGGTGTGTGACTGATTCTGAAGTTATATACAGTATGCTGTTATGATGCAGCAGCTATAGCTTTTTTCATGCCAAGTTCAATTGTGCGCTGCATACAGATTCTGCGGTACTCTTTACCTAGAAGGGCGCCCATCGCGACCATCGAATGCACTAAAAATCGGGTGCGACGCGATGGCCGCGATTTCCCATAGGGACCAATGTTAAAAATCAGATTGGACCCAATTTTAGTGTTCAATGCCTCAATGCCCGCGATTTTTACATAGGAAACAATGTTAAATGGGCCACAGAGCCCTAATAGTCACCGTGAACTCTGAAATGGCCCCCACAATTGTTAACGCCACCCCACGATCAACGTCAACCCGAAGCGTGGCGAGCGCAGCGAGCCCGCGAGGGGCGGCGGTACGCGTCCTCCGACCTTTTCATGCCCTACTATCCACGTCGGCGTGGAGTTGAGAATAGAATAGTGTGGGGTACTTGTTTCCTATCTGGGCGCCCAGGTTTTCTACGTACGGCACCGTACTGAAATCGGATCGCATCGCATCGTACACATACACGATATTGAACGATGCGATGCGATCCGATTTCCCATAGGAAACAATGTGAAATGGCTCAATTTTGCCAAATTATAATAGGAACAATAGTAAATGGGCCAAAAACACCCCTGAACATTGAAATGTCCCCCCAAAAGTAGTTGACGCCACCCCGCCATCAACGTGAACCCGAAGCGTGGCGAGCGCAGCGAGCCCGCGAGGGGCGGCGGTACGCGTCCTCCGACCTTTTCATGCCCTACTATCCACTAGGGCGTGGAGTGAGAATAGAATAGTGTGGCGAGCGCAGCGAGCCACCGAGCCCGAAGCGTGGCGAGCGCAGCGAGCCCCGCGAGGGGACGCGGATACCTTCACAGTTATACGCGTCCCCTCGCGGGCTTCCCAGGTGTCCATGGCGACGCGGACACCTGGGAAGCCCGCGAAGGGACGCGTTTACCTGTGAAGGTATCCGCTGCGCTCGCCACGCTTCGGGCTCGGTGGCTCGCCACACTATTCTATTCTCACTCCACGCCCTAGTGGATAGTAGGGCATGAAAAGGTCGGAGGACGCGTGCCGCCGCCCCTCGCGGGCTCGCTGCGCTCGCCACGCTTCGGGTTCACGTTGATGGCGGGGTGGAGTCAACTACTTTTGGGGGGACATTCCACTGCTCTGTGGGTTTTTTGGGGGTTTCTGGCCCATTTACCATTCTTCCCTATGCTGATTTGGGTAAATTGATCCATTTAACATTGTTTCCTATGGGAAATCGAATCGGATCGCATCGCATCGTTCAATATCGTGTATGTGTACGATGCGATGCGATCAGATTTCACTACGGAGAATAGCATGGTGCGCAATTAACTTAGTGGGCGCCCAGATAGGAAACAAGTACCTAGTGTGGCGAGCGCAGCGAGCCACCGAGGCCCGAAGCGTGGCGAGCGCAGCAAGCCCCGCGAGGGGACGCGGATACCTTCACAGTTATACGCGTCCCCTTGCGGGCTTCACAGGTGTCCGTGGCGAAAAGCGGACACCTGTGAAGCCCGCGAGGGGACGCGTTTACCTGTGAAGGTATCCGTGTGCGCTCGCCACGCTTCGGGCTCGGTGGCTCGCTGCGCTCGCCACACTATTCTATTCTCAACTCCACGCCGACGTGGATAGTAGGGCATGAAAAGGTCGGAGGACGCGTACCGCCGCCCCTCGCGGGCTCGCTGCGCTCGCCACGCTTCGGGTTGACGTTGATCGTGGGGTGGCGTTAACAATTGTGGGGGCCATTTCAGAGTTCACGGTGACTATTAGGGCTCTGTGGCCCATTTAACATTGATTCCTATGGCCAAATCGCGGGCATTGAGGCATTTAACATTAAAATCGCGGTCAATCACCGTTTTTAACATTGATCCCTATGGGAAAATCGCGGTCATCGCGGGTACCCGATTTTAATGTACCCGCGATTTACCCGCGATGGCCGCGATTTTTTACCCCCGATGCCCGCGATTTCAATCGCTGGCGCCCTTCTAGGTAAAGAGTACCGATTCTGCTTCTCCACCTAGCCCTGTCCCCAATCCCCGACTGATGCTAATCGGGATATTATCTGTAGTCTGTTAGTTTAAGGAGGTTGTCCAAAAATGCAATCCCTGCAGGGCAAGGACTTTCATATCTATTGTGTTGAACTCTATTAGGACTTGTGCTGACATATTCATCCCTTAACTAAATACTTATGCATGCTGCACTCGCAGTGCTCTCACAGGTCCATGCACTAGCATAAAACCCACAAAGCTTCATGTGATGCCATCATAGTGGACAGTAATGAAAGATCCTGACCTTCACCCTTAAGGAGCACAAAGCCCCCAGTTTAATCAACTCTCTCTGAAAAGATCCTGGCCTTGATGAGTTCAGTAACTAGTTCCATTCCAGCCATAAATGCACTTTCTAAAGGCCCCCATACACTAGCCGATTTTGGTCAGATTTCAGCCAGATCAGTCGGATCTGGCCGAAATCGGACCAAAATCGGCTAGTTTTGATGTCCCCTCAGATCCGATGCGCGGTCCCGTGCGCATCGGATCTGCGTCGGGTGGTCGGACCTGCTGCACGTCCGACCACCCGACTTGGGACCTAGTGGGGCGGCGCGGCGGTGGAGGTAGCAGGGGGGGCTGGGGACGCTGCGGGGGACACAGGCGGCATAGAGCCGGGCAGGGGGAGCCGGCCGGGAGCTGTCAGTAATGAATAAAAAAAAAAAGCCCATACAATGAATGGGCGGCCTGTGATTGGCTGAGCGCTCTCTCAGCCAGTCAGCAATTGGCTGAGAGAGCGCTCAGCAGCCAATCACAGGCTGCCCATTCATTGTATGGGCTTTTTTTTTTTATTCATTACTGACAGCTCCCGGCCGGCTCCCCCTGCCCGGCTCTATGCCGCCTGTGTCCCCCGCAGCGTCCCCAGCCCCCCCTACCGCCTCGCCGCACAGACGCTGTCCCCCCGCAGCGTCCCCAGCAGCGGGGGACACAGACGTGTCCCCCGCAGCGTCCCCAGCCCCCCCTGCTCCCTCTACCGCCTCGCCGCACAGACGCTGTCCCCCGCAGCGTCCCCAGCAGCGGGGGACACAGACGTGTCCCCAGCAGCGGGGGACACAGACGTGTCCCCCGCAGCGTCCCCAGCCCCCCTGCTCCCACCAGCTCCCACCTCTGTAGCCCCCCCTGCTCCCCCGGTTTTTTACATATGATAAATCGAGACGATTTATCACATGTAAAAAATGGCACATCAAGTGCCAATCTAATCAAGCTCCCCCGGGGAGCAGCCGGGGAAGCTCAGGGGGAAGTCGGGGGCGACTTGTCCTAAGGACAAGTCGCCCTAGTGTATGGGGGCCTTAACACTCATTTCCTCTTCCCAGGCAAGGGAGGCATTTGTTTCCATTATCCCTAAGGAAAGTAAGTACCTGACCCTGCATTCCAGCTAAAGACCCATCTCCCTGCTCAATAATGGCATCAAGCTGTTGGAAAAGATGGTGGTTCAGGTTTTCTTTGATGTAGGTCTTTCTTTCTTTCCTTATCATAATTCTATCCCTGTACAACAAACTGTGTGCAAGGATTAGCGTGAACAACATTCTTTTGTATCCCTTAGACATTTCCAGCATTACCCAGCAGAGGTGTGCTTTCCTCGTTTATTCTTGTAACCCCCTCCTTCTCTTCCTCAATCCCTATAATATTCTAATTTACACCTTGTGTACAGTTTATGTTGTTTGTATATGCTAAATCATAAAATTGGAGAAACATTTTAGTTCAGAATACCTCACTGACATCTGTTCTTGCTTTTTTCTTAAAGCCTCTTTAGAGTATTTGCTTCCTATTTTGCTAATTAGTGACTGTGCTGCATCTGGAAGACCTTTGCCCTTTTCTTCCTGTGAAAAGCAAAATTGTAAATGAAAAATCTTTAGAATGATATTCAACATGTTAATATTTATTAACATATTCTATATTTATACATGAGTCTCGTATTTATAATAAAGGCTAGTTTGGCTTTAATGATTATGTAGAACGTTCATTGTGTATTATCACTACATGGGGTAGTAGCATTTAAATTATTTAGACAGACACTCTTTTTATTATGGTCTGCCAGTAATAAAAATGGTTTAAGTTAAAACCATTTAATACGTCCCAGCCTATAACACCTCAATCCCTCCAGCCAGCCTGCCAGTAATACATCGTTAAAGTCAGCTGGTGCTGTATACACCTGCAAAAATACACTTTAATACCTTTGCTGTGGAATACAGGAAACATGAATTAGTACAATCATGCTTATCCGTACTGCAGACGGGAACAGGAACCACGAGCAGCATGCATTCCATTCCAGAAAATAGAGTGAATAACTGTGCTAATAAAGGGCATAGAATGGAATTTTTAGATGCTACTGTACCGAAAAGGTGTCCTGCCTTTTTGGTTCAATATTAAAATAGAGTATAGTACAGTGCAGTCCAGGGTATTTATCTGTATGTGTGAATATTGAAATAAATCTAGTGATCAATGTTGTTGTATGATAAATACTGTTTGGTTACAAGTTTGATGGATAAGCCAGAATACTTAGAAAATTTAAATGATCAACTCTTAAATGTGGAGAGGTCACAGGTGTTTGTATATCAGCAGCCACTTGTATGGAGGATTGCTAGCCTCCAATAAATATCGATATGCACAGGATATGTGGAATAATTAGCGCAATGAATTTGAGGGAGTGCAGCCTACTACAACTAGAAAGGAGGTACACCACCTCCTAGGTATACTGGAAACAAACAAATTTAGTTGTAGCCAGGCGCAACTTCTTCAAAAAGATATTTAAACCACCATATAATTGGACAGGGGTTTATTAGATTAAAAACAAGCAAACAAATACAAGATACAAACAAATTCTTGTGGACATCGGACTTGGATCGACAATTTTCGAGGATAATTATACAATTTATCTCACCATCAACCGGTGCTGCGGTGGGCTATTACTTCAGGCGAAGTCTCTGCGGCACCACCGCAGAAGGCTTGGTTCTTTGGATAAGATCCTCAAATCAGGTGCAGGTGCAATAAAGTGCAGGTGCAAAGAAAGTGCGATCCCAATAAAGTGTCCAAGTGTCCAGGTAAAGGGGTTTATTCTAGTTCATTCTTTCTGACAAAATCCTTCTTAGATAGACAAAACCATGTGCACTGCAGGGGGGGCAGATGTAACATGTGCAGAGAGAATTAGATTTGGGTGAGTTATTTTGTTTCTGTGCAGGGAAAATACTGACTGCATGATTTTACACTTCAATATAGATCTCACTTTGAAGAAAAACCCCACCCAAATCTAATTCTCTCTGCACAAGTTACATCTGCCCCACCCGCAGTGCACATGGTTTTGTCCATCTAAGAAGGATTTTGTCAGAAAGAATGGACTAAAATAACCCCCAAAGTGCAAAAAGCAGGTGATTGCACTGAGTGGAATCAAAAGATGTGTCCTTAAAAGCAGGGTCAGCAACGCGTTTCGGAGACACGCCGGTCTCCTTTTTCAAGCTGGGTATGGACACATGTTGATTGTACAGCATATTTATACCTACTTCCTAATTTGCCCTCCAATGAGGAATCCGCGATTTTCGCGGGCCGCAAGTGCCGTGCGTTCCACACGGCACTTCCGGCTTGCGTTCCACCTGGTCTGATGCGATGAAAGGCATCAGCGAGTGGATTCTAATGTTACTTCCGCAACTTGCGCTTACCGGAAGTGTCGTGCGTTCCACACGGCACTTCCGGTTTGCCTTCCTTTTGCTACACAGCAGTGCAATGAGTCGGAGGCAGCTTATTGATCTTATTACACAATTTTTACACATATTTCTTATTCTTTGTTGTGGCGCCTCTATTCCCATTGGCAGCTTTTCTTCTCTGTGTTCGGTGGGGCGTCTTGGAGATTAACTTCTTTCCTTTCGTCTCCGTCCGCCATTTTTCTTAAGGGCAAGTTTAAGGGCACATGACAGGAATACTTCTTTTTCCGAGGTGGCTCTCCTCATATTACCGGTCTGTGCAGTACTTCATTCCTGCATTGTCCATCCCTAATTACCGGGAGAGCCAACCTCATTGCTTTATTATTTCTTTTTCAGTCATCGTAGGTACATACAAAAGATATAATAAATAGAACAATATTAAATATAAAATCTCTTAATAAATGATTACATTAAAATACTACTATAAAAAGATTACCACAAAAGGATAAAAGAAGGATAAAAACACTGATGATAAATTATTCTAAAAACCACTTCAATTCAAAATCAGCATTAAGACCATTTGGGCACAAGGTATCTAAAGTAAAAATCCGTTTCATCTCATTCTTAGCTAGTCTCTCAAGATCTCTGGTCCTCCAATTACAAGTTACTTGTTGGATTCCCAGGAATCTTTTAATTGCTCCTTCACATTTGTTATGTTGTTTAGTGAAGTGATCAGACAATGGATGGGTCATGCATCCTTTTCTTATATTGTATACATGCTCGGCCAATCTTAATTTTAGGTTTCTTGTGGTTTTTCTTATATAAATCATGTTGCACTCACACTCGAGCATGTAAATTACATTCCTAGAATGGCATGTAATAAACTGATTGATTTTGTGCCTTTTACCATTGATTTCAAATGAAGTGGTCTTTTTCTCATAGCCATTTTTGTTAGTAGTTTTGCACATGAGACATGATCCACAGCGGTGGAATCCTTTGTTTCTATCACTTCCCCCAATTTTTTCAACCAATGCACTTCTTACCAGAATGTTTTTTTAGCGAAGGAGCTCTCCTGTATATGAAATTTGGTTTTGGAGGCATCACTTTACCTAAAATAGGGTCATCTAGGAGAATACGCCAGTTTTTCCTCACTATATTCTCCACCTTTTTATGGTGGGCCCCATACTGGGAAAAAAAAGGCCCATTCTGTGTGCTTTGAGTCTTTATGTTGTTGGGTATCTTTTTGTTTGATTTTCAGCAAATCTGTTCGGCTCATTTTGTTTACCTTTTCTTTGGATTCCTGGAGCCTGTCATGAGTATAACCTTTTTGGAGGAATCTTTGGTTTATATCAGTTATTTGTTGTTCTAGTACTTCTGATTTAGTACAGTTCCTTTTTAACCTCATATATTGACCTATTGGGATGCTATTTAGCCATCTCTGGTGATGTTCGCTGTTAATTTCAATATATGAGTTAGAGTCGGTCTCTTTCCTGTAGGTCTTTGTATGGATGGTCCCAAGATCGATATATATTTTCAAATCCAAGAAAACCAATTCAGATTTGCTGATATTAAAAGTAAGTTTTATGTTAAAATCATTGGAATTTAAAATTTCACAAAATTCATTTAAAAGACTTTCATCTCCCCTCCATATGAATAAAACATCATCAATAAAACGCCACCAGGCTACCAGGTTCACCCCCTCCGCCAGCCTGTTATCTACTGTGCCTGTTTCCCAAAAGGCCATGAACAGGTTGGCGTAACTAGGGGCAAACCTGGTGCCCATGGCTGTCCCCTTTATTTGGAGGTAATAATTTCCATTAAAATAAAAATAATTGTTGTGTAAGATAAAACATATTGAATCAATTATAAAATCTTGTAATTCTTTCGAATATTCACTTTTTCCCAGAAAAAAACGTATAGCTTCTTCTCCATTTTTCCAATCTATGATTGTGTATAGTGTGCTGACGTCTGCACTGACTAATACACAGTTATCGTCCCATATTATGGGTTCCATTTTTCGTAAGACATCACCTGTATCTTTAAGAAAGGATCGTGTCTTTGAAACCAATGGCTGTAGATAGAAGTCTACTAAGGCCGATAGGTTTGATGTTATGCATCCTGTTCCTGTGATAATCGGCCTTCCGGGGGGTTTTGTTAGATGTTTGTGAATCTTTGGCAATATGTAAATTGTGGGGGTCGTGGGATTTGAGATATTAATGAAGTCATATTCTTCTTTTGAAATTAACTCATTTTCCATTGCTATTTTGGTAAGCTCCTGGAGTTTTTTTATTATTGAAGTGGTGGGATCACTTCTGAGCTTTTTATAGGTTTGAGTGTCATTTAATTGTCTCTCAATTTCCTTAATGTAATAATTTTTATTCATGATCACGACCCCTCCCCCCTTATCGGCGGGTTTGATTATAACATTGTCCTTTTGTTTTAATGCCTCAATAGCTAACCACTCTTTCTGAGTGACATTTTTCTTCTTTACAGTTTCTATTTTTATCAGTTCCTTCGCAACTATGGAGTTGAAGCAGTCAATGCTTCCTCCTTTTACGTGTTTTGGATAAAACTTTGACTTGCATTTTAGGCTGGTGTTATTTTTTACACCCTCATTCTCAATAGTTTTAGTTTCTGTTTGGCCCGTATTTTCTTTTACCAGAAAGAATTTTTTTACACTTATTTTTCTTACAAATTTCTGCAAGTCAACAAAAAGTTCAAAGGGGTTAGCTTTGGCAGTAGGTGCAAATTTTAGACCCTTTTTTAGGATTTGAGTCTCTTCTTTAGATAATTCAATATCACTCAGATTGAAGATTTTTCCTGTTTCAGTAATGAAACTGAAACAGGAAAAATCTTCAATCTGAGTGATATTGAATTATCTAAAGAAGAGACTCAAATCCTAAAAAAGGGTCTAAAATTTGCACCTACTGCCAAAGCTAACCCCTTTGAACTTTTTGTTGACTTGCAGAAATTTGTAAGAAAAATAAGTGTAAAAAAATTCTTTCTGGTAAAAGAAAATACGGGCCAAACAGAAACTAAAACTATTGAGAATGAGGGTGTAAAAAATAACACCAGCCTAAAATGCAAGTCAAAGTTTTATCCAAAACACGTAAAAGGAGGAAGCATTGACTGCTTCAACTCCATAGTTGCGAAGGAACTGATAAAAATAGAAACTGTAAAGAAGAAAAATGTCACTCAGAAAGAGTGGTTAGCTATTGAGGCATTAAAACAAAAGGACAATGTTATAATCAAACCCGCCGATAAGGAGGGAGGGGTCGTGATCATGAATAAAAATGATTACATTAAGGAAATTGAGAGACAATTAAATGACACTCAAACCTATAAAAAGCTCAGAAGTGATCCCACCACTTCAATAATAAAAAAACTCCAGGAGCTTACCAAAATAGCAATGAAAAATGAGTTAATTTCAAAAGAAGAATATGACTTCATTAATATCTCAAATCCCACGACCCCCACAATTTACATATTGCCAAAGATTAACAAACATCTAACAAAATCCCCCGGAAGGCCGATTATCACAGGAACAGGATGCATAACATCAAACCTATCGGCCTTAGTAGACTTCTATCTACAGCCATTGGTTTCAAAGACACGATCCTTTCTTAAAGATACAGGTAATGTCTTACGAAAAATGGAACCCATAATATGGGACGATAACTGTGTATTAGTCAGTGCAGACGTCAGCACACTATACACAATCATAGATTGGAAAAATGGAGAAGAAGCTATACGTTTTTTTCTGGGAAAAAGTGAATATTCGAAAGAATTACAAGATTTTATAATTGATTCAATATGTTTTATCTTACACAACAATTATTTTTATTTTAATGGAAATTATTACCTCCAAATAAAGGGGACAGCCATGGGCACCAGGTTTGCCCCTAGTTACGCCAACCTGTTCATGGCCTTTTGGGAAACAGGCACAGTAGATAACAGGCTGGCGGAGGGGGTGAACCTGGTAGCCTGGTGGCGTTTTATTGATGATGTTTTATTCATATGGAGGGGAGATGAAAGTCTTTTAAATGAATTTTGTGAAATTTTAAATTCCAATGATTTTAACATAAAACTTACTTTTAATATCAGCAAATCTGAATTGGTTTTCTTGGATTTGAAAATATATATCGATCTTGGGACCATCCATACAAAGACCTACAGGAAAGAGACCGACTCTAACTCATATATTGAAATTAACAGCGAACATCTCCAGAGATGGCTAAATAGCATCCCAATAGGTCAATATATGAGGTTAAAAAGGAACTGTACTAAATCAGAAGTACTAGAACAACAAATAACTGATATAGACCAAAGATTCCTCCAAAAAGGTTATACTCATGACAGGCTCCAGGAATCCAAAGAAAAGGTAAACAAAATGAGCCGAACAGATTTGCTGAAAATCAAACAAAAAGATACCCAACAACATAAAGACTCAAAGCACACAGAATGGGCCTTTTTTTTCCCAGTATGGGGCCCACCATAAAAAGGTGGAGAATATAGTGAGGAAAAACTGGCGTATTCTCCTAGATGACCCTATTTTAGGTAAAGTGATGCCTCCAAAACCAAATTTCATATACAGGAGAGCTCCTTCGCTAAAAAAACATTCTGGTAAGAAGTGCATTGGTTGAAAAAATTGGGGGAAGTGATAGAAACAAAGGATTCCACCGCTGTGGATCATGTCTCATGTGCAAAACTACTAACAAAAATGGCTATGAGAAAAAGACCACTTCATTTGAAATCAATGGTAAAAGGCACAAAATCAATCAGTTTATTACATGCCATTCTAGGAATGTAATTTACATGCTCGAGTGTGAGTGCAACATGATTTATATAGGAAAAACCACAAGAAACCTAAAATTAAGATTGGCCGAGCATGTATACAATATAAGAAAAGGATGCATGACCCATCCATTGTCTGATCACTTCACTAAACAACATAACAAATGTGAAGGAGCAATTAAAAGATTCCTGGGAATCCAACAAGTAACTTGTAATTGGAGGACCAGAGATCTTGAGAGACTAGCTAAGAATGAGATGAAACGGATTTTTACTTTAGATACCTTGTGCCCAAATGGTCTTAATGCTGATTTTGAATTGAAGTGGTTTTTAGAATAATTTATCATCAGTGTTTTTATCCTTCTTTTATCCTTTTGTGGTAATCTTTTTATAGTAGTATTTTAATGTAATCATTTTTAAGAGATTTTATATTTAATATTGTTCTATTTATTATATCTTTTGTATGTACCTACGATGACTGAAAAAGGAATAATAAAGCAATGAGGTTGGCTCTCCCGGTAATTAGGGATGGACAATGCAGGAATGAAGTACTGCACAGACCGGTAATATCAGGAGAGCCACCTCGGAAAAAGAAGTATTCCTGTCATGTGCCCTTAAACTTGCCCTTAAGAAAAATGGCGGACGGAGACGAAAGGAAAGAAGTTAATCTCCAAGTCGCCCCACCGAACACAGAGAAGAAAAGCTGCCAATGGGAATAGAGGCGCCACAACAAAGAATAAGAAATATGTGTAAAAATTGTGTAATAAGATCAATAAGCTGCCTCCGACTCATTGCACTGCTGTGTAGCGAGTGGAACGCAAACCGGAAGTGCCGTGTGGAACGCACGACACTTCCGGTAAGCGCAAGTTGCGGAAGTAACATTAGAATCCACTCGCTGATGCCTTTCATCGCATCAGACCAGGTGGAACGCAAGCCGGAAGTGCCGTGTGGAACGCACGGCACTTCCGGCCTGCGAAAATCGCGGATTCCTCATTGGAGGGCAAATTAGGAAGTAGGTATAAATATGCTGTACAATTAACATGTGTCCATACCCAGCTTGAAAAAGGAGACCGGCGTGTCTCCGAAACGCGTTGCTGACCCTGCTTTTAAGGACACATCTTTTGATTCCACTCAGTGCAATCACCTGCTTTTTGCACTTTACCTGGACACTTGGACACTTTATTGGGATCGCACTTTCTTTGCACCTGCACTTTATTGCACTGCACCTGATTTGAGGATCTCATCCAAAGAACCAAGCCTTCTGCGGTGGTGCCGCAGAGACTTCGCCTGAAGTAATAGCCCACCGCAGCACCGGTTGATGGTGAGATAAATTGTATAATTATCCTCGAAAA
>NC_139222.1:113463956-113562882 GCF_055691185.1 Crinia signifera | reverse complement strand
CCTTTCAACATTTATTTTCTTATCCTCTGTCCTTAGGCCAATTTGATTTGTATTTTTTGTTTCTTGAGGCAGTAGCTTTGTCTTCTGGTTGCTGGCAACCGGGTTTGTGTTTTTTGCACACTTTTCATCTTCAAATACTGCATAACAGGCTTGTTGTTTGGCATAAATATCACTGGTACCTTTTAATAAAAATAGAAAATGTACAAACTGGTTAATTACAACTATTTACATTTAACATACAGTATTAAAGAAATGATATTTACTCCTAAATGTAACAGGGGTTGCTTTTTTAATAATATGCCCTCTTAATAGCGGGCATGCCAGATTTACTCGTGATGAAAAATATATTTTTACAGTATTGTATGAAGTATTTTATTCAATAGGGATACCAGGATTTTGGCCTAAATTCATCAAGATTTGAATCCCGGGATTGGAGCCTTCAATAACAGGATTTCAAAATTGCATATGCTGTTAGTGGTCAGTGCTGTCAAGCAGCACTGACCACCTGCAGTAGATGGCCCAGGTGCTGCCCAGCTTCTTCTGTCCCCTGCTGTGCACAGCATCAGAGGTCAGACTGAGCAACACCATGTCAGTTGCAATCGCCAACTCATATCATGCACAAGCGGAGGCCCGGGGGGGTATGGATCATTGGATAGACAGCAACTAGGTCGACAACACTAGGTCGACATGCAGGAAGGTCAACCTGGGTTAGGTCAACATACATTAGGTTGACAGTCAAAAGGCCGACATGGTTTTTTTTCTACTTTTTATTGTCCCGAATGTCGACACAGTCACTGAAATGTAGCACCGCGTCCCCTCGCATGGCTCGCTGCGTTTTATTCTCCCACCACGCCCTAGAGGATAGTAGGGTATGAAATACCGCTTGTCGTCTCCCCCCCCCCCCCCCCCCCAAAAGGTGAAAACCTCCTTACCCATGTCGCCCTAATGCATGTCACCCTCTCGACCTAACCCATGTCGACCTCCAGCCATGTCGACCTTACTACATGTCAACCTTCAATCATGACGACCCAGTGACCGTATCTCTTTGGGGGATGGCGAAGAGAGTAAGAAAGAAAAAAGCACTTGGGGGTAGAAAGAATGTGATGAAGTCTGCTAGTGCCATTTACCAAGTAAATCCTGGGATTTAGTGTTTTTCAATCCCGAATTCCGGGACTAAAAGCATGGCCTGGGATTGGCCACTCCAGATACAAGTTACTTGCAACTCGATATGGGCACACTGTGGGGAACAATTCAAAGAATAACAATTGAAGTGTAACATTAAGTGTTTTTTGTGGACTTCTGACAGAATTGGAATTTGGAAGCTGTACAATTGGAATTTGCATGCTTTATGTAGTACTTGTACATCAATGGTATGGATGCCAATAACTAGTGAATAAGGTTGACGTGACCTAGGACAGAGATGTGGAGTCTTACATAAAATTTTGCAGAGCACGACGATAGCCGCTGCCCATAGAGTGAAATCCCACCCTGTGTAAGTCTGCAAATGGCTTGTGAAAATCTGACCTATCGATGGCCAGCTACAAGTCGAATTCCTTGTGAAATGAGGCTTTTATATTGATCATATATTGATCAACTTAACTCTCAAACAGACAGTCTCTCACATTTTTTAATTATTTGAACAAACAGAATGGTACCTTTTTGGATAATTAATGGTCATTTCCTGACCTCTCTCCCCAAAATCCCTGATATAACACTGTTTGTGGCTACTTTCCCATCTCCCTTCATCCTCTAAAATCCACTCCTCATACTTGTTTACCAGTAGTTAACAGTTCTTTTTAAGAAAATACCAAGTAATGTATGGATATTTAAATTTGTTTGAAAAATTCAACATAGGTATAATCATTTTATGTTGCTGTACCAGTTAGACACCAAAAGTGATGGGAGTCTCATTTTCGCTTTGATGCTTCACATCGAATTGTCATTTTGTATCATAAAGGGGGGTATTCAATATGAGGGTCACGGCAGACTAGCTTGCTCGACCGCCGTGACCCAGTCCCGTTCTCAGTCAGCTCGACCGAGAACATGCAGACGGGATTCCATGTCCCGCCTGCCGGGGACCGAGAAGGGGGCGTGGAGTGAGTTGCGGCCGGGAAGAGGCGAGCCCGACAGCTAGTGATGTCGGGCTCGTTCTGCCGAGAAACCCTGCTAAATGCTGTCGGGGAAGACAGGATTAAATAGGGCCCTGCGAGCATCTCCCCGACGGGAGATGCTCGCCGGGGATTGAATATCCCCCTGAAAAATAAATTTTAACAGTCTTTTGTTATTATGTATCTGTAAGGAATATCAGTTTGTTACTTCTCATTTTACATGTACAGTACCAAATTGTACACCTTCTTGTTTGGAGGTGGGCAGGGTCCCACCGTCGAGAGACTGGGATGCACACGAGTCCCATTCTGATGGAGTCCCTCTCCGCCGGTACTCGCCAGCGGGGACATTCTGGGGAGCGCCAGGCAAAGACAAGAGGGGCTCCATCTGTATGTACAATCTACATTTAAAGAAAGCTTGTTTATGTCACAAGCTGATTGGATATTTATTTATTTACAGTTTCTTATATAGCGCAGCATACTCGGTTCCGCTTTACAATTGGAAATCATGATTTGTGTCAGTTGGTTTCAAGCTATTTTGATACTGTTGTAATTGAATAATCTGCTAAATGGAATAAAGAAATGCTGTAAGTTGGAAAACATTCAGGGCCAGATTTTATAAAGGTCCATACACACTGGGCGAGTATGCCCAGCATGTATGGACAGCGATGATGTCAATCACCGCTGCGGGGAAAGCCGCTTAGTGTATACACACTGAGCGGCTTTCCCCCTGCCCGGCTCCGACGGAGGGGGGAGGACAGCGTTGCATAGTGCAGAGCTATGCAAAGCAGTCCTCAATGCCGCTCATCTGCTGGTATAACCAGCAGATAAACGGCTTTCCCGGCGATTATGCGGGAGCGTGCAGCAGCGCTCACCACTCATCGCCGGGGCATAAACATTGGGCGGCTTTCAGCTCAAAGCCGCCCAGTGTGTATAGGCCTTAAGCTTCAAAAGTGATAAAATGGAGAGTAATAAACAGCCAGCCAATCAGCTCCTACCTGCCATGTCACAGACTTTGTTTGAAAAATGTCAGACAGGAGCTTATTGGCTGGCTGTTTATCAATCTCCATTTTATCACTTTTGAAGCTTAGAGAATCTGGCCCTCAATTAGCTAAAGCATGCCAAACACAAGACAAAACAACGTAATGCTATTAGATTTCTCTTTACCTTTGTTACATATATATTCATTTGCCATACTTATTTTCTCATTCTGACGAGTAAAATCTGAATACGTCTTGTTCACACCCAGGTATCGCTCTGTGAGACAAGCCAATCTACAACCGATAACCAGACAGTTTTGGTGAGATATAGTATGCCCTATTTTATTTAGTTTTTTTTGCCAACTTCAACCTTATTTGCGCTTTAAGATACCAGCAATAAATCAGCAGCTCAAAACTTCACACTTAGAAAGAAATTTACTAAGATGTGTATTCTACTTCACATGTGATGTTGCTATGGGCAACCAATCAGAAACTACTTATTTATTGAGCACCCTCAAGAAGATAGTAGACAGGATCTGATTGGTTGCCCATAGCAACATCACATGTGAAGTAGAATACACATCTTAGTAAATTGCACCCTTAAAATGTGCACACTGAATTAACCAATAAATGATGATATGTTAGCATACATCTCACATTCCCAATGTCAGTTTAGTTATTACAACTTCTCTTTGAAAGAAATCCCTTGATTTGTCATGGAAAAACATCAAACAAGTAAGAAATAGAGTTTATTAACCCCTTACCGCCGCAGCCTGTTTTTGCCTTCCTGACAGAGCCCTTTTTTTCAAATCTGACATGTATCACTTTATGTGGGGATAACTTTTTATTGCTTTTACTTATCCCAGTGATTTTGAGATTGTTTTCTCGTGACACATTGTACTTTAAGTTAGTGGTAAATTTTGGTCGATACAGTCTGTGTTTTTTTGTGAAAAATACCAAAATGTCGTAAAAAAATTGAAAATTTTGCAATTTGCAAAATGTTAAATTTTCTGCTTGTGAGACAAATAATCATACCACTCAAAATAGTTAATAACTAACAAAGACCATATGTCTACTTTATGTTGCCATCATTATTTCAACCTCCTTTTAATTTTTTTGGACACTAGGAGGCTTAAAATATGAATAGCAAATTCTCAAATTTTCAAGAAAATTTCAAACACTGATTTTTTTAGGGACCAGTTCAGTTCTGATGTGACTTTGAGGGACTTGTATGTGAGACACCCCCATAAATGATGCCATTTCAAAAACTGCACCCCTCACAGTATTCAAAACAGCATTTTGGAAGTTTGTTAACCCTTTAGGTGTTTCACAGGAATTAAAACAATGTGTAGGTAAAATTTCATTTTTTTTGCAGATTTTCAATTTTAATACATTTTTCTAAGGAACACAGTAGATTTTACTAGAGAAATGTGACTAAAAATTGATTCCCCCAATTCTTTTGTTTTCATAAATATCCTATATGTGGCCCTAGTGTGCACGTTGACCAAACCACAGGCTTCATAATAGAAGGAGCACCTACTTAATTTTGGAGCCTCCTTTTTATGAGATTATTTTTAGGCACCATGTAGGTTTCTAGGCACCATAAGATGCTAAAAGTTAGGAACCCCCCCCACAAGTGACCCCATTTTGCAAACTACACCCCTCAGGGAATTCATCTAGGGGTATAGTGTACATTTCAAACCCCCAGGGGTTTCACCAATTTTGGTACAACTGGGCTGTGAAAATGAAAAATTACATTTTTTTACACAAAAATGCAGTTCTGGCTCACAATTTTTCATTTTCACAAGGAATGAAGGAGACAAAGCACCCCAAAATCTGTGCCGCAATTTCTCCTGAGTACGGCAATGCCTCATATGTGACCAAAAAATACCATTTGGGTGCATGGCAGGACTCAGAAGGGAAGGAGTGATATTTGGATTTTGCAGCACAGATTCAGGTGGAATGAATGGTGGGTGCAATGTCGCATTAGCAAGACCCCCGAAGCACCAATACAGTGGAACCCCCCCACAAGTGACCCCATTTTGCAAACTACACCCCTCAGGGAATTCATCTAGGGGTATAGTGTACATTTCAAACCCCCAGGGGTTTCACCAATTTTGGTACAACTGGGCTGTGAAAATGAAAAATTACATTTTTTTACACAAAAATGCAGTTCTGGCTCAAAATGTTTCATTTTCACAAGGAATGAAGGAGACAAAGCACCCCAAAATCTGTGCCGCAATTTCTCCTGAGTACGGCAATGCCTCATATGTGACCAAAAAATACCATTTGGGTGCATGGCAGGACTCAGAAGGGAAGGAGTGATATTTGGATTTTGCAGCACAGATTCAGGTGGAATGAATGGTGGGTGCTATGTCGCATTAGCAAGACCCCCGAAGCATGGTGAAATGATGAACCTAATAATCCATAGATGTGTGGTATATTTTAAAACACTCCTTCATACATAGGCCGGGTTTGTCGGGGCAAGTTTCACAGTGGAAAATAGTTTGCTTTCTTATTCCCTTTTTATAGCAAACTTTGCACCTTTTTTGTGTCCTGCCCTTTTTTCCAGTGGAGGGGATTTCGTTAGGAAAATGCTGCCCTGATACAATACGGGGGCCAGTACTAGAAGTACTGGGGCCAGTACTAGAAGTACTGGGGCCCTCTGCCTGCTGGTTCCCAAATATTAGGCCCTTTATGACTTCCTCTTGAAAGTGCATAAATGTCCCCGTCTGGCTGGTAGAACGGAATAGTACGTAAGCGTTATACAGTGCCATCTGGATGATATACACGGCCAGCTTCTTATACCATATTTTTGTTTTCCGCAGGGCACTTTACGGCTTCAGTACCTGATCTGAAAGATCCACTCCGCCCATGTACTTATTGTAATCTAGGATACAAATAGGTTTTGAGGTGTGGGTACTGGTACCTCGTACAGGGACGGAGGTGGTACTGTCTCCGTGAATTGTTGTCAGTAGAAGGACATCCCTCTTGTCCTTATATTTGACCAACAACATATTTTCGGTGGATTGTGCCCTGCTTTCACCCTTTCTCAGTAATTGGGCAACGTGCGTTTTTGGGAGGCCTCTTTGGTTCTTGCGCACAGTACCGCAAGCTGCTGTACCTCTTGAACCAAGGGCCTTAAACAGGGGGATGCTGGTGTAAAAGTTATCCACATAGAGGTGATAACCCTTATCCAGGAAGGGGTGCACTAAATCCCAGACAATCTTTCCACTAACACCTACGTGGGAGGGGGGGCATTCTGGCGGTTCAATTCTTGTGTCCTTCCCTTCATATACCCTAAACCTGTGGGTGTACCCTGAGGTACTTTCGCACAGCTTATACATTTTTATGCCATACCTTGCCCTCTTATTGGGAAGGTACTGGCGGAATTTAACCCTTCCTTTAAAATGTATAAGTGACTCGTCTACACAAATGAATTTTTCGGGAATGTACATCTCAGCAAATTTGGCGCTGAAATGATCAATGACCGGCCTGACTTTGAATAGCCGGTCAAAGGTGGGATCATCTCTGGGTGGGCACTGTGCATTATCGTTGTAATGCAAAAATTTAAGGATCGTCTCAAAACGAGTCCGGGTCATGGCCATACGATGAAGTGGGGTGCTGTACAGAACATCTGTACTCCAATATTGTCTAATTTCTGGCTTTTTAACTATGCCCATATGTAACACCAGACCCCAAAACGTCATCATCTCTACTGCATCTACAGGGGTCCACCTAGCAAATGATGACGTGGGATTTTGAGCAATAAACTGCTGGGCATATAAATTACTTTGGTCCACCATTAAATTTATAAAATCATCAGAGAAAAATACTTTGAAAAAGTCAATTTCTTTGAGGCCTGTAGTATCAAATTGGATTCCTGGGTTGGCCAAAAACTCAGGAACCTGGGGCTCAAAACTGTCTAGTGGTGGGGTCCATACGGGATCAATCATTTGGGGGGGGGTCTCAGCTGCTCTATGGGGGCGTCTTTGAGGGGGTCCCTCATCACTAGAGGAGGAAGAGGAGCTTAAGGCGAATGCAAATTCATCGCTTACATCACTGGCTGTGTCAGTGTCAGAGGCAATAAGGGCATATGCCTCCTCCGCTGAAAACAGTCTTTGGGATGATTGGGACATTTTTATTATTTTTGTGTTTGTGTAAGTGTAGTGTTTCAACACATGTATAGTGTATAGTGTAGGGGGGGTACAAACTTTATTTCAACAGCTTTTGGTACAACCTTGAAGGGGTTAAAAGAAAAAAAAAAGGCTCCTGCGCCAAAAATTGAGCACAGATGTTGGTCAGTAACGTCCGTCACTGATCAGCGCTCAGCGGCCACAGGACACCCACAAAATCACCGTGGGTGTAAAAAAATTTTTAAAAAAAAGACACCACAGCACCCTCCAAAAAAAAAAAAATTAAAAAAACTGCTGATTAGTCAAAGGCAACAGGAATTTGATTAAAAAAAAAAAAAAAATTAGATCAACCCTGTGCCAAAAATGCTAATCAGTGATGTACGTCACTGATCACGCTCAGCGGCCCCAGGACACCCACAAAATCACCGTGGGTGTAAAAAATTTTTTAAAAAAAGACCCCACAGCACCCTCAAAAAAATAAAAAATAAAAAAAACTGCTGATCAGTCAAAGGCAACAGGAATTTGATCCCCAAAAAAAAAATTAAATCAACCCTGTGCCAAAAATGCTGATCAGTGATGTACGTCACTGATCAGCGCTCAGCGGCCACAGGACACCCACAAAATCACCGTGGGTGTAAAAAAAATAAAAAAAAAAGACCCCACAGCACCCTCCAAAAAAAAAAACACAAAAAAAAAAAACTGCTGATCAGTGATGCAACACTGATTAGCAGTGAGGGGCAGCAGGCGCACAACTTTTGGTGCAACCTGACGGGGTATATATAAAAAAAAAAAAACCTGCACCCCAAAAAAGTTGATGATCAGTTAATTTATACTGATCAGCACAAAAGGGGGGCAGCAGAGACAAAATTATATTACACAATGACGCAGCAGCAGCACAAAATTAGATTACACAATGACGCTGCAGCAGCAGCAGCAGCACAACAACCAGGAAGCACAACAACCAGGAAGCACCAGCAGCAGGCAGCACGGATGCCACCACACCACCAACGCTGATCAGGTCAGTATAAGAGGACAGATGGGCACGGAGACCGCTCTGCACGCTGTTCCTGACCGGAATGGCGGCTGCAGGGCTGTCTCCGTTATTTTCTCTGAGGTGTAATGGCTGTGATTGGTCTGTCGGTCCGACGGACCAATCACAGCCTTGGGGGCAGGTGGGGTGACCACCAGTGACCCCTTTACACCCGGTGGTGATTGGTGCTGTACTTAACAGCACCAATCACCACCGATCCCTGTGTTACCAAGCGCCGTTATTCGCCGGTACACAGAAAAAGCTGCAATTGGCTGTTCACATTTGAACAGCCAATCGCAGCGATCGCCGATGGGGGGGGGGGGGCATCGCTGCCCCCCCTGGGCAATGAGGGAAGATGTCTGCTGTCAGGGACAGCAGCCATCTCCCCTCTGTCACCGCGTCTATAGACGCGGTGACACTTTAAATGCATGACGTACATTTATGCCATGCGTCGGGAAGTACATCCCGACCATGACGTAAATGTACGTCAAATGACGGGAAGGGGTTAATCACATTGGTAGTAGAAACAAAGAATTATCAGATATACATCTAGCAAATCTTTTGGACTCCACTGATTACAGGTGATCAAAGCCTTTAGAATATCATATACACAGATTAATCGTAACCCAGGAGCACTTGCTTATCAACTGAAAATTAAAGCTATAGCTCATCTTTACTATTTTACAGTGTTCAAAAGTTATGTTTGAGAAGATCGGCGGTGTATAGATTGACCATGACTAGGTCGACCACTAATGGTTGAATGCAACTGGTTAAGGTGCATACACACAGTAAAATTTTTTGACATTGATGACCAATTTCCTTTGAACCCAGTATCCTTGTTGACGAAAGATCTAGCTACAGTTTATAGAAGGAATGGGCAATTGCGGCCCTCCAGATGTTGATGAACTACACATCCCAGGATGCTTTGCATTAGTTTTGCTATGTGGCCATGCTGAAACTGATGCAAGGCATGCTGGTATGTGTAGTTCATCAACATCTGGAGGGCTGCAATTGCCCAGCCCTGGTTTATAGGCTCTTTTTGAAAGATATCCAAATTGAGCTACATTCACAGTTGACGAACAATCTTGAGAAACAACTGGTAGGTACGCGCATCATTCGTCGCATTCACACTGATATTTTGACCAATTTCGTTCAGAATTGCCGAAATTAACGAAATTGGTCCAAAATTTTTTTACAGTGTGTATGAACCTTTAGACGGCTTAAAATAGACCTCATCTTCTAGATTGATAGTAACAGAAAATCAACACAAGCAAACTACCGTACTGTTTCCAGGAACTGAAGGCGTCCCTGGCAAGACTAGTGAGCGCTTCTCACACAGTGCTGGTGCCTGCATAATCCCCTTTCCGCCGGCAGAGAGGCGCTCCATCTGTGTGAGACGCAGGAGCATCTGAGACTCTCCTGCGTCTGAGTAACTATTGCGGCAGGGTACAGCAACCTTGCCGACAGGGTTAGGGGTTCTGTAACGCGTGCTTCTCCTGCCCAAAGAGGGGGTGCGGATGCAAGTGCGTCTCATGCACAATAAAGGAGGCATTTGCCAGTGCTCCATGTTACATACTGGCAAATGCCTCCATTTGATACCCCCACCATCCACGCTAGCCCGAAGCTGACCTTTTCATACCCCCCACTATCCACATCGGTGTGGAGTTGATTTTCTAAAGTGTGGCGAGTGCAGCGAGCCACCAAGCCCGAAGCGTGGCGAGCCCCGCAAGGGCATGCAGATTACTTCACATGTGTTCAGTGTCCCCTCGCCACACTTTATAACATCAACTCCACGCCGACGTGGATAGTGTGGGTATGGAAAGGTCGGGAGGACGCGTACTGCGTCCGCTAGCCAGGTTTCGGGCTGCCATACTGGGAAGCATAGTAGGCTGTGGCTTCAAGCCAGTGCTGCAAGGATGAACTTTGATACTCTTTGGAATTGGTACTTTGTGTTCACTTGGATGCTTTTTGTCCAGGCTTTTGTAAATTTACATTATCATTTACAGTGTCTGCTGCAATTAAAGACACTGCACTCTCTAGAAACCTGCTGTACTGTCCCAAAAATTCATGTGACCTTTGTTACAATAAATAAGAAACAAATTCTTGGACCAAAAATTCTGCAGATTAATGACCATTACTCAATTTACAATACAATAATAACATCAATGATATTGTACATACAGAGGTGAATTCTTTACACAAGAAAACTGTGTGTCTGGAACAAATTCAGTCTGCTCATCTGGAAGACAAAACAGTAAATCCCCAAACTGTTTAGTATTATAATACTATTTAAATAGCCTAGATTTCTTTGAATACAATTAATCAAAGTAAAGTATTGTCCTTTACCTCCCTTTGGAATGCTCCCAATATTTGCTTCGGACTGTACACTTCTAGTGTCAGCTGTATTTATTTGCTAAGTAAACATAAAAAAAAAAAAAAAAAAACAAGTTTACAAAATGCAGCTTACTGAATACAGCTCGGAAAAAAAAGATATTTTTTAGACCTACACTACCTTCTGAAAATTAGTTTGTTTTGTGCAATTTGCGTGGTCTTCTTTGTTTGGTACAACAAATGATTTTCTTTCAGCGGAGTTAACCATTTCCAGTGGTGGTTTTATCCTTGCTTTTTCCAATATTGCTGTAAAACACAATTTACCCCATGAACTACAGTTGTATCAAGGGTCAATAATTACTATTGCAATTGCCAGATCTAAAACAGCAGTTATATACAGTATTAAAATCAATAGTCACCTGTTTTTACTGGTAAACCTGATTTAAGCCCCATACACACTAGGCAATATTGTTCACAATCTTGCTTAGAAAGGGCTGAGCGATATTGATCACAGTATTGCCTAGTGTGTATGCTCAATATCACATGTTCACACTAGGAAGCCCTCGTTCATGAGAGCCATGCTGCAGCCATCACTCCCTTTTCCCCCCGGCATCGGCAAGTAAGTAACCAACGCTCACAGGGACTCGTTCAGTGTGTATGAGGCTTTAGGCTGAATAATGCTAATTATGCTGTAGATCAGTGCAAATATGCAAATATATATCAGAATTATTAATGCTATGATGAACTTGTGAATAAGGTTTTGTTTTTGTTAATGCAATGTGGCCCATTATTCCACAAAATGTTTAGATAACGTATAGTAAGGTTTTCCAACAGTTTGCAGAGATTTGTAGAGGGAGAAGTCCCATAATTATCTGCAGCTACAACTCTGTTCCAATTGTTTAATGCCAAAAATACAAAATCATGCACATGGGTCTCGAAAATCCAATAGGATAAATATAGTGTTAATGGCACTATATTGGAAACTACTGAGAAGGAAAGGGATATAGGAGTCACCATTTCAGGTGACTTAAAGGCAGGTAAGCAATGTAACAAAGCAATTAGGAAGGCAAGTCAGATGATTGGATTCATAGATCAAGGATTTATAGGTCATTGGTAAGACCTCATATAAATTACTGTGTCCAGTTCTGGAGGCCATATTTCCAGAAGGAGAAATACATTAGAGACAGTGCAAAGAAGGGCAACTAAAATGGTACATGGCCTACATCACAAAACTTACCCAGAAAGAAATAAAAAAAAAAAATCTCAGTATGTATAATCTAGAGCAGAAAAGAGAAAAGGGAGGGGGGCATGATGATGGAAACTTTCAAATATATTGTGGGGTTTAAGAATGTCCAGAAGGAAATTATTCTTCAAATTAAGAGAAGTATTAGAACATGAGGACATGCACAGAACTTAAGAGGGAGGCTTAGGGGAAATCTGAGGATAAATTACTTCACAGAAGGGTAGTGGGCAAGTGGAATAGCCTTCCATCAGAGTTGGGAGAGGCTAAGGGGGGTATTCAGTCATGGGCCACGGCTGTTGAGCTGGCCCGACAGCATGACCCTGTCCGATTCTCGGTCTGCGCGACCGAGAAGAACAGGGGGGATTCAATGTCCCGCCTGCAATGGGACGAGAAGGGGGCGTGGCAGGGAGCTCGTCACTTCCCGGCCGTTCTCGGCAGAATGAGCCAGACTGCTTGTGAAGTCGGGCTCGTTCTGCCGAGATACCCTGTTCAATGCTGTCAGGGAAGACAGCATTGAATAGGGCCCCGCAGCCATCTCCCCCATCGGGAGATGTCTGTGGGTGATTGAACACCCCCCCCCTGTGACAGTAGAACAATTTAATCATGCATTTCATAGATATAAGGAATGTGCTGACAACAAAATCACACAAAAATTATCAATGGAAATCAAATTTATTAACCCATGGAGGTCTGGATTTGGAGTCACCATCAAAATTAAAGTGGAAAAACACACTACAGGCTTATCCAACGTTGATGTAATGTCCTTAAAACAAGTCAAAATGAGGCTCAGTAGTGTGTGTGGCCTCCACGTGCCTGTATGACCTCCCTACAACACCTGGGCATGCTCCTAATGAGGTGGCGGATAGTCTCCTGAGCAATCTCCTCCCAGACCTGGACTAAAGCATCCGCCAACTCCTGGACAGTCGTCTGTGGTGCAACATGGCGTTAGTGGATGGAGCGAGACATGATGTACCAGATGTGCTCAATTGGATTCAGGTCTGGGGAACGGGCGGGCCAGTCCTTAGCATCAATGTCTTTGTCTTGCAGGAACTGCTGACACACTCCAGCCACATGAGGTCTAGCTTCGTCTTGCATAAGGAGGAACCCAGGGCCAACCGCACCAGCATATGGTCTTAAAAAGGGGTCTGAGTATCTCATCTCGGTACCTAATGGCAGTCAGGCTACCTCTGGTGAGCACATGGAGGGCTGTGCGTCCCCCCAAAGAAATTCCACCACACACCATTACTGACCCACTGCCAAACCGGTCATGCTGAAGGAATGCTCAGTGTGAACCTGCTTTCATCTGTGAAGAGCACAGGGCGCCAGTGGCGAATTTGGGAGTCTTGGTGTTCACTGGCAAATGCCAAACATCCTGTACGGTGTTGGGCTGTAAGCACAACCCCCACCTGTGGATGTTGGGCCCTCGTACCACCCTCATGGAGTCTGTTTCTGACTGTTTGAGTAGACACATGCACATTTGTGGCCTGCTGGAGGTCATTTTGCAGGGCTCTGGCAGTGCTCCTCCTGTTCCTCCTTGCACAAAAGCAGAGGAAGCGGTCCTGCTGCTGTGTTGTTGCCCTCATACAGCCTCCTCCACGTCTTCTGATGTACTGGCCTGTCTCCTGGTAGCGCCTCCATGCTCTGGACACTACGCTAACAGACACAGCAAACCTTCTTGCTATGGCTTGCATTGATGTGCCATCCTGGATGAGTTCCACAACCTGAGCCACTTGTGTGGGTTGTAGACTCCGTCTCATGCTACCACTAGAGTGAAAGCACCAATAGCTTTCAAAAGTGAGCAAAATCTCAGCCAGCAAGCATAGGAGCTGAGAAGTGGTCTGTGGTCACCACCTGCAGATCAACTCCTTTATTGAGGGGTCTTGCGAATTTCCTATAATTTCTATTCCATTTGCACAACAGCATGTGAAATTGATTGTCAATCAGTGTTGCTTCCTAAGCGGACAGTGTGATTTCACAGAAGTGTGATTGACTTGGAGTTACATTGTGTTGTTTAAGTGGTCCCTTTATTTTTGTTATATATATATATATATATATATACACACATATATATATATATATATATATATATATATATATACATACATACATACACATATATATATCTAGTGTCTGCTGCTGGCAGTGTGAGAAACTGCATTGCTTTCTCAAACAAGCAGAAACACAGAAGGTAGCAGACTAGCTTTCGAAGCTTTTGCTTCGAGCGGGCTTACTAGTATCCTTATAAACAAACAAGGTTCAATTAGGGTTTGAGGTAACTACAGCATATGGTAAAAAAAAGGGGGCAGATTAAATGGGCCAAATGGTTATGATCTGCCATCAAATTCTATGTTACTATTTTAGTACAAAATTTGGACTTGGACTAAAGCCCCCAACACATACACATTGTTACTCTATAACTTCTAGTTGGTGAATTACCCTAATTGAATTTAATGCACTATTGCAAGAATTTGATAAAGAAGCAAGTGTTACTCACGTGTTGATGCAGAAGGCTTAGCTGCTTTGAAACCACCAGTTATAGTAATATTTATTGATGCCTCAGAAACTTTATTTTGACTTGGGGTAACTGACTAAGAAAAAGAAAGAATACAATCTGCAGAAATTTTTTATAGAAGGGAGATATACAGGTGTATTTTCAAATGTTGTAAAACCCGACAATTTGGAGTGTAATTATTTCTGATATTTACAATGGCATTGCTTTTACTACTTGCTGTGTCTTGCTCGCAAAAGCATCGCCCTTTCAAAAATCATCATAGACACAATCATAGACAGAAATGTCAGGATTTACAAGCTGACTGTGTGAATAAACCAAATAAAATATAAAATCTTTGCAATTGAAACTATTTAGGATATCCTATGCTTTGCAAGCTAGCTCATTAAATTCAGCAGACACTTTCAGTCCTGAAAAGGAAGAAGAAAAAAGTGGAGTGGTGCGCTATCAACAGCTGCTGGCACTGGGTTTGTCAAGCCCAAGGTAATAGAGAAAAACAAAATAGAAAACTGCGCCAGCACTGGCTGTTTCAATAATATAGACAAGACGGTTCTCGAATAAAAATAATTGAATAGTTACATATAAACATATATCTTAGACATATAAACAATACAGTAATATTAATCTAAAAAGTTTGGGCAATTAATAAAATGTATATCACAGGGATATTATGCATGAGGTTAGAGCTTCATGGTGGATGGCTCATTTAAGATAATTGGATGAAGATGTTGTATATTACCATCCGACTAATAACAGCATATCAGACTCTCAACATCGGATGGTAATATACAACATCTTAATCCAATTATCTTAAACGAGCCATCCACCATGAAGCTTTAACCTAATATCATGCATAATATCCCTGTGGTATACATTTTATTAATTGCCCAAACTTTTTAGATTAATATTACTGTATTGTTTATATGTCTATGATATATGTTTATACGTAACTATTTTTATAGGTTTTTTTTTGAGAACCGATTTGTCTATATTATTGGAACAGCCAGCGCTGGCACAGTTTTCTTCTTTCAGTCCTGTCAATTGATACAGAGCACAACATTAATTGCTAGCATCATACATGAAAGGACAGGCAGATACAATTTTCTGATTAACAGACTGATATTCTGAGTTGTGTGCAAACCACATGCTGTGTCTAGTAGCTAACAATGGCACTGCAGCCCAAGCGGTTGCTTGGGAGAATCAGCGCTGTGGGGGCACATGGTGTGTGCAGATTCCAATGGATCTGGCCGTCCTTATGGAATCTGCTGTAAATGTCCCTCCAAAAATGATTGCAGCCTTAGAGGAGACAAATGCTATAGGTCCTACTGGACACATGATAGAGGTTCTACTGGGTAGCGTATATATCGCTACCCTCAAGTTACGGATTCCGGGTAGTGATACACAGTGCATTCGGAAAGTATGAACAGCTCTTCTTTTTTTAAATATTTTGTTCTGTTACAGTCTAATTCCAAAATGGAATGAATTCATACTTTCCCTCAAAATTTAGAACCTAATACCCCATAATGACAATGTGAAAAAAGGTTTTGGGAGATTTTTTGCAGATTTATTTAACAAAAAAAAAAGACATAAGTATTCACAGCCTTTGCCATTAAGCTCAAAATTTAGCTCAGGTGCATCCTGTTTCCACTGATCACCCATGAGATGTTCCTACAGCTTAATTGGAGTCAACCTGTGGTAAATTCAGTTGATTGGACATGATCTGGAAAGGCACACGCTTGTCTATATAAAGGTCCCACACTTGACAGTGCATGTCAGAGCACAAAAAGAGCATGAATTCAAGGGAATAGTCTATAGACCTCCGAGACACGATTGTCTCAAGGCACAAATCTGGGAAAGGGTACAGAAAAATATCTGCTGCTTTGAAAGTCCAACTGAGAACAGTGGCCTCCATAATCAGTAAATGGAAGAAGTTTGGAACCACCAAGACTGATCGACCATCTAAACTGAGTAATCAAGGAAGAAGGCTCCTTAGTCAGGGAGGGTCCTTAGTCAGGGAGGTGACCAAGAACCTGCTACAGCATTCCTCTGTGGAGAGAGGAGAACCTTCCAGAAGGACAACTATCTCTGCAGCAATCCATCAATCAGGCCTGTTTGGAGTGCCCATATGGAAGCCACTCCTTAGTAAAAAGCACATAGCAGAATACCTGATGGAGCTTGAGAGGTGCTGCAAAGATAGGTGTGCCAAGCGTGTGGTATCATATTTAAAAATACTTGAGGCTTTAATTGATGACAAAAGGTGCATCAACAATACTGAGAAAAGGCTGTGAATACTTATGCACATTTGATATCTTGTATTGGCAGACTGTTTACTGTTGTGTGTTAAATAGCCAGAATAACTGGCGGTGGCAGCTGGGTCTGTTTGGTAAGTCTGGCAAATTATATTAAACCTCCTAGGTTGGCCCTTAAGTGCAGGGCAATATGGAGGAATTACTCAAAAAGTTTGCTGAACTGGCAGCTGGGCAGAAGGCTCAAGAACAGATGTAGCGCCTCTCATCCAGCTACAGGGCTTGCCAGACCACCCCCCCACTACATCTGACTGGGACGAGTGTGCGTTCCACACACACGCGCGTCCCAGTTTACCGTGGGCAGGGGACGGGAACCCTGCCCATCTCCACATCAGGGAGACAGACAGGCTTAGGGGGGAGCAGGGAGGTGGGGTAATGCGTTAGAGCCTGACTGCGGGGACCAGGTAGAGCTCTGTTGTAAAGGGATGCACGTGTGTCTCCTTCAGGAGACTACCAAAGTTTGGCATTCGAGAGAGCTGCTGCTGTTCCTGAACAACCAAAGAAACAGTCTGAGGCACAATGGAACCCAGCTGGTGAAAAGATATCACTGCAGGACTTCGGGAGAGATCAACGCGATGACAGCAATATGGTACACGCCTTTGGGACTGTTAAAGTGGTTACTGGCAGGGTAATGGATTCTTTACCATCAGAGGGTGTACCATATTTTGTTTTGAAAAATGATTTGCTTTATAGTGTTCCTACTTTACAAGGAAAAGGGGTAGATCAGCTCTTAGTTCCATGGAAACTGGAGCAGTCCTTTCCCAAGAAGTAGATGGAGAGGAGAAGCTCATTTCCTACCTTAGCTATAAGTTATTGCACAGAGAGCAAAAGTACTCAACTGTAGAGCCGGAGTGCTTTGCCATTAAGGGGGGTATTCAATCTTTGTCGACCTCCCGCAGCCATCTCCCGACGGGGGAGATGGCTGCGGGGACCTATTCAATGCTGTCTTCCCCGGCAGCATTGAACAGGGTTTCTCCGCAGAACAAGCAAGACATCACAAGCTGTCGGGCTCGTTCTGCCGAGAAAAGCCGGAAATAGGCGAGCTCCCGGCCGGAGCTCGTCTATTTCCGTCATCAACTTCTCGCCGCTCGGTGGCCGGGACATTGAATCCCGACTGCCGAGCTCCAGGCGAGCTGACCGAGAACGGGACAGGGGCACGGCTGTCGCGCTAGTTCGACAGCCGTGCCCCTGACATTGAATACCCCCCTTTGTGGGCAGTTGAGTCCTTGAGTTAATATTTACTGGGACGAGAGCTTTTGTTGATGACAGACCATGCACCCTTACAATGGATGCATATAAAGAGGTAAATGCTCATGTGACCTGTTGGTTTTTGGCCTTGCAGCCATTTAAATTTGAGGTAAGGCATCTTCCAAGGAAACAGCACCTCAATGCCAAGGCCCTTTCCAGGAGGTTGGAAGGTCCTGATCCTCCAAGCAACCCTATAGTAAAGTTAGGGGAGGAGGAAGGAGGTGAGGTGGGCGACCTCTGGAAAGAGGTGGAGTTCAGTGTATCTGGGTTAATGTCACAAGTAGAGATGGGCGAGGCAGAGAGCTTGCCTAAAAATTGTGTAGCTTCACCATGGTGGTTGAAGTTAATGGGGAGGAGTGTGGAAGAGACCGCATCTCCCCACATGAAAGTAATGTGGAGGATCCAGACCAGGTTTTAGAATCAGTAACAGAATCCCAGGTGTGTAATCAGCAGCACTTGGAATTTCCTGATATAAAGGCTTCTAGGGTAGAGTCACCTTGCTCTTGATGGTGGAATAGCTGGCCAAGCTATAAGCTGGGGGTGTGTGGGCTACTGAGGGACCAAGTAAGTCTTTTACAAAAGTCTGTAATGCTGAGACTGCCTGTATGCTACGGCCTGTAATAACGATTTCATATGGATTAATCTGAAAAGATGTGACCTTCTGTTCAAATAAACAACACAGTATTCATCTATCCATTCACTCATCCATCCATCCATCCATCCATCCACACACACACACACACACACACACACACACAAAAAACAAACAAGCAAAAGACCAATTTCAATGAATACAAGACCCCTGTCAACGAGCATTTAGGTAAAAAGAAAATGATGATTAATGTATGTAAGGGAGCTTTTTGTTTGGCAGGGAAAATAGGAATTTGGTACTCACCGATAATTCCGTTTCTTCTAATCCACAGGGGACACTAACTTTAAACCATGGGGATTGGGATGTGGGTCTGGAGGAGCCGGCACTTTCGGAAAATTTAACACGCTGGCTACTTCCCCTCCAGACTGCAGTCTTACGAAAAAACAGTGTCCAAGAGGAAAGGAAACCTGGATACCACTGGGAGGAACTTAACCATACAGAAAAAGCAAAGTTAATAACTTAAAGAAATAAACCATCACCAGTGAAACCATATGTTTTTATTCACACTAATGGTAACCAAAAACATATTACATAGGAGCGCTGGGAGAGCAGGCAGTGTCCCCTGCAGATTAGGAGAAACTGAATTATCGGTGAGTACCAAATTCCTATTTTCTCCCACATCCAGCAGGGGACACTGCCTTTAAACCATGGGGATATACCAAAGCTACCCCTACGGGGGGTGGGGGGTCACCGCTACTCTCCTTCCAATACGGCCCGGCCAAAACTGGCTTGTGGCCTAGCAAAAGTATAAAATTTGTAGAATTTGACAAACGTATTTGTTCCTGACCAAGTGGCCGCCCGACACACCTGGGACAAAGATACTCCTCTGGCAGCTGCCTATGAGGTCCCCACTGAATGGGTGGAATGGGCTGTCAGAACTGCTGGAACAGGATGTGAAGAAGAAAGATAGGCTTCACGTATTGTCATACAAATCCAGCAAGCTAATGTCGCCTTAGACGCTGGAAACCTCTTTTTCCTGCATCATACAGGAAAAACAAGGAATCTGATTTTCTGATAGACTCTGTGTGATTAACGCAAATACGTAAAGCTCAAACCACATCAAGGGATGATAAATCTGCAGACAAAACTGTAACCACAATATGCTCATTTATATGAAATGCCGACACCGCTTTCGGCAGGTAACCCTGATGCATCCTCAGTTCTGCTCTGTCCAAATGAAAAATGAGAAATGGCGAACAACAGGACAAGGCACTGAGGTCCGAGACTTGGCAGGCCGAAGCCAATGCCAACAACATAAGCGTTTTCCAAGATAGGTAACGCAAATCGACTGTTTCCAATGGCTCAAAACGACAGAACTGTAAAAAATGTAGAACTAAGGGCAGGTCCCAAGGTTCTGCCAGAGCCATAAAGGTTGGCATTAATCCCAGAGGTTTGAACCTCTGGGATTAGGGATAACCTTCTGTGAAAGAACACTGACAAGGCTGAAATTTGGACCTTCAATGTGCTTAGACTTGATTCCTTTGTAAAACCGGATTGTTGAAAACGAAGAAGACGAGCCAAAGAAAAAACTGCCTTTGGCAACTGACGGCTTTCACACCATATGATATACGTCTTCCAGATCCGATGATAGTGAGCTGATGTGACCTCCTTCCTCACTCTAACCATGGTAGGGATAGACAACTGTGCAATACCGCGTCTTTTTAACAATTCGGCTTCAACAGCCATGCCATCAAATGAAGACTAGGTAAGTCTGGGTAAATGCACGGTCCTTGCAGAAGAAGATCTTCCCTGAGTGGCAATCTCCATGGATCATCCACTAGCAAGCATCTGAGGTCCCTGTACCAAGACCTCCTCGGTCAATCTGGAGCAATCAGTATCACCATGGTTGATTCTCTCTAGATTTTCTTGAGAAGCCGAGGCAGGAGTGGAAATGGTGGGAAGGCATACACTAGACTGAACCCCCACTGAACAGAGAAAACATCTGTCGCTGCTGCCGCTGGGTCTCTTGATCTTGCAAAGTATAGGGGGAGCTTGTTATTCCTTCTGGATGGCATCAAGTCCACTTGAGGCATGCCCCACCTGAGTGTCAACTGGTGGAATACTTCTGGATTCAGAGCCCACTCGCCTGGGTGGAGGTCCTGTCGACTCAAGTAGTCTGCCTCCCAATTGTCTACCCCAGGCAGAAACACTGCTGACAAACTGATCGCATTGTGCTCTGCCCAGAAAAAAAAATTGCAGCCCGACTCTTCGTGCCCCCTTGCCTGTTGAGATATGCCACTGCGGTGGCATTGTCCGACTGCACCTGAATTGTTCTCGATTGAAGTAGGTGAGAGGCTTGAAGTAATACCAACCGAATGGCTCTTATCTCGACGAGATTGATATGAAGCTGAGACTCTTGTCGGGTCCACCGACCCTGAATGACTGGCCCTGAGTCACCCCTCCCCAACCTCGAGTGCTGGCATCGGTCGTCACTAATGTCCAGTCTAGGAGACCAAATGGACGACCCTTCAAAAGATGGTCCGTGCAAAGCCACCACAGCAGAGAGATTCTTGTTTGGGGTTTCAGAAGGGGGGCCCCCGACCATTGTGAAAGGATTTCTAATTGAACAGTCCTGGATCGGAAACCTCCCATACTGAAGGGCCTCGAAAGTGGACACCATCTTCCCTAGTAACCTTATACAGAGGTGAACTGTGAGAAGTTTTGCGTCCTACACCTGTCTCACCAAGGCTTGGAGGGACAAAATCTTGTCCGAAGGAAGAAATATTCGCTGTTGACCGTGTCCAACAGAAGTCCTAGGAACAAGAGCCTCTGGGAAGGCTGTAACTGGGATTTTGAAAAATTGAGTATCCAGCCATGTTGGATCAGGAATGGATATGTACAGTAAGCATCTGCCACCAACCTGTCCCTGGATGGGGCTTTTAGAAGGAGATCGTCCAAATATGGGATGATGGTGATCCCTTGTTGATGCAAGGCTGCTACCATGCACACCATTACTTTGGTAAAAATTCAAGGTGCCGATGACAGGCCGAAAGGAAGTGCTCGGAATTGAAAACGGTTCCTTTGTATTGTGAACCGAAGAAATTGCTGATGCGGTTCCCAAATGGGAACATGAAGATACGCCTCTCGTATGTCTAGAGACATAACAAATTCCCCTGGTTCGAGTCCTGCTACTACTGAACGCACCGACTCCATCTGGAATTTCCGGTAAACAATAAAGAGATTTAATCTCTTGAGAATTAGGATTGGACAAAATGTGCCATTGGGTTTTGACGCCCCAAAAAATATTTGAATAAAATCCTTTTTGTTCCACCGGAACCGTTACAATTACTCTCGATGGTAACAGTTTTTGTATCGCTGACTTATTTAAGAGTGGTTTCCAACCTGCAGTCTGGAGCCCCCTTAAGTGCCACTGCTCCTGGAATAGGAAGAGTTGTACGCTTGGATAACCTAGACACAGAAGTGTCTGCTGGAGGAGGAGACTCCCATTTGTTCCTTGCCTTCTGTAAAAAAGGATATAAAACCTTAACCCTTTTGGACACCTGGAAGGGGTCCTTCCAAAAATGGATACCGGAACCGGAACTTCCGGATCCGACAATTCCATTGTGTTTGACCGTTCTAATTAGGGCATCAATCCCTGAGAATCTTCCTCCACATAATCATCTATGAGAGGCTCATAAACATCCTCCAATAAAACTTCCCCTTCCTCTTCTGAGGACTCTGCGTCATCTGACTGAAGTAACACAGCAGGGCCCCTTCTCCTAGGAGATGAAGGGATAGCTTGAGATGATGAGGGAAAAGCTCTGGTTAAACTGTCCACTGACCTTAATAAAGTTGTGGCCCATGGAGGCTCAGCTGATGAAAGGAAATCAATTTGAGCCTGCAACACATCTCATTCTCTGCGAGACGCAGCCAGCTCAGCTGCTAAATTAGCAAGAACTGTTGTGAGCTCAGATGACTGCTGGTGTGACCCTGTAGCTTGGGGTGCACCATAGCATGTCTCAAACAGCAACACCTTTAAGATGCTGCTTAAACTGAACCTTACACTTTTTGCAGGTATACAATTTTTAAGGTACTTCTACCAGCCATAATAGACACTCAACCGTGCAAGCACACCTCAAGTGAATAAACAACCTGAGCCTGAAAAAAAAAAAAAGAGGGAAAGCAGCCTCCCCAGATTCCACCCACCCCAGACATCTCACCAGACCACCAACCTGGATGTATGGGCAAGAGAATGTTTTGCTTGATGTGCGCAGGGACCCTGCTACCGGGAGCTGCCGCTACCACTGAGATACAGGCAATGTGTGGGCTTTCTGAGCCCTGTATTATACAAGACGCCTCCATCAGCCGACAGATCCCATACAGGAAACTGCCCTTCCAGATTCCTGTTACCGTCTCCGGCCTGTAGTCCGTCACTTCTTGTGACGTCATCGCCCGACTGAGCAGGGTAAGCTAACTGCCGGAGAACACGCTGCGTGCCTCTTCCGGCCTGCCTGTTTCCATTCTGGCAGCTAGCCAGGCTGCCAGACACCACACAGACGCCTAAACCGCCCTTGTGCCCCTGGGGAAGTGTGGTATGCCATGGACCCGTAACGCATGCTGCATGCAGCAGCAGCGGCGGGTCCCCGGGAGCAGTTCTTCCCCCGGTGGCTGAGCCCAGGAGGTTCACTGCATGCAGTAACGACCTGGCTCTCCCCAGAGACCTGTGCATCCAAAAACACTGCGAAAAATAAAGAAAATTATATTCAGTCTCCAGAGAGACCAGGGTCTGACTCCTCCGGACACTTTTTTACAAAGACTGCAGTCTGGAGGGGAATGGGAGGGGAAGTAGCCAGCGGGTCAAATTTTCTTAAAGCTCCAGCTCCTCCAGACCAGATCCCAATCCCCATGGTTTAAAGGCAGTGTCCCCTGCTGGATGTGGGAGAATTTTTTTTACTTATGACACTGGTAGTGGAGATGTACATACAAGCCTCAAAGTGTCACACTCTAATCAGCCAATTATCCAAAACACCTGCAAAGGGTTCCTGAGCCTTTACATGGTCTCACAGTCTGGTTCAGTAGAATTCACAAACATGGGGAAGACTGTTGACAGTTGTGCAGCAAACCATTATTAATACCCTCCACAAGGAGGGAAAGCCTCAGGTACTTATATGTTATTTGGGCGCCCACTAAGCTATTTGCTTAGTTTTACGCGTCCGCTCTCCACGCTTCAGGCTCGGTGGCTCGCTGCGCTCACCACACTATATAAAATCAACTCCATATCGACATGGATAGTGGGGGTATGAGCTTACTAACTATAGTGGGCGCCCAACTAACATAGAAGTACCAAGCCTCATGCTTCCTTCAGGTGCCGGACAGTTTCCTGACGTCGGGATCCGGACAGTCAAAACCCCTGACACTCGGGGTCCCGATGGCCACCGGCTATTCTCCTTCGTGGGGGTCCATGACCCCCATAGAGGGAGAATAGAATAGGTGGCGAGTGTAGCGAGCCACCATGCCCGCAACGTGGCGATTCCACAAGGGGCTTTTTTGCGCTCGCCATGCTGTCTGAGTCCGGCCAGTCGGGATCCCAACGTTGGGCTAATGACTGTCGGTATCCCGACCGTTGGGACCATACACCACACCCGCTTCCTTCAGCAGGACTTGGCACCTGCCTACACTGATAAAAGTATCAAAACCTGGTTGATGACCATGGGTTTACTCTGCTGGATTGGCCTGCAAACTCACCTGACCTGAACCCATAGAAAATCTATGGGGCATTGCCAAGAGAAAGATGAGAAGACATGAGACCAGACACTGCAGAAGACCTGAAGGCTGCAATTAAAAGATCCTAGTCTTCCATAAAACCTCAGCAGTATCACAGCATGATAGCATCCATGTTACGCTGCAGACAGCAATAGATGCAAATAGGTCCCAAACCAAGTACTGAGTATATATTTATTTATTAAAGTTTCTTATATTGCGCACACATATTCCGCAGCGCTTTACAGAGAATATTTGAACAGTCACATCAGTCCCTGCCCAGCTGGCAATCTATATTCCCTACCACATGTACATGCAGACAGACATTCTAGGGTTCATTTATTGGGAGCCAATTAGCCTACCAGTATATAGAATAGAATATACAAACTCTGCACAGTTAGGGACATGGGGGGAATCATACTCATGACCACAGTGCTTTGAGGAAGTAATGCTAACCATTACACCATCTGTACTGCCCATATATGCATGATTATACTTTTTAGAAGGCTGACATTTCTGAATTATTTTTTTATTTTTTTTTATTGATTTCATGTAATATTCTAATTTTCTGAAATTTTGGATTTGGGGTTTTCATAAAATGTAATCATCAAAATGATACCAAATAAAGGCTTGAAATATCTCACTTTGCATGCAATGAGGTATATATAATATATAAGTTTCACCTTTTAAGCTGCACAACATTCTAATTTATCGCGTTTCACCTGTATACCATTTCCTTGATTCTCAGATTGCTGCTGCCCCGGATTCCCTCTGCTCTATAAAAAAGTAATGATCAATATATAACAATTACATATAAAGTTACCTTGGCATGGCTTTTGGCACTATTTTCACGGGAAGTTTTCAGATTATGGCATGGTGTTGATAAAGGAGTCTGCTTTTTGTTGGTGATATCACTAGCGTTGATCACAGTCACATTCTTTGAAGAACTGATGGATCCCTGGCTTTCAGGAATTACGATCTAGCAATGAACATGAAAATAACAAAATCCTATTTTATTTGCTAATCGTTTTGGAACTGAAAACAGCACAATCTTATAAGAAGAATACTGTTTCTTGAAGAATCTGGACACAAAGCATCAACAACATGTTAGGAAACATTATTTTAGTGGCAATGATTGTTGAATACCTTTGTAATACTGGTAACAAATTTATTTTTGGATATCCCCAAAAAACAGGAATAAAGAGACTAACGTCACAACTTTCTACATTTATTACAGATGCCTATGAACCAGATGTGTGGCAGCAGCGCAGTGAAGGATAAACATTCTCTGTAGTAATGATATAAAGTAAGTAGTAAACACCAGCAGTCACCAGCAAAGAGACACCCCTTTCACATAGCAAATCTCAGGTTGCACCCGGGATTTGGGTACAGGTCCGTCCAAGGAGTAACCCGGCATTTGCGAGGTGAAGCTCCCCACAGCAACCCGGCAATAAGCTGGGTCCCTGACGTAATTGGGGGTGTGGTGGTGGTGGGGATTAGAGGGATCTGGCGCGGTCTCCTCCCTATAGTGTGAACAGGACTCGGGATGCTCAACACTGATTACCTTTTCACACTGCCCATCATCCCGGGTCAAACCCAGGTTAAAACCCTTCTTTTAACCAGCGTCGAATTGCCGGGTTGCGGGACCCAGGATTTTTCAAAAGGCCCTTTCACACTGCACAGTGACCCGAGTTGGACCCAGGCTATTTGTGCAGTGTGAAGTAAGCAGAACAAAGTGCCATTTAAGGAGCCTGGCTGCAAGGGCTACTCTCCTACAACTGTGCCCAATTACAGACAAAAAGTGTCTGATGGCTGAAAAAAATCAGTAATGTGAGTAATGTGTAGTGGGGGAAGTGACCTCCCTGCTCTGCGCCTCAGAGACCCTTCCCCTTTTCTGTCCCCCTGTGGTAGTGTGTAGCAGTGCTGCTGACGGCAGGTGTTTTCAAAACTGCCATTCAAAACAATGTGGGCCGCTGATTGGCTGAGAACTCCCTGGTAGCTTTCAGTGAGTGTGCAAACTCCTAAAATGTCACCACATTTAAAACCTACATACCATATAAAAAAAAGCTGGAGTGAAAACACAATATAAATGAGCAAATAAGATAACAAAGTTATATTGCTATACGTCACTGGATCCAGATGTAATGCTGCCCATACACTTATGCGATTTGATGTGATTGGACATCGCATTACCATCTTGTGGTGAAAACAAAAAATATGAATTTGGTACTCACCGTTAATTCCCTTTCTCCGAATCCGTAGGGGACACTGAAGTACTACGCTGGGGATTGAGTGGTGTATTGGAGGAGTCGGCACTTTAAGAAACTTTGAAGTGTAGCATGGCTCCTCCCCCTCTATCCCCCCCTCAGACTCCAGTCTTAGTTAACTGTGACCGAGAGGAGAAAAGAGACCAGGGAATCTCTGACAGAGAGAGAGAGACACGGACAGAAAACAGAACATAACATGCTGTAACAATAACTGCAGACAATCGTATGCACACAACAATCACGCATACAGATTGAACAACCCTACACAGGCTAGAACAGCGCCGGGAGGGCGTTCAGTGTCCCCTACGGATTCGGAGAAAGGGAATTAACGGTGAGTACCAAATTCCTATTTTCTCCTTCATCCTAAGGGGACACTGAAGTACTACGCTGGGGACGTCCCAAAGCCATCCCCACGGGTGGGAAGGCGCTGGTCATCCTGTAGTACCACACGGCCAAAACTAGAAGAGGAGGCCGCAAACGTGTCAAACCTGTAGAATTTGATGAACGTGTTTGGACCAGACCACGTCGCTGCTCTGCACAGTTGAGTCAGAGACACGCCTCTAGCTGCCGCCCAAGACGGACCCACAGACCGTGTGGTATGAGCTGACACCCTTGAAGGCGGGACTTGCGAAGCCTGTATATAAGCTTGCTTTATGGTCAAACAGATCCACCTTGCTAAGGTTTGTTTGGAGGCCGGCCAACCTCGCTTGGCAGTAGCATAAAGCACAAAGAGTGAATCCGACTTCCGTACCTTTTTGGTTCTGTTCACATAGACCTGTAACGTGTGAACTACATCCAGAGATTTTAAATCACCTGTCAATGCTGGTACAAAAATAGGCTGGTTGAGGTGATACGCAGACACAACCTTCGGAAGGTAATCCATTTTAGTGCGGAGTTCCGCCCTATCTGGGTGAAACACAAGATACGGTGACCTGCATGACAGAGCGCTTAGGTCTGACACCCTTCGCGCTGAAGCCAGAGCTAACAGCATAATCGTTTCCACGTGAGAAAACGAAGATCAATGGATTCCAGAGGCTCGAAGACACTGGATTTAAGATAATCTAGAACCAGTGGGAAATTCCAAGGCTCCTCCGGGGCACGAACCGGAGGCTGGAGCCGTAGAACTCCATTCAGGAAGGTTTGGACCTCCGGAATGACTGCCAGACGTCGATGGAAAAATATTGACAAGGCCGACACCTGGACCTTAAGCGAACCCAGGCGAAGGCCTGCCTTAAATCCAGACTGCAAAAACCGGAGTACCCGGGACAGACCAAAAACAGAAGTGGGTAGCTTACGGCGTTCACACCAAGCTACATAAGCTTTCCAAATACTGTGGTAGTGACGGGAAGTGACCTCCTTCCTGGCCCTCATCATCATTGGAATGACAGACTTTGGGATACCCCTTCTACTCAACAGCGCGGCTTCAACAGCCACGCCGTCAAACGCAACCGCGGTAAGCCTTGGTAAACGAACGGTCCCTGTAGAAGAAGGTCGTCTCTTTGAGGAAGAAGCCAAGGCTTGTCTATCAGGAGCCCCTGAAGGTCGGCATACCACGGGCGCCGAGGCCAATTTGGTGCCACCAGAATGACTGTTGCTGATTCCCGTTTTATCCGTTTGAGTACTCGTGGAAGTAAAGGCAACGGAGGGAATAGATAAATCAGGGAGTAATCCCAGGACGCGGTTAGGGCATCCGATGCCACCGCCGTCGGGTCCCGAGCCCTGGAGCAGTACCGGGGAAGTTTGTGGTTGTGCTTCGATGCCATCATATCTATTTGGGGAACTCCCCAACGATGGACAATCTGAGCGAAGATTTCCGGGTGTAGGCCCCATTCCCCCGGATGGACATCCTGGCGGCTCAGGTAATCCGCCTCCCAGTTGTCCACCCCCAGTATGAATACTGCTGAGAAGGCGATGGCGTGCCACTCTGCCCACTGCAGAATCGGTTGGACTTCCTGCATTGCCTTGCAGCTGCGAGTCCCCCCTTGGCGATTGACATATGCCACCGCCGTGGCATTGTCTGACTGGATTCTCACCGCCCGTCCCCTGAGGAGGGGGTCTGCACTGAGTAATGCCAGGCGGATCGCCCGAAGCTCCAGAATATTTATTGGAAGCTCTGCTTCTTGGTGAGACCAGCGACCTTGGAAATGTTGGCCCAGTACAACTGCCCCCCAACCTCCGAGGCTCGCATCTGTTGTAACAATGGTCCAGTCCCATACCCCAAACCGTCGTCCCTCCAGCAGGTTTGGTGTATGGAGCCACCAATGTAGAGATAGGCGACTGCAAGGGGACAAAACTACTCTTTTGTGCATGTGCACATGTGAACCTGACCACTGTTTGAGAAGATCTAGTTGGAAGGTCCGGGAGTGGAACCGTCCGAATGGTAGGGCCTCGAAGGAGGCCACCATTTTTCCTAATAGGCGAATGCACAAGTGTACTGACACCTTGTGAGGCCTGAGGACCTGTCTGGTCAATTCCTGAAGGGAGAGAATTTTGTCGATTGGTAGGAAAATCCTCAGTAGGGATGTGTCCAAAGTGAGTCCCAAGAAGAGAATCCTTTGGGACGGCGCCAGTTGCGATTTTTTGTAATTCAGGATCCATCCATGTTGCAGCAGTACTTTGCAACAGACCTGGATGCTCTGAAGTAGCAGGGCTTTGGACGGGGCTTTGATCAAAAGATCGTCTAAGTATGGGACCACATTCACCCCCTTTGTGTGTAGTAGGGAGACCATCACCGCTATGATTTTGGTGAAGAGGCGTGGAGCGGAGGAAAGACCAAAGGGCAGGGCCCGAAACTGGAAATGCTGTTCCTTGATGGCAAAGCGCAGGAACTTTTGGTAATTTTCGTGAATGGGTACATGTAAGTAGGCATCCTTGATGTCTAAGGAAGCCATAAATTCCAGTGGTTCTAGACCGGCGACTACTGATCGAAGCGATTCCATCTTGAACTTTTGGTAGGCTATGTACCTGTTCAAGGTTTTTAAATTTAGTATCGGGCGAACCGTACCGTCTGGCTTTGGCACCAGAAAAAGAGGTGAATAAAAGCCTTCTGCCCTTCTGGCTGTTGGAACTGGTATAATGACTTGAGCTGCCAACAACTTTTGAATCGCTTGGAGCAGAAGCAGGCGGTCCTTTTCGACATGAGGAAGGCCCATGGTGAAAAATTGGTGAGGAGGGCTGTAAGCAAAATCCAGCTTGTAGCCCTGCTCGACAATTAACAACACCCAATTGTCTGTACAGGACGTTCTCCTTATGTGCTGAAAGTCCCTTAGGCGACCTCCCACCCTGGGATCCCCCAGGAAGGATGGGAGACAGTCATGCTGAGGGTTTTTCTGGGAGTTTGGCTTCAGGACGGCGGGTTCCTGCTGTTGAACCAGTGGCTGTGCCACCAAAACCCCCGCCTCTGCCTCTGGAAGTGGCAAAAGAACCCCGGGATTTACCCCTAAATTTTGGGGCTCCCCGAAAGGAATGAAAGGAGGGTCCCTGAAAAGGTTTCTTTTGAGGGGAAGGGGCCGAAGATGGAAGGAAAGTGGATTTTCCTCCTGTGGCCTGAGAAATCAGTTTGTCCTGCTCAGGTCCAAAAAGGACCTCGCCTGTGAACGGTAATCCCTCTACCGCTTTTTTGATGTCTGCTTCTGTCTGCTTCTGCCTGCCAGGATTTGAGCCACAGGGAGCGCCTAGCTGTGACAGATAAGGCGGAAACCCTGGCTATTAAGGCTGCAGAATCTCTAGCGGCCTCCCCTATGTATGCTGAGCGGACAGCAAAGCCAAATCCTCAACAGGCCTTTGCTCCTCTAGACCTTTTGATATTTCCTCGGCCCATGATTCCATGGCTCTACTGACCCAGGAAATGGCCAAGATGGGGCGTAGAGTAACGCCTGCAGTGGTAAAAATATGTTTTAACCCCGCCTCCAGACGCCTGTCAGGAGCCTCTTTTAACGCTACTGCCCCTGGAATAGGCAGGGCTGCTTTCTTAGAAAGTTTAGACACCGAAGCATCTGCTAAAGGTGGGTTTTCCCACTTAGCCCTTGCCTCAGGTGAGAAGGGATAAGTCACTTTAAAGCGTCTAGAGAGTTGGAACTTCTTTTCCGGAGCCTTCCAGATGTCCCACAGAGGTTTGTCTATTTCTACAGATTCTGGAAAGCATACCGCCGCCTTAGTGGGGGGTCCAAAAATAGGAGTATAGGCCGGAGGATCCGGCTCACCTACATTTAAGGTGAATTTGACAGCCTGTATAAGGGCGTCTAATCCTTGGGACCCCTCCTGCACTACCCCATCCCCCCCATCTGCTTGAGGGAGGGGGTCATCCTGCAAGTCACCATCGTCACCCAGGGGGTCGTCCTGCTCATCCCCCGACGAATCCCCCCGTAGCAATATGGGGATGGCTCTTTTAAGAGAAGGGGGGGGGAATGCTTGCAGGCTGACTGGATGTAGCTTTTACCAGGGAGTCCACAGATTTTATGAGGTCCCTGGCCCAGGAAGGTTCCGCCGAACCCATGGAAGCCAGCTGTGAGTGTAACACTTCCCTATCCCTGCGTGACGCAGCTAATTCTGCTGCTAGGGTAGATAGTACACTGGTGACCCCTTCCACATTAAGTATGGAAGAAGGAGCCTTTTCTTCATCTCCTCCCTGACAATCTTTGCACAGGGTGACACCCTTAACGTGCTGTGTGAACTGTTCATTGCACTGTGGGCACACAATTAGTTTTTGTTTAGACTGAGATTTAGCAGCCATATTAAAACCTTATATACAGCAGTCAGACAGCGGTACACACTGACTCACACACAATAATAAGGAGCAGAGAAGGAGAGAAGAGGTAATAGGGGGAGAGGAGCCTGCTTTCCCCGAATTATGCCCACCACAATATTAAACACTCCAACGGGGGAACCCAGTGGGAAAACCCCCTGACACTCACCCAGCGCAGTGCTGATGAGTTGGAGCAGCGCTCTGATGTCCTGTGCAGGAGATCCGTGGAGGCACACCAGAAAGAACAGCCAGCGTGGGCTTAAAATGGCGCTCAGAGAATCAGGAGACCGGGAGTGCAGAGGCTCCGCCCCCCGTCGTCATCCGCTCAGCGCGCGCTGTGTACAGTGGCGCTGAGTTAGCTGCTGTTGCTTTTTTGCTGGACCAGCGCGCTTCTCTGGTCCAGCCGTCACCTCTTATGCCCCTGAGACCTCCGGCGGTGACGTGGCCACGGACCCGTAACACTGGCCGTGGGCGGCTGTGGCGGGTCCCCAGCGCCGATGTGCCGGTGGCCGGGGTCAGTAGCGTGCGCCGCAGGCAGTGCCGCTCTGACCCTCCCGGAGGGCGTCCCACGTAGCAGGCAGCCAGCAGGGTCCCCTGGCTGCCTGTAACACTTCTATATAAATAAAAATTAATCAAAAATTAAAACCTAAGAGCCCCCCTAGACGGAGCCCTTGCCCAGGGAACCGACTCCTCCGGGCACTTAACTAAGACTGGAGTCTGAGGAGGGGAAAGAGGGGGAGGAGCCATGCTACACTTCAAAGTTTCTTAAAGTGCCGACTCCTCCAATACACCACTCAATCCCCAGCGTAGTACTTCAGTGTCCCCTTAGGATGAAGGAGAAAAGTTGGCATTTAAGAAATATAAGAAGACGCAAAATAATGAGGACAAAGAGGTGTATCTTGTTAGATAGAAGGAGGCTAAGAAGGTAATCAGATGTGAAAAAGCACAGGCTAAGGAGAAAATGGCCCAGTCAGTGGGTAAAGGGGGGGGGGGGGGGAAACATTTTTTTTAGGTATATAAGTGAAAGGAGAAAAGCAAAAAGTGGAGTAATAAGACTAAAGACAGAGAGCGGAAGTCTTCTTGAGGTGGACAATGTAATAGCAGATCATATTAATAATTATTTCTGCTCAGTATTCACTGCTGAAAGAGAGGGGAAGGGGCCACAGTTACGTATATTCAGAAAAATGAGGGAGAAACAAGTACATTTACAGAGGAGAGTAACAGAACTCTCAAAACTGAAAGTAGAAAAATCAATGGGGCCAGATGGGAAACATCCAAGGATACTAAAAGAGCTTAAAGGGGAGCTGGTAAAACCATAAACAGAATTATTCAACCAGTTACTAGCTACTGGAGTAATCCCAGAGGACTGGATAACAGTCAATGTAGTCCCACTGCACCAAAATGGAATCAAGGAAGAGGTAAGCAACTATTGACCAGTGAGCCTTACATCAGTAGTAGGGAAATTGATGGAAAAACTCTTAAAACAAAGAGTTGTAGAATATCTCAAAACCAGCAACTTACAGGATCCGAAACAGCATGGGTTTAGTGGAGGACTTTTTTGACTGGATGACTAAAGTAATTGATCAAGGTGGGGCTGTAGATGTAGCTTATCTATACTTTAGTAAGGCTTTTCCTACATCGTAGACTGTTAAATAAACTTGAAAGCTTGGGATTGGATTCTAAGATGGTTGAATGGATAAGATCTTGGTTGCAGGACAGAAAACAGAGAGTTGTAGTAAACAGAGTACAGTCAAAGGAGGGAAAGGTTAAAAGTGCAGTCCCCTAGGGATCTGTACTTGGGCCAGTGCTTTTTTATATATTTATTGATGATATTGCAAATGGAATTGAGGGTAAAATGTGCATTTTTGCAGATGACACAAAGGTATGCAACAGGGTAGACACACGAGGAGGGGTAAAACAAATGATTGATGATCTATGAAGGATTAGAGGAATGATCAAGAGCATGGCAACTACAGTTTAATGCCAAAAAATGCAAAATCATGCACTTAGGTCTCAAAAATCCAAAGACTATATATATAGTATAAATGGACCTATAATGGAAACTACTGAGGAAGAGAGGGATCTAAGTGTCACTATTTAAGGGGACTTAAAGGCAAGTAGGCAATGTAACAAAGCAATTCTGTCAGATGCTTGGTTGCATAGGGAGAGGTATCAGCAGTAGAAAGAAAGAAGTAATAATGTCACTGTATAGGTCATTGGTATAGCCTCATCTAGAGTACTGTGTTCAGTTCTGGTGGCCTTATCTCCAGAAGGATATAAATACATTAGACTGTACAAAGAAGGGCAACTAAAATGGTGCATGGCCTGCATCACAAAACGTACCAGGAAAGACTATAATATGTAAATATGTATAGTTTCCGGTGGAGGCCGGGGATGGCCGCACATGTGTGGAGCTCCGACCTTCCATCCACCATCCCCCGGATTGGCGTGGTGGCGGTGAAGGAGAGCCGCCTCAACCCGGCCTCATGGACCATCACCCCTGACTCTCCCCTGGCCCCACTCTCCCCCCAACACCACCCACCCATGCTGGCTCTCCCTCAAGGGAAGATGGCTTGTTGAGCCCTTCTGCTGTGAGCAGCATGAGCAAGATGGCACCGCAAATGGCTGCCTAGGAACTGTGCACTCAGCCATGTAACCCCGTGTCCCCCATGTCTTGTGCACTGTACATCTGCACGGTCTCTGCTTATTGTTTACCTACCTGGCTGTTGCGGCGACCTGTGGCGCCACTGATGGCTGCCTAGGCGCTGTGCAGCTCGGCGGGTATGTGTACCCTGTGTGACAACTGTACCATCTTTGTTACCCACCTGGCTGCTGCAATGACCAGTGGTGCAGATGATGGCTGCCTAGGTGCTGTACTGCCCAGCAAATTTATGTTCCCTGCATCTGTAACTCCCAGGGTACATCTAGCCCACACCTGTATGTGTTATGTATATCTGTACTGTCACTGCTTAACTGTACCTAACTGGCTGTTGCACAGCAATCCAAACCAAATTCCTAGTATATGCAAGTATGCATGGCCAATAAAGTTGATTCTATTCTATTTTATTTAGAGCAGAGAAGGGAAAGGGGGACATGTCAGAAACTTTTAAATATATCAAGGGTTTTAACAAAGTACAGGTGGGAGACATTCTTCACAGGAATAGGAACAACAGAACACGAGGACATGCACTGAAACTAGAGGGAGGAAGATTCAGGGGAAATTTGAGGAAGAATATCTTCACAGAAAGAGTAGTGGATAAGTGGAATAGCCTCCCATCAGAGGTGGTAGAGGCAAATACAGTAGAACAATTTAAACATGTTTGGGATAAGCATATTGTTATCCTTACGAAGAAATAAGGATCAAATATGGTTTGAGGTAACATGTTTAAAAAAAGAACAGACTAGATGGGCCAAGTGGTTCTTATCTGCCGTCAAATTCTATGTAAAGTACCTTCTTCCAGCACCCAATGTCGCATGCCATCTGCGATGGCACATCGGGTGATTGAAGAGGGCGGGTGGCATCCATCTGAGTAGATTAGCACTGTGAAGTAGTGCTAGCGGATGATGGGGGTCAGCGGTGGCAGCAGAATAAAAAAAAAAACTGTTTAAAACACAGAGCAGCCAATCAGAGGGCTGCACAATGTTTTAAACGGTTTATTTGAATTTTGCCGCTGTTGACCCCCCACCGCCCTCTAGCTCTTTCACAACGCTAAGCTACTCAGACAGACGCCTCCAAAGATCCTTCTGGCCCCCTCTTCCCAAACCCGCTGCTGCAGGAAGCGCTACCTGCGCCCCCCCTCCCCCCCAACCACGGGGTAACGGAGGGTCACATGCGATCGCTCCTGCAATTTGATAGATATTATGTGCAGCACATACGATCTATCAATGTGACATTTGACCGGCGGGCGCATGCATTGCATGGTCCCTAAACTGTGCATACAATCATTCTATTTATCGAACAGATATGGTTGAAATCAAATGATGGTATGCAATATCTCATAAGTGTATGGGCTACATTAGTTAAAGGTGCTTTGAGGTAGATGATGTGCTCTTATTCAATCCTGTTGTGTCCATGTGGGTGATTCTGGTCAGCTTGCTAAGCAAAGTAAATTCGCTGCTTAGCAATCCAACTAACGGCGCACGTTGAACGAGCACATGCACGCCCCCCCCCCCCCGCCGCCATCTGAACATCTCCGCTGTTTTGCGAATGGATGTTTTGCATAAACATCCATTCGCATGGGAGCAAACGGGAACAAAATCAAACTATAGAAGAAAGAGAAACTCTTATCTAGAGAGCGCAGGATTGCTGCCATCCATCTAATGATTTTTTCCCCCTGTTCGCAAATATACCGGTAAGCAGGGCTATTTTTGTGCAGGCTCCAGCAGGAACTGTGGCCCTTATTCTAGTTCACTCTTTCTGCCAAAATATTTCTTAGATGGACAAAACCATGTGCACTGCAGGTGAGGCAGGTGTTACTTGTGCAGAGATAATTAGATTTGGGTGGGGTTTTACACCTGCCTCCCCTGCAGTGCACATGGTTTTGTCCATCTAAGAAATATTTTGTCAGAAAGAGTGAACTAGAATAAGGGCCACAGTTCCTGCTGGAGCTTGCACAAAAATAGCCCTGCCGGTAAGTCAGTCTTGACTGACCTACATTTGCGGCGACAGGTCCTTGTGACATCAGCCGCTCAACCCCCCCCTCCCCCCCTTCAGCAGGCAGCTGCCAGCATGCGTTCGCATGTGGAAGCCAGTGTTTTCCTGGTGGTAAGCCCAGGAAATGCTGGGTGTCCCCATGCGAACGCCCCCTGCCCGCCTCCATACCACCCTCCCTTCCTCTGTGCGAATGCCTCGGCGGCTGTGCAAGCCGACAAAAGGTGTCCGCACAGCAGCCCTGCACATGCGCAGATCACAAAATGGTCCCCGGTGTGAATATGCCTAGGACCAAACAGATTAGAATCAGGCCCCATGTTAGGAAAACATAAAATCTGCAGCACCCAGCTCCTACTAAAGCTTTGCTGTGCCTCAGTGCCCAGTCTGGCAAGCCCGGAAAATTCTCAGGATTGACACTGTTTAGAGCTGGGCAGCGGCAGCTCCCTACCCTCGGCCGTGCCTCCCCAAAACCCCCCCCCCCGGCTTTTCTATTGAGCTCTCCGGCATATGACAAGCTGGCTGCAGGACGGGGCAGCGGGGCGCAGGGACGTGGCACCGTGGCGCAAGATTGACTGATTGACAGTTTGGCAGCGCTGCCCAGACCCGAGGAGGCAGTGGTCGGGTGTTTTTTATGGGGAGCGCTCCCTAAAAAACAAAAAGGACCACTGCCTCCCCGGGTAAGGGCAGCGCAGCCGGACTGTCAATCAGCCGCTGCTCGGCCCTGCGCCCTGGTACCCCGTCCCTGGCCCCAGCAGCCGGCTTGTCATATGCCAAAGCCGGAGAGTTCAATAGAAAAGCCGGAGGGGGGAGAAGGAGGCACGGCGGAGGGTAGGGAGCTGCCGCTGCCCGGCTCTAAACAGTGGCAATCCCGAGAATATTCCGGGCTTGCCAGACTGGACACTGAGGCACAGCCCGGAAAATTCTAAGGATTGCCACTGAAGGGGTTAAGGCTTTAGTAGGAGCCGGGTGCTGCAGATTTTGTTTGTCCCTAAAAAAAAAAAAACACCACTGAAGGGGTTAAAGACCTATAAACGTTACCATTTATTATTAAGTAAACAATGTTTATTACTATTTCGGTAGTGTTGCACTGTAGGTGCCTCTAGATTTAGTGCTCATGCTATTATTTTTAATACCTCATGACCTTAACTAAGCTGCTCTAGTTACATTATTGCAAAACACCTATTTACAAGTTATATTAGATACACCATTCATGCTACTATATCTCCAGACAATTATGACCAGCCATTCTGATGAATTTATAAATCTCCACATAACATTTACTTTTTATATTTCACATTACCTGAGATCCACTTTCATCAAAAACAATGTGCACTGCTGTTTTTGCTACTGAAACACTCTGCTTCTTTGTGAAGTCCTGTAGACAACAAAGTCACATTCTTTTTTTCTGCAATTTATGTAGCAATCATTCAGGTTCTGATAATTCAATACAAATTAAAAAAAACCTGAAAAACATCATACCTTAAATTTGTGTGCACTAAACACCTTTCTGGCTACATCAGAAATATCCAACGCAGGGTCAAAATATATACGTATCCGAGTCCCCTTTTTCTGACCAACAATAACTGGTGTATTCAAATTAACGGTTAGCAATCTCTCATTGCCTATTGCTGTACAAAACAGAAAAAAAGTGATTTTAACAAAAAAAAAAAAAAACTCTTTCTCTATAGCAGATGTATTAAAGCACATAAAACACTTAAAGCAGAGTCCCATCTATTATGATTATTGTACTCCATGATGTGATATAAACTACCAGTCAAAAGATTTAGATCAAAATTATTTCTAAATGTTTTATTGAAATTTTTCCAGTTTAATGTACTTTGAAATGATTGCAAATCAAAGGATACACCTTTTGCCGGGACATGCTGCAGCGTGGCTTTCATTAACAAGGACCTCCCTCGTATGTACATGCAGGACAAGGATGAGGGGCATTAACAATATTCAGTGTACACACTAGAAGATATAGTAAAAGATATCACTCAGAAAGCCCTTTCTGTGTGACGATATCTTTTATTATATCCCCTAGTGCAGGGGTTCCCAAACTGTGCGCCGCGGCTCCCTGGGGTGCCGCAGCACGGTGACAGGGGTGCCGCGGCTAGTGCACACACTACGGCAGCAGCATGTCCTTTCGACTCCGCACCGCAATGCAAGTGGAGACTCGAGTGACCGGCAAGCCGGAAGGGGACAGGGGGAGCGGAGTCAGTCTGCGGCAGGGGGAGAGTAGGAGGGATGATGAGGAGGCGGCTTACGCACTGGTGGTCTGGAGTCAGGACTTGCTATGCTGGATGCACAGCTGTATGTGCCCCGGGCTCCAGGGCAGGAGGCTGTGCTGCAGGTCGGGGCAGGAGGCTGTGCTGCAGGCTGGGGCTGCTCGCTCTGTGCAGGAAGCTGGGACTTGCCCTGTCCCTGTGCACTGTGACTGCAGCAGGCCGAGACTGAACGCTGGCTGCCTGCTCCCTGCAATGGCCTGGCCGCCTGCCAAATCACACCATCCGCAGCATGCTTGGAGCAGCCTCTTCCATCTCACTGGGCTGCTGGGTACAGGGGACAGAGGGGTCTGACAGGTACAGGGAGGGCAGAGGGGTCTGACAGGTACAGGGAGGGCAGAGGGGTCTGACAGGTACAGGGTGCAGAGGGGTCTGACAGGTACAGGGTGCAGAGGGGTCTGACAGGTACAGGGAGGGGTCTGACGGGTACAGGGAGGGCAGAGGGGTCTGACAGGTACAGGGAGGGCAGAGGGGTCTGACAGGTACAGGGAGGGGTCTGACGGGTACAGGGAGGGGTCTGACAGGTACAGGGAGGGCAGAGGGGTCTGACAGGTACAGGGTGCAGAGGGGTCTGACAGGTACAGGGTGCAGAGGGGTCTGACAGGTACAGGGTGCAGAGGGGTCTGACGGGTACAGGGAGGGCAGAGGGGTCTGACAGGTACAGGGAGGGCAGAGGGGTCTGACAGGTACAGGGAGGGGTCTGACGGGTACAGGGAGGGGTCTGACAGGTACAGGGAGGGCAGAGGGGTCTGACAGGTACAGGGTGCAGAGGGGTCTGACAGGGAGGGCAGAGGGGTCTAACAGGTACAGGGTGCAGAGGGGTCTGAGGGGTACAGGGAGGGCAGAGGGGTCTGACGGGTACAGGGGGTGCAGAGGGGTCTGACGGGTACAGGGAGGGCAGAGGGGTCTGACGGGTACAGGGAGAGAGGCAGAGGGTTCTGCTGGGTACAGAGAGAGAGAGGGCAGAGGGGTCTGCTGGGTACAGGGAGAGAGGGCAGAGGGGTCTGCTGGGTACAGGGAGAGAGGGCAGAGGGGTCTGCTGGGTACAGAGAGAGGCAGAGGGTTCTGCTGGGTACAGGGAGAGAGGGCAGAGGGGTCTGCTGGGTACAGAGAGAGGCAGAGGGTTCTGCTGGGTACAGAGAGAGAGGCAGAGGGGTCTGCTGGGTACAGAGAGAGGGCAGAGGGGTCTGCTGGGTACAGAGAGAGATGGGAGAGGGGTCTGCGGGGTACAGAGATAAAGAGGGAAGAGGCTTCTGCAGGGTACAGAGAGAGAGGGCAGAGGGGTCTGCGGGGTACAGAGAGAGAGAGAGAGGGCAGAGGGGTCTGCGGGGTACAGAGAGAGGGCAGAGGGGTCTGCGGGGTAAATAGAGAGAGGGCAGAGGGGTCTGCGGGGTACAGAAAGGGCAGAGGGGTCTGCGGGGCATACACACATAATGCCCCGGTAGAATTACTCTCTGCTTGCAGGCAGAAAATCATTAGATCGTGACACACAGCTGATGGGGAATAAGCCGGGCAGGGCGGCGTTTACCTGCTGCAGGTCTGAATTGGCCTTTTGGTGCATGGCCCAGATAGAAAGTATGGGCTGTGAATTTTTTTTTTAAGTGGGTCCAGGTGCCCAGGGTGCCTTGAAAAAGTCATTGAGACCCAAAGGGTGCCTCAGACTGAAAAAGTTTGGGAACCACTGCCCTAATGTGTTTTCGGCTTAAATCTTGGAATGCTTTCTACAATTCAAATTAAATATTGTGCCTGATTCAGAGATATTTTCAAATCACAAAGCAGCTGCATCTTTGTATCAAATGGCTGCGTGTGACATTAAGCTACTATGACACATGTACAGTAGCATATTTTGTAAACATGTGCCTCTCTCTGATCTGCTGTTGCTTCCGAGGATGCATCATCGAATTATCTGCGTAAACATCGGTAATCTGAGAAATTCAGGGTGACAGGGACATTTACACCTCTGAAGTCAGTGAATTTGTGTCAAAGGAGTCAGATGCAGCCACTAGCTTCAACCCCCCCCCCCCACCCCCATTTTATTTACAATGTTACCTTTTGCCACCTCTGCTCTGCCCATAAACAGCAGCAGCCTGTCTTTGACATCCACAAGGGCATTGCAAGCATTCTCACAGTATGTAATCTGCACATGCACAGATCTGTGAATCAGGCCCATTGTTCTGAACTTCTCAACACTGTTGCAGAGGTTCCCCCAAATGTGTTGCACTTCTAGGTTATTTTGCTTTTTTCCTTCTGTTCAGTTTATCCCTACCTAGATGGCACTTTCCTGTGCTGGCCTTTCTATAATTTGAAGTTTACAGTATAGTCTTGTACTTTTCCTCAAAGATATTTCACATATCCTAGTTGTATGTTTTAGGTCACTACCTTGCTATAAGATGAACCTTTGACCAACTAGGCATAGACAAGAGTTATGGATAATTAGGTCGACAGTCAAAAGATCGATGACTATTGGTCAAAATACATATGGTCAACACATGAACAAGGTCGACATGCATTAGATTGACATGGTCAAAAGGTCGACATTGAAAAGGGTGGACATGAGTTTTTGACAGGTTTTTGTTGTCGACATGGGAATTCGCAGCCTTGCGAATCAACCTGAATAACCCCCTATGTGTGGGGGCAGGCATTTGCCCCTGGGTACTTGGGGTACAAGTGTGGTGCACCCCCTAGTAAAACGGGCTGCGCACGCCTATGAGAGTGGCATGCAGACAGACCATCATTTCACACAATGCAAAAATGTATAAACAGCCGTCACATGCCTCTACAATGCTCAATATAATTAGCAAATTGGAAGTTGTACCCACAAATTTCTTAAGCCTCTTTAACACAAAGTACCTTCTACGCTGTACATATCCACTTCGCTTGTTGTCAAACACACCGTTTCCCACTGATGATCCTGTGAAGTTACATCACAAACTATAAGTAATACGAATGATAAAAAGGAGATACAAGTAAAGTAATATTTTTAAGCTTGGAATAAATTATATTACCTCATTTTTGTTTTCTGTAGAAACATAGAAGGAAATGCTTTGGGTCCCGACATTGAAATCAATCCAGAACTCTTCTAGATTTTCATCAGAAGGTATATGGAGCTGCAAGATGCGATTAAAACATTTTAAATGAACATGATTTACTACAATAACTAGAAGATAGTAAAAAATCATATGGCTTTCATTTAAAAAAATGTAACAATACTGCTATCACCTTGTGATCATCCAAATATGTTGAGAGACAAGGATATGTAAACACTCTGCAAAAATAGGAATATTATTGTCATTCACTATAAGGTGCAAAATATCATACTTGGAATATAATGGACATAAATCATTATAGAGGGAACTCACTAAATTAATGTATTTCTCTTTCTAAACTGGAAAAAGGTAAATTGCAGCAATGTTCACTAAATTCTAATGACATATTAGAACACAACACCTACCTTTTATTTTCCTCCAGTCTTACCTTCATAGATGGGGGACTCCCTCTCAGAGTTTTACCAATTATGTTGAACATGGACCTCTTGTCAGCTCTGTCCCTTTAGTCCAAACATGTCCAAAGTATGGCCCTCCAGCTGTTGTAAAACTAAAAGTCCCATTATGTCTTGCCACAGTTTTGCTATTAGGGAATACTAAAACTATGGCAAGGCATGCTGGGATGTGTAGATTCACAGCAGCTGAAGGGCCACAGTTTGGACATGCTTGCTTTAGTTATTGGAGGTGACTGCAGTAACCCAGGGTGTCTTGTACTGATTTCACCTTTCTTAGGTGGGGCTAATTCCAAGGTACAGATGTTTCCTCATACAACTAGCTTCAACAAACCAGGTGATGAGAGACACCTGGTGCCAGTCACTTCGTCCTGTGCAACTCTGCTAGCAGGGGCATGTTTTTCAGAATTTTTTTGCTTGAAAATGTGTCTTAGCCACAGTGTGACTCTTCAACTTAATTTGACATGCAACACTTGTATCTTTGCTCGCCTTGCATGTCTGTGTATTTATTATTCCACTTTTTCATACTATGAGAACCACTTTAGAATTGAATAGTCAACTCTGAACTGCTCCATCTGTTATATCACACTGCAGTTTTTGGATAACAACTCCTCTCAGGGAAAGAGGAAACTAGAGATGCTCCATCTAGATCGTGGTCTTATCAGTGGATATGTGCTTTTGGCACTAGTTGCACTGAGGTGCCCTGGACACTATCCTAATCAACAAATAGCCTTCTTAATGAGCTTGGGGAAAGGGCATTAGGCGACAGTCACACCTCTAACCAGGGGCACACCCTCTGTCATATCATCTGGTATCTTACCAGGACTGCTGCAAAGGACTCGCCTATTTCCTTACAGTATTAAATTGTCTGGCACTGCCTTCCTAAGGTCTTTCAGTCTGATTTGCTAATTGAACTTTTTTTTCCATATGTGTTCACATTTTGACTGTATCCATGGTTATTCTATGATAAAATATATTTGTGTGTGCCCTCTTGGTCAACACATAGCCATATTTGATACCATTTTTTTGGGATCACAAATTGGTTATTTACATCTAGTTATGAACATTTTTGCTTTGTATTGTCAATGATAAACAGCTATCAAAAAATAAATAATTAAATCAGAAAATAAAATGTGAAAAAAGTTATTACCTAACCAATAAATCCCTTCCCCTTTCAATTAGTGATAACTAATTTTGAAAACTTAATTTTTTTTGTTATTTTTTATCCCCCCCCCCCTATTCTCATCTTTTTCTTTCCGTTACCGTGTCTTTTCTACATTTACTCTTACTTCCCTTCTGGCCTGCCTTACATTTTTACTTAATTGTATGGGTCCTTGCTGTTTAATATGATCTATTCAATAAATATATTTGGAATTTTATTAATTTGAAAAGCACAGCACTTCATTGAAATTGAGCTTCCGTGAAGGGAGGAGCAACAGAGAGGACATTAGTAGAAGATTCTAACTTGTACTCCTTCCCCACTGCCAGCAATTGCCCAGGGTTTTGCTCTGTGAATTGGTCCAGTTGAAATAACCCAGGTTGGCGAGTGTTAAACACAGGACCAACTCACAATGCAGTGTGAATGGGTAACTGGAGTCAATATGACCCAGGATCCATCTACGCAGAGGAAAGCTGGCACTTGCAGATAATGTCATCTCCAAGCGCAGGCCCAGCACATGTGACCAGTCCTGCAGATGATCTGGCCTACTGTTAAGTCGAGCCCGCCAGTCTGAAAGGGATCTCAGCCAGGTCACACTTGTATTGGACCATGTACACAATTCCCAGGTGCAACCCAGCTTTGCTGTGAAAGGGGTATAAGAGCTTTAGAACTCAGCCAATAAATAATGAATAATAATAATAAAAAAAGATGATAAATAACATATCCATCAGTAGTAATTTTAAGATGTTTAAAAGCACAATAATAAAGTGAAAAAATTACCTTCGTTTGTCACCCAGCATGCCATTCACTAGGTTAAGGAATTTTCTGCAATCCTGAGTAAACCATAAATAAATATCAGATTCTTACCTGATAATAGGTTTTCCTCTACTCCTCCATGGCAGCCAATCACTAGGTTCCTCCCCACTGGGCAGTGCTTTGGAAAAAAAAAAAAAAAAACAACACCCTCTTGTATATAATGCCCCCTCCTCCTTCCCTCAGTGTCTTCATATTTCTCAGCTTCAATACACATCATTATATCATAGAAAAAAACACATAAGGGTCGGGAATATATGCTGCCATGGAGGAGTAATGGAAAACCTATTATCAGGTAAGAATCTGATATTTCCTCTACCTCCCCATGGCAGCCAATCACTGGGTGATACCTCAGCAGTACAATATATAGGGGTGGGGTAATACAAACCCAAATAAAAAGAAGGCAAACGCCTTTCAGGAAATCAAAAAGAAAAACATTCTTCTCCACTGTTTTCTCATCTTATTGCTGCGCTGAGCACCTTCCTCCCAAACTTAGCATCTGCCAAAGACCAGACGTCTACTCTGTAATGCTTGGAGAAAGTATGCGCTGATGCCCAGCCAGCTGCTTTCCCTAGCTCTTCAATTGAAGCAGATCCCTTCTCTGCCCATGAAGTTGCCATGGCTCTTGTTGAGTGAGCTTTAAATCCCTTTGGGGGTTCTTGCCCTTTTAGTTCATAGACTTTTTGAATGCAACTCTTAATCCACCTCGCAATAGTATCCTTAGAGGCCTTTTGTCCTTCTTTCCTTCCTTCAGTAAGCACGAACAAGTTCTTTGTTTTACGCAGATCCTGTGTCCTTTGCACATATATCTTTAGTGCCCTCACTAAATCCTGTTTATTCAACTTCTCTTTCAGATTACTTGGTTCCGAATATAGAGTTGGTAGCACAATTTCACGGTTGATGTGGAAGTCTTAAACCATTTTTGGTGAGAAAAGTGGATTCGTGCGTAACACCACTTTGTCTTCGAAGAAGTTCATATGGGGCTCTTCAACCCATAGAGCAGGGCTGGGCAATTGCGGCCCTCCAGATGTTGATGAACTACACATCCCAGGATGCTTTGCATTAGTTTTGCTATGTGGCCATGCTGAAACTGATGCAAGGCATGCTGGGATGTGAAGTTCATCAACATCTGGAGGGCCACAATTGGCCAGTCCTCGCCGACGTAATTGCCACGAGGAACGCTACCTTCCACGTAAGCACCTTAACTGGTATGTCCTGCAAGGGCTCGAATGGAGGTTCCATTAATACCCCTAACACTAAGTAACCTAGGCCTTATTTTGCCTTCCGCTTGAACAAATTACTTTGGTACTTATGTAGTAACTGGGCTGCCGATTTTGAAATCGGGTCCATCGCATCGCATCGCACCCGACCATATCGCATGCGATGCGATGCGATGGACCCGATTTTTCCATAGGATTCAATGTTAAAATGGACTGAGTCCATTTTAACATAGAATTCAATGGGAAAAGTGGTCCTTTTCATACCCCTACTATCCAAGTGGGCATGGAGTTGGATATAAACCTGTGGCGAGCGTAGCGAGCCACCGAGCCCGAAGCGTGGCGAGCGTAGCGAGCCCCGCGAGGGGACACAGAATACCGTCCCCTCGCGGGGCTCGCTTCGCTCGCCACGCTTCGGGCTCGGTGGCTCGCTACGCTCGCCACAGGTTTATATCCAACTCCATGCCCACTTGGATAGTAGGGGTATGAAAAGGACCCCTTTTTCCCATTGAATTCCATGTTAAAATGGACTCAGTCCATTTTAACATTGAATCCTATGGAAAAATCGGGTCATCGCATCGCATCGCATGGTCGTATGCGATGCGATGCGATATCGCATCGCATCGCATCTGATTGTATGCCTTAACTTAAGGCATACAATCAAAAAATCGGCAGCCCAGATACTACATAAGTACCATTACTTTATGTATTTATTGTTTGCCACATCCATGTCCATCATGGCACTCAGTGCAGAAATTTAAACCTTTAGCAAACTAGTAGCTAAGCCCTTCTCCAGCCCTGACTAAAGAAATGCCAATATTGACGAAAAACTTTGCGGATTACTGGTCCGTTCCTCACACCAGAATCTAAACTTCTTCCAAATTTTGTAATAAGTATTGGACGTTGATCGTTTTCTGGCTTTAAGCAGCGTAGTTATAACTGCTTCAGAAAACCCCTTGCTCCTTAATGACTCGGATTCAGCAACCAGGGCGTCAAGTTCCATGATGGTGGCTGTTGCTGGCTTACTTGGCCTTGCAATGGCAGATTCGTAACTTCTGGTAGTCTTATTGGTTCGTCCACTGCCATTTGCAGTATCTTCGTAAACCAGGCCCTCCGCGGCCAAAATATAAGTATTGCTATTACTGACACGTTTTCTCTCAGTATCCTCCTCAATATCTTTGGGATTACCGGGAATGGTGGAAAAACAAATGCCAGTTCCATATCCCATCTGGCTGTTAGCGCATCCACCTGAGCCGCTTGCGGATCCCTGAATCAGGAAAAAACACTGGTACCTGTTTGTTCTCCGATGTGGCCATGAGATCCACTAGAGATTGGAACACATCCCTGTTGAGACACCACTCTCCTGGTCTGTACGTATCCCTGCTCAGGCTGTCCGCCAACTTGTTTTCTTTCCCTGCCAGGTACACCGCTATTATGAGGGCTATTACCGGTTCCGCCCACCTGAATAATTCTGCTGCTTCCTTCATCATTGTCAGACTCCTGGTACCTCCTTGCCGATTGATATATGATACCACTGATTGGTTGTCCGACCGAACCACTACTTTGTTTATCAACTTGTCTTGAAAGTAACTGAACGCCAGCACCACTGCTCTCATCTCTCTTAAGTTTGAATGCTTTCTGCTCCAGGAGTTCGACCACTTGCCTTGAACTGTCAATGATTCGCACGCTGCTCCCAAGCCCGTGCCGCTGGCATCCATTGTCACGATCACTTGTCTCACTGAAGCAAAATACTTCCCCTTGCTTAATTGTTCTCCGCTCTGCCACCATCGTAGATCCAGTTTTGCCAGGCTAGACATTACAATTCTCTGAGACAGATCCCTTCTGTCCCGTTCCATTGGGACAGAAAACAACTTTGTAATATCCTCGTATGGAACCTGGCCCAGGGCACCGCGTCTAAGGCTGCTGCCATCAGTCCCAGCATCTCCATACATTCTCCCGAGGATGCTATTGTCCTCTGCTCGTCACATTATCTTCATGCTCCTTTCTCTGGTTAATGACACGGTCATTGATTGAGAGTCTATAATCACTCCTAGATATTTCAGCGCCTTGGAAGGAACTAGCTGGCTCTTTTTGTCGTTGATAAGCCAGCCATGGTACTTTAGACATTCTAGCACCCTTTTTGTATGCTGACTGACTTCCGCTTCTGTGTCTGTTACGATTAATATATCGTCTAGGTAGGGACATATTGCGATGCCTTCCTGTCTTAAGTTTCGCCACCACTACTATCAGAATTTTCTAAAAAGTTGTTGGAGATGTTGAAAGGCCGAATGGAAGGGCTGTGAATTGATAATCTGCCCCTGCCACCGAAAACCAAAGAAACTTTTGATGTCCTATAAGATTGGCACACAAAGATACGCATCTTTTAGGTCTATCAACCTCATAAATGCTCCTCTTCTGATATCGGGGACAATCGATTTTATTGACTCCATCTTGAATGACCTTGTCTCCACAAATCGGTGTAGTCTTCTGAGGTCCAGGATAGTCCTGAAGCCCCTTGAGGCCTTTTTGACTACGAAGAACCTTGCGTACCATCCTGTTCCCTTTTGGTACTCTCACTACCACTCTTTGCCTTTTCATGTCTTCTAGGCTTGAGAACAGAACCAATCTTTCTCGTCTGTCTCTGAGGACTCTGTTAAGAATACCCCTGGTGTGACGATTAGGGAAAACTAATTTAACACCTTAAACAGATTACTTATTCTATTAGACCATTTTATGTAAAGTTTATAGCTCCTCTCCAATACTAACCTTTTAGTCTTTTTTCATACCCTTTGATATTTAATATTGCTATTAAGAAGCATACATCCATACATTTTATCTTGAGGGGATTAGAGGGGAGTTTTTGGTTTGAATACTTATAGTTCAATCTCAGGATGCGGGCTGTGACTACAGCTCCCGTCCTTTCTTCTGTTGATAGGTAAATTAGAAAATGAAGCTGTTGGAAGCAATGCATCTTTTTTCAGCATGCACAGGTATTTTACCACTATTTTTTCTTAGATAGGCACATCTGTAAAGTACATAGCATGTTATTTGATACATACCGGAGTTAAAACTCACTAAATTATCATTTGTATGTATGTATAAATAATTGTTTGTATACATTTTTTAAATATATCATGCCGTTGCTCTTTTTATTTTGTATTGACCAAATTATAACTATGTAACGATGCTAATGCTTCAATAAAAATGATAAAAAAAAAAAGAATACCCCTGGTTTCCTGATGAATTCTATTTTGTAACCTAAATGTATTACAGTACCTCTAATACCCACTTGTCCGTGGTGGTTTCTTCCCAGGCATGGTAATACTGCAGAAGCCTGGCACCCACACACACTGTCCTGGCATCAATGTTGTTCTCTTCTTGAAGGGAATCTTCCTTCAATGCCTCTTTGGGCATGAAAATTCCACCTACATTGCCAAGTACCTCTTCTAGATCCTCTTTCTAGTGTCACAGCCTGGACTTGCTGTGTTCCCGGCACTGACCTGGGTGAGCCAGTGGAGGGCGCAGGGAATCAGAAGCTAGGAGGCTTGAGATATCTTGAGCTCATGCATGGAACGATGGAGAATGATGACCTGCCGGGGACACAGAACATTGGCTGAACCTAAAGCAGAGGCGCGGGGTCTAAGCCGACAGCGGTGTTCACCAGTGACCCCCGCAAGGGCATATGGACTTAGCTGCAACTGCCGACCAGGTCACGGCCCTCTACCCAGGTTCCTCTGTGACTTTGGCAGGGTTTGATACTCTGGAGACTGGTAGAGCAAAGATGTTATGGGGTACTTAAACCATCGATGGTGATCGATGGCACTGAATGCTTGGTAGCAACACAGAGGGCACAGAGGAATGTAGGTAGCAAGGTGTACACAGTATAGGGGACTGAGTACCGTGGGATGGGAGCCGGTCGATGGTATTCGATGGTGCGGCCTGGGAGCCGGAGAAGAGTACTTGTGATGCGGCCTGGGAGCCGGAGTGGACTCGATGGTGATCACTGGGGATCGCTGGGGCGGCCTGCAAGCCGAGAGGTGTGTGGATCCACTGGTATCCGGACGCTGAGCAGCTAACCTGGGCTGCACACAGAGAGCTGGATCACACGGCAGATGGAACTTGTGGAAGCTTCTGGCAGGAGTGGAATAACCAGGAACGCTGAGGATGGAAGCAGGAAGCAGCGGACTCAGGTAACCGGACCTCTGGAGCAAGTGGGGAGTCTTGAAAGTAGCTTGATGCTGGAGAACTGACAAGTTGTTAAAGAGGGTTGGAGACTGGGAAGCAGGCTTTTATCCCTCCAGGTGATTAGGGAATCAGTCGCAGGCTTGTGGAATTAGCTGCAGCAGCAGCACACAGACCAGGAAGTAAGCTGTAGTTTACCTGGATCATGTGACCCGCAATTAGGACAGGGAATACACCTGGAGTCCTAGGTGACACAGGGAATGACTTGTGAGCAGGAGACATCGCACCAGGGGTTGCAGACTGTACCAGCAGCTGATCTGCGGAGTAGATTACACCAGCATGCCGGTAAGGGGCGCATGCGATTGGCATGAGAACCGGGGTTCCTGACACCTAGTCTATAAGTTTTGGCTTCTCTAAACTCCTAAAACTGGTATCTGGAAAGCCCTTGCAGGAGTGGCCTTCTTTGCAGTCTTAGCCATACCGACTTGCCTCCTGAAATTTTAGAAATGATTGCATCCAATTGCTTGCCGAATAAATAACCACCTTGAAAAGGCAATGACATCAGTTTATTTTTAGACTGTACATCAGCCGACCAGGGTTTCAACCACAAGGCCCTTCTCATCACTGCTGCTGTGGCTGTAGACCTAGCCGCCAACCTAACTGCATCTACTGATGCCTCACATAGGAACTCGACCGCCAATTGTATATCCTGGACCGACTTAATTAAGTCCGACCTCCGAATGCCATCCAACATATCGCTTTCCAGTTGTTGAAACCAGTTCCTCAGCAGGCTTTAATGTCGCACCAGCTGTCAAATGCTGTTTTCTGAGGCCTAATTCTATGCGTCGCTCCATGGGATCCTTAAACAAGTTGGCCTCCTCTAGAGGCAACGTAGTTTTCCTGAAAATGCACGTTATGGCTGCATCCACTTTAGGAAGTTCTTCCCATGTGGCTACTTGAGCATGGTCAAAAGGATACATCCTGCTTATCCTTGCTGGTACTGTAACCCTTTTGTCAGGGTGCTTACACTCCTCTATGGTACCCTTTAGGGATTCTGATAATGGAAATTTTCTTGCTTTCTTCTTGATATTCTTGAACAAGAGCTCCTGTAGGTTGAGATCTTCCTGCTGGTCCTCAAAATTTAGCGATCTGTGAATTAAAACCAGCAGATTTTCCACGAGTACCGGATTATAATCCACGTCAGATTTATCCTGAATTTGCTCATCGTCCAGGTCCATATCTTGGAACACTATGGACGGTCCTTCCACCGCTCCTTCCTCTGATGTCTCAGACTCGGACTGCACCGCATGCCTCCTCTTCGAGGTCAGCTTCACCAGGTCCTCCTTGGTTACTAATGTGTCCGCTAAAGCTGTTTTTAACATATCCACAATCCCTGCCACTTGGCTAAGGGGCAACTGCTGCGGTACTTTACATGCGTCGCAGGAAGTGACTGCATGTTTTTCTGGAAGGTTTTTGTCACACAAGGCGCACTTGGCTAACTGCAGCTTCCTGTGTTTGGCCTTAACACTATCTTTGCTTGCTTCAGACCTGCATAAATACAACAAATACTGCTAAGTGCCATTTCCTCTCTTTTCTTTTTTTTTTTTTAACAGAATACTGATTTTCCTAGGCTTACCCCGATTTCATGGTACCCTGCTGCTTTTCCTCCTCCATGGTATCGGCGGGCGCTTATGCTTTCCCTTCTGTTGAGGCTCCTTTTTTGCGGTAATACTGCTGTATCCTGCAGTTACAGCTACCCTTTCTCCTTCAAGGAGAAATACCTGTTTCAGCACATGTAGAATCCATCACAAGCAGCAATATAAATGTAAAATTGTCCTACCGCAAACTCCACTTAAGTGTCTCTCTCCTTTACCCTGACACTGTGTGCTGGTGTGCGGTACTCGCACCAGTCCTCCCGGCCGCGCGATCACTGCCGTCTCTCACAGCCATCATGCTCCAGCAGCCGCTTCCTGGATACTTCCGCCTTTTCACTGAGCCGCGACTTCCATTCGCCGCGCCCGTCGATGACGTCCCCCCTTTTTCCGGCGGATGAACGGGGACCAGGCTGCTGTGCGTCGCACCACGCCGCCTGAGGCCACCGCTGCTTAGCCATTTTGATGGCATTCGGCACCCGGCTATTAACCTGCGGAAGGCCGGCTCCCACCTTCCCATCCCCGCTGGACACCAATGTGACCCTGTGGGGGAATCTCACAGGTACCTATTTCTTCTCACGGGGTAAGTCTCCCTACTGACTTTGGAAAGGAAAAAAATACTCTGAGGGAAGGATGAGGGGGCATCCTTCAAGAGGGTGTCTTTTTTTCCTTTCCAAAGTACTGCCCAGTGGGGAGGAACCCAGTGATTGGCTGCTATGGGGAGTAAGAGGAAAAACAAATTAAGGAAGCATTTCTCTTTTGTGTGTGTTTGTTTTACAGCCATTCATCAGTAAAACATACAGTTTCAAAATCGGAGTCTTTAATTTTTTTGAATGCATCAGTGATGAATTCCATTTGGAACCAGTTGCTAGCCAGCTCTCCTCTTTGAGCCTCTGATGTCATTCTGCACAACGCCTCTGTGATTGTCACTTGTAAATCATAATCTGTAAAAAAAATATTTTTCAATACATAAATATACTAGAAGAGATTTATACATTATGTACATCCACATCTGCAAAAGCACAGTAGAATCCATTTCTTAAAAATTTGCTCATTCCCTCTTACAAATCATGGCAAATAGGTTTCTAAAAGCTTAGATGACAAAGATGTACAAATGAGCCCAATTGAATGACCATAGTAGTCAGTGAGAATTCATAATTTTTTTACAAAGTTCTAAGCTCTGTAAAAAATAAAGCCTGCGCTACAATATGAGCACGTCTGCACTTTTAAATAATTGATCCCTAAAAGGTAGCTCATACATGGTACAAATATTGTATACCATATATTATCTCATCGCATTGAATAGGTTTTGCAATGTAATGAGATGAGATCTAGTACAAATGTGCAGCACATACTTTTTAAACTGTGCGAGGAGATGTGTGACGGGAGCGCACATCTCATCGCACATAACAATTGTACCGTGTATGGACACCTTAAGTGTACAAAACGTCTGTGCCTCTAGCCTTGATGAGTGAATTGCCTGTTTAATCAACTGTTCCCTAATACCCCTTTCACACCGCCCACCCAGCAATTACCCGACATTTTGCCGGGTGCAGTCTGACCCCAATTCACACCATCAGCAAATTACCGGGTTAAAGCTTTTCAACCCAGGAATTTGCTGAAAACTCCAGGTTTTTCTGTGGTGTGAAAAGGTGAACCCGGGTCTTAAATCCCAGCTCACTGACCCAAGAACAGAGTTTTTCATCAAATTCCCGGGTTGCAAACCTTAAACCCGGTAATTTGCTTCTTGGTGTGAAAGGGGTATAAGTATGTTCATTCTTCACCAAGTATAGGTTGTCAAGATATATTTACAGAACCAGAAAACACATACAAAAAATACTCAAATGTAAACAAAATAAACAGCTATACAGTATCTCTGTGCAATCCCACCTGGTTTAGATACTATAGCCTTCCTACTTTCCTTGACCAGAACGTCTATTTTTTTTTTTTTGGGGGGGGGGGGGGGGGGGGGACTCTCCAAAATAGGTTAAATGTTTCTCATACTTACCAGTTACGTAGCAGACATATTCTACACTCACACTAAATGTGTCACAAATTAAAAATTCAAGTATAAATCAATCAAAAAAACTTACCTCCGGCATCCAAAATCATTTTACCCATAGAAGACCTTAAAGAAATGAAGAAAGCATAATTGATTAATTAGCTACGAATAAAAATAACAATTTGCTGCTAAAGACATCAACTCTATTTAGCATTACCAGGAAAGGAAAAATTCAGGTTAATTTAATAACTGGCCAGTAAAGCAGCTATTTCAATTATGCAAGTGGTAACAAAATTAAACTACACAACTTGTAACTTTTGTGCACCCTGAAACAGTGCACATTAGCCAAATAAGCAAAATAGAAAATCAGAAGGATCAGAACAAAAGCCTTAAACTAATAAAGATCTCATCTTACTATTCTATTGTATAGTTTCTCTTATTTTTTTAGACAAATTCATGCACAGAATTAGCTGTGCAATTCAGTGTTATTAAAATTGTAATGCAGCAGTGGGCGTGTGTAGGAGACAGGCCTCTTGTTAGCATTAACAAGGATCGGAGTGATGTGCTTGAGGACGAAGCTTCTGACCACCATCACAACCAATGATTTTAGGCAATGACACCTGGGTAGGAAGTCTGCATGTGACAATACAGACCCTGGAGGTCAGATCACATTGCAGGTTTTAGCAAACACAAATGCAGGCAGGAGGTGGTTTGCATCTCCTCCTGCATTTGCATTGCATATGCTAAAGCTCAGAGCATCTCTGGATCTGATCAATTAATTTAATTATTCATTGAATTGCTTGAAATGTCAATAAAAACTTGAAAAAGAGGGGTGTAATATGTTCTAAAGATTTTGTACAGTAGTGACATATATGTATTGTTCATTCTAGCACCCTGCATCTTTAAAAATCCATGCAGTTCCTCTTCCCTGCCTGGTTTGTCGCTCTCTGCTGTTTCTAACCCAGTCAGTGCACTCTGTATTTTAGCAACAGTATGCACCCTGGATCTGTACTAGAAGCACCACAGCATAGCGCGACACTCCAGGCAGAGAAGAGGACCTGCACGGTTTTTGAAAGATGCAGGGTGCTAGAATGAACACTATGGGGGGTATGCAATCTTGGATCACGACAGCCGTGATCCTTGTCTGCGTTTTGCTCACCTGCTGATCAGCGAAAAGGGGGTGTGGCCGCGAGAAACAGCCGTGATCGCCGAGATCTGGCCGTAAACTCGACAATCCACTGCCGTTTTTAGCAGAACGAGCCCGACAGCTATCAAAGTCCGGCTCGTTCTACAGAGATGCCTCTTCAATGCTGTTGGGAAAGACCGCATTAAATAGGCGCCCACCGCTATTTCCCCTGTCGAAATAGTGTCAGGGATTGAATATCCCCCAATATATGTAAACAATTTTCTATTAATGCTTTCCTATGGTATTGTCAGGGACAACTGATATTGGTACCTATCCTGTTAATTACTTGCCTTAAAGCTCATTGGGAAATACAGGAATCATGAACTATAGAGGTGTGGGAATGAGCCTAGATGTGAGAAAATATATCACCTAGATTAACCCTATTGTTTAACTGATCCCCAGTACAGGAGACAATTAAAATCTCAATCTGAGGAGAATAAGAGGACATTTGCACTCTAATAATATTTGAAACAACAGAACAAAATCAGTGAAAATTTTTAGTTTTTTTTCCCGTTTGCTCTGGGATACACAAGAGCCAAGGTCAGTTACCAAAGCAGCTACTAAGGGAGAGAGTGCTATGAAGTTGCGGATTGCTTAACTTTCACCCAAAAAAGCAATTCAAAGATGCAAAACATTGAGCTAGTCGAAACTTGTAAAAACGTATGGATAGATGACCAGGTAGGTATCCAGCACATTGTACTGTATAGATCAAGTGTCTAGATCCACTGTTAACAGGCCAACCTGCATTAGATCAACACAGTGAAAAGGTCAAGAGGTTCAAAAGGTTGGTGTGACCATGGTCGACAAGTAGTTTTTTTTCATGTTTTCTCTTTTGCTTGATTTACCGTCCAAGTGGTCTACGACTGTGGTAAGTGCAGCAGTAGAGAATCGAGCCACCTTGGCCGAAATTAACGTGTGAGGTGAGCCCGCGAGGGTACTCTTTTACACAGATTGTGGCCGCATATGATAAAACACTGAAAATTACACCCAAAGATCAAAAACTTGTGTTGATATTTGTATTGACCATTGTGATGTCAACCTTCTGTAACTGTGGATCTTACCCACTTTCAACCTGTAATGAAAGTTGACCTACTGAATGTCTACCTAGATACTGTAGATTTTTAATACTAAAGCTTGTGCTATCACCCAGGAGCCACTTACTGAGCTGTAAATTAATATATTCTGGGAAAGGTAGGCCTGCTCCAAAATTGCTTGTTGCCAGCCAACATCTCATTTGCACATAATATTAAAATCAAACATTCTGTTTTACAGATAAAAAAAAAAAAATTCTCAAAAGGCCATGAACAAATTCAAAAGGAGAAAAGGGCCCTTTGAGAGGAGATTTTTCTAGAGTTCTACAATAAAAGTTTAAATTTTTTAACTGGGTGCCGGATAGCTGACAGTCGTGATCCCGAATGTTAAAACACAGACACTCGGGGTCCCGACAGCCACCGACTATTCTCCCTTGTGGGGGTCCACAACCCCCATAGAGGGAGAATAGAATAGGTGGTGAGCGTAACGAGCCACTGTGCCCGCAAAGGGCTTTGCTGCGCTCCCCCCACTGTCCGAGTCCGGGCAGTCGGGCTCCTGACTGTTGGGGTCGTATACCACACCCTTTTAACTAGCCCAAATGAAATGAAGGCGGTACTTGTGTAGTTTCACGGCGCCACCGCGCGCACAGTCTGTGTCTGAAACTTGGCAGCCTGCCAGATGCTCTGTGTTTACTGTGCGCATGCCGCTCTAGCTGTTCTCATCGCAGCGCCTGGCTGCTTTCCTTAAAGCGTCTAAATCCAGAGACTCCCTGAACTGGACACCCCGGCAATTTAGAAGTCTAGATTTAGACGTCTAAATCCAGACTCCCTGCAAACCGCTAAGATGGGGGCATCTAAATTTAGACGCTAAAGCATGGGTCTTCAACCTGTGGCCCTCCAGATGTTGTGAAACTACATGTTCCAACATGCATTGCCACATTTTTTCCTATAAGAGTATGCCAAAAAACCTCAGGGCATGCTGGGACATGTAGTTCCACAACATCTGGAGGGCCACAGGTTGAAGACCTGTGTGCTAAAGCATCTAAATTTAGTAAATTTAAACCTGTTCACAATGACACTAGTCGGCGTAACAGCTGTCGACCTTGTTAATTCCACTATCCACGCCAACCCGAAGCGTGGCGAGCGCAGCGAGCCCGCGAGGGGCGGCGGTACGCGTCCTACGACCTTTTCATACCCCCACTATCCACGTCGGCGTGGAGTTGATTTTATAAAGTGTGGCGAGCGCAGCGCGCCACCGAGCACGAAGCGTGGCGAGCCCCGCGAGGGGACGCGATGGCGCCGTGAAACTAAACAAGTACAATGAAGGCTTATTGCAAAGGAACACTGTTGTCATGAAAATCAATATAGGGTGTTTTGTTACTTTTGTTAGGCACCACAGCATGTACATTAGGGCGGAGTGAAAAAGTTGAAATTGAGATATTCAAAATCGGCTAGTGTGGAAAAGTTGTGACTTGACCTTGACCTGAATAAGAAACGTGCAAAAGCATTTTGATCTGAGTCAACATCTGTTCTGGCAAGAGACCTAAAGTTTCGCTTTTTAGATGAAAATGACGAAAAGTATGAACAAGTTCCAATCTAGTTAAAATTATGTCAGGACGTCATAGAGTGGTTCATTAATATACTTTAGCTTCGTAAAAAAAAAAAAATCCCTGATAATTGACCCATTTTCATGGTCACAAATGTGAATATTGTGTGTTTTCTACTGATTGTGTTTTTATTTTTTTATTGGAGAGGATGCTCTGTAATTGAAGTGACCATGAAAAAAACTTGGGGCAAAAAATCTGAGTAAATCCCTTTTGTTTGCCCTTAATAGAATAATGCACACGAGTCCAACAAACTCTTTACTGAATGCTACAGTATGTTCAGTAAACAATGCATTACACTCTGTTCTTTAGGTGCAGTATTTTAAACACTTCTGTTTACTGTCTTTACTTGTGGCAGTTTATTTTAAACATGAATTGGTCTGAAAAATAGTTTTGCATCCCTTTGCTGGCAACATGATTGGGCTGCATTACAGCATATAATTATGCAAAAGATAAGCCAATATATTAACAGTTAAATACGTTAAAGTGCATTATGCTGTAATAAACACATACATCTAATGTTTAGAAAAATAAAATCAATAACTTTGATTAAAAAATAACAGGTTTCAAAGATGTTGCACATACAGTATTGTCTTTTTGTTTTTTTTTTATGTTGTGTGTTTAGTTCAGTTTTATACAAACCACTTTGTTTGATGTCCACTATTATTAGACTGTTAAATTGGGCCAGTAAGCACATAAAAAGGAAATAAAGTATTGCTGATCAATCCTGCCCAGTAATTAACACAGTGATTGGGATATACTGTATGTACTGCTCGACACCACTGATAGAATGAATAACGCTCAATAGCATATCCAGTAGAATATGGGGTCAATCCTATTATTGCCGAAGGGTATGAGTTGCCGTTCGGGTGCTATGTAAATGCTTAAAACAGATCCCAAATTAAGTCTATCTCGCACCCTTTGCAGGGCCAAATTCACTTAAAAGTGCTCACACCACTATTGAGGTGCGAGCCCTTTTAAGCGAATCCAGCCTGCCGTAAAGTGCACCCAGTGCAGCAATGATTCGCTTTCGCGAATCATCTGCACGTAATAGGATCAACCCCTTTGTTATTTTTTTCAATACACACAATATATCTGATTTTAGAATAATGTCTTGAAAGTTGTTGTGTCAAATTTTTGCATAGCATGAGTGTGGTATGACTTGTTGACAGTGACCATGTTGACATTCAGTAGATCTTCATGAATATGTCGACATGATGAACTGTCAACAAACCATCCCTGGTTGAAATGGTCTCTTACCATTTCTCGTTGGTAGTTCCAGCTTCTCAGTAGACCTGTAATACTCTTGCTGTCACGCCTGGGGTCTGAGTCAATGTGACGAAGGCCTCAGGCGTAGGCTCGGACTGATGAATAAATCGGGGAGGCTTGATTAGAACCTTGTACATAAATTTTACCATAGTGCAACCAGAGGCAGGATGAGCAGGCAGGAGTAAAAGTACTGTACAATCAGTTTTATTGAAACAGATGATAACAAGGAAGATTGTACTCTGCAACTGGCAGAGAGTAACGTATGCACGGCAACAGGAATGGTACACAATGACTATGACAAAGAATGCAGTGCAGCGCACTGATGAAGTTCATAAGCGCTATAAGCCAATAAACACACTGAGGGCAAAGTATGTTACTTGGGGTTGCCTGGGAATACTGATGACTTGGAATGATTAGAACATTGATGACTGGATCGATAGTTAGAACATCGATGACTGGATCGATGGTTAGAACAATGGTCGTTCTGACCATTGTTCCGCGTTTGATGTTCCAGCCATCATTCATGACGATGTTCTAACCATCACTCCAGTCATCGATGTTCTATCCAGGAACGATGGCTGGAACATCGAATGCAGAATGATGGTTAGAACATCGACAAGAGCAATGGCTGGAACATCGAATGTAGAATTATGGATGAACCACAAAGAGCTAGGCACGGATCTGCTGAGGTAAGTATCCTTTTTCCTACTTACTGTAGCATTCAGTGAAGAGTTGGACATTAGAAGACACAGAGGTACACTATTCTATTAATGACAAATAATATTCACAATTGTGACCATGAAAACGGTTCAGTTATCAGGGATTTTTTTCTCCCGCCAAAGTCAGTAACTTGGCACTAGGAGAAGCTCATACTCTTTTTACTATGCTAAAGTATATTAATGAACCACTCTAAGGGCAGTATTCAATGAAATTTTTACTCTCGCAATGCACTCGCCCTGTTCCGGAGGGCTCGCTGCCACTCCTGCTCCCTCTATTCAATGTGGTTAAGACTCGCCGCCACTCGCGGCGAGTCTTAACCCCTTCAGCGGACGAGCTTCCGCGGCAGGGAGCTGGCAGGGAGCCGGGGGACGGTGGCAGCCAGGGAGATTGAAGTCTCCCTGGCTGCCCCAGAACATATGTGGAGGGGAGGAGGGCTCCCCGGGACCCAGGCAGCACAAGCTGCCCCACCCTATAGCCAGCGGGGGACCCAGTATTCACTGCACCCGATCGTGCATATGTAATGATCGGATGCAGTGAATATATGAATATCTAATGAGCGGCTCGAGCGCTCCGGCCCCCTGCTGGCTGCTCTGTGTAAAAAAAATAAAATAAAAAAAATATATATATATTTTTTTAATTAAATATATATTCATGTGCTATAAGCACATGAATAAAAATAACATGCCCCTTCACAGAAAAAAAATCCTGATTTTTTTACACCAAAATTAAAAAAAAAAAAAACCTTTTAGTTTAAAAGTTCACATTCCAGCTCTCCATGAAAAGATGGAGAATTGCTACACGGAGAGAGACGGCGAAAATCACTTAGAAAGACGGCAAATATTTCACATTGAATAGGGTTGCTCGCTTTTGGAGAGCAAAATGCTCCGTGTAAGGCGAAAAAAGCACAAATTCGCCATAAAACAGGGCGAATTTTTCTCATTGAATACTGCCCTAAGACATCCTGACATAATTTTAACTAGATCGGAGCTTCTTCATAAGTTTTATTATTTTCACCTAATGAAGCAAAACTTTAGGTCTCTTGCCAGAACAGAAGATGTTGACTCAGATCAAAATGCTTTTGCACATTTCTTATTCAGGTCAAGCCACAACTTTTCCACACTAGCTGATTTTGAATATCTAAATTTTTTCACTGCGCCCTAGTGTACAGACGATAGGTAACACAAAATCATGTACAGTAAAATATAAATACAACGAACAGCAAGTATCACAAGAATACAAAGCATAAAAGTATTGCAATTAAACCACAAATAAGGAGTAAAGCCCCGTACATATGGGGCGACCCATCTTCAATGATTATGCACAATCTCTCGGTACACATCGCTGTACACACGCAATGCTGTTTGCTGAGCAATCCGGCTGAGAAGGGCTTTGCCTATTGTTTATAGGCAAGGCCCTGCAATATAGCAGTAAAGCCAGTGCAAGCACTGGCTTTCCCTTTGAGCAATAGCGGCGCGCAGGACTGTGCATCACCACAGGGCATACACAAAGAGTAATCAGTTGGGCTGAAATCACTCAGTGTATATGCCCCTTTCAAAATACAGGGGAAGGATGGGTTAACTCATCCTGTACCCATCATATCCTTAAATATAAAAGGATAATGTCGCATCTGAACTCTATGGGGGGATTCAAGTGTTAGGTGTTCTTCAGTGTAAATGATGATGATGATCACCATTTATGGCTGGGTGTGGTACAAAATTTGTACCACACATGCAGCCATACATGGTAATCATCTAGAGGTTGTGACAGTAACCTAGGTCACTGTCACTTTAAGAGGCGCTATCTTACTCAGTCAAATTAAATTCACACTTTTTTATAAAGAATAATACAAGTTTATTAAAACATATACTAGCTGTCACAGATCTGCTTAGTCAAGCTTACCTGAATGTTGATTCTGCTCTGTGTCTCAGTCTGACTCAGTTCTGTCTCCATTCATGCTGCCAGACAGTCTGTGCATTGCTGGTTCATTGATTGGTGCACCTGATGGAAATCCAGACAGAAGCTGGAATCACCTGTAACCCTTTGCTCTCCTGTTCCATGTGGCTCACCTGTTTAGTTCAGACTGAAGTATTCTGGATTCCTGCCTCAGATTGCAGATTGCCCTCTGTCATTTCCTCCAATCAATACAAGGCAGGGAGGATAAATATCTTGCTCACAGAGGCAGAACTGACTTCAGCAACTTGTCTTCCTGCTGCATGTGCTGGATGCTCTGTGCAGTTCAAACCTGCTTCCTGGAATCCCTGCGTGAGTCTTCAGCGTTCAGCTCCCAGAGGCTCTGCTTGTCCGGCTGGTCCAGCGCTCCCGGTCTGGTCCACAAATTGTCCAATTCCTGCTCATCTAGTTCCTGTGTTTATACTCGGTTTTCTTCAGTTATTTGTTATATGCCAAGTCAGCCATTTCAGTTCTGTTATCTCCGTCACCTGTTCCTGTGTCAACGCCAAGTCGCTACCCTGTCCTGATACCAGTTTCCTGACCTGCCTGCTACAAGCTGCATCCAGCCATTGTGTGCTATGTCTCTGCTGTAAGCTTCCAGTAATCCTGTCATTCAGCTGTATCCTGATCCCAGCCATCCAATCTTCAGTCATCCAGCCATCCAATCTTCAGTCATCCAGCCATCCAATCTTCAGTCAGCCAATCGTCCAATCTTCAGGTATCCTTTTCTTTAAACTCAAATCCTGAACATTGCCTTATCCTCCCAGAACTACCGGCACATATCTTGTTTATTTTGAACGGACTGCCATCTTGTTTATTTTTGCAAAGGACTGCTATCTTTTGTTACTTGTTATTTATCAGAGACTTGCATCTATTTATTATTTGTCCAATCAAGAAGTATTGATCCTGGTTACATTATCTGTTATATGAGTTCCTTCAATAAACCTGTTCGTGTTAACCCATCTCCGGCTGGTCACGCCTCTCTTCCTGAGATCCGCACCACTCCATCAATCCACCATCTGACCACTCCAGTCACGACTGATTCTACACACCCATTTCGTGACACTAGCTAGCTCATATAATTTAATACATTATATCAAAGTGCACTATGATTAAGACAATACAAGACAGAACAAACACAGAACATATACTGCTAAAAAAGCATAAATGCAAATGGTGATATGGCAATAGGCTTTATCTGTAGAGAGGAATGAATTGTTCCTTTCAGAGGCAAATTACACTATTTGATTTGATAGTTACCAGTCCCGCATAATTTGTAATCCAAATGGGCTGTAGATACTGTGTCCAGTTCTCCACTAATTACCAGAGTTCCTCCGGATAACCACGATTAGAGCAGATGATATTGCTGTGGGATGGACTTTCAGCAGTTAACAGCGGACTTGATGGTCTGTGGGATATGGTAACAGAGGCTCACTCCAAAAACGCGTTTCTCCGCCTGAATTCTGACTCAGCGGCTTCCTCAAAACGGAGGAACTCTGGTAATTAGTGGAGAACTGGACACAGTATCTACAGCCTATTTGGATTACAAATTATGCGGGACTGGTAACTATCAAATCAAATAGTGTAATTTGCCTCTGAAAGGAACAATTCATTCCTCTCTACAGATAAAGCCTATCGCCATATCACCATTTGCATTTATGCTTTTTTAGCAGTATATGTTCTGTGTTTGTTCTGTCTTGTATTGTCTTAATCATAGTGCACTTTGACATATTGTATTAAATTGTATGAGCTAGCTAGTATATGTTTTAATAAACTTGTATTATTCTTTATAAAACAGTGTGAATTTAATTTGACTGAGTAAGATAGCGCCTCTTAAAGTGACAGTGACCTAGGTTACTGTCACAACCTCTAGATTCTATATACAAAAGAGTACACACCCTGTATAAGAGGCTGCAAATCATACTCAGCTAAATAGAATTTTTTATATTACCAATATTACTATCGGGTTGATCACAACTAGCGCTTCTAATTCTGGTGACCTTAGGGCCACTAACCCCAATACATGGTAATCATCATCAATGGCTGCCAGGCTATGTGTGGAATAGCCATTGATAATGTCACATCCAGGCAACTACAGTATTAGTGTCAGTATTTCAAGATGATATAGTGAAAGTCTGTACACATTTTTCCCCCAAGACTAGATATAGGTATACCTTGACAGGAGCCTATAACCAGGCAAAGAAACTCAGCATCACAGTGGCAGTACAGACTGTGCACTACTGAGATGGCGCAGCAACTAGTTGACTCTACTGAAGAAGCGGGTGGACTTGGAGGCGGGGCCGGGGCATCAAGCAGGGAAGAGTGTTATACACAAGGGCCTGACGCACTGCACTGTGTCAGGTCCTTGTACACTACAGTACTGTAACACACCTCAGGAATTATAGGGGAAGACCACTGCATTGATGTTTGAAACAGAACAGTATCTAACTACAAAATGGAAGAATGCTAACAACATAGTGAATTGTACTTGTCTGCAGCAAAGCCAGTTAGCTAACCTTAAGTACTCTAAATTACAATGATCTGTGAAGATGGCCACAGAATGATAATTCCTCTAAAAGAGGTCTCTAATCTGATAAAGCCATGATAATTGTGCAACCAAGCTTGAATCTGTATACAAAGTGATATTGCTGCAGCAGCTGATTTTCTCCACAACAAGTTTCATTGTGATTTGCACGAATACTCCATTGTACACAGATATACAATATTGTATATGAATCAGTGCAGCCTCCTGGTGCGTTCTTTTCGCATCGCATGTTGATTAAAGCAAGTAACACAACTAAATATCTCTCTCCAATCTGTCTGGTGGGAACAAACACCTGGAAATGTGTATGAGTAAATGACAATCAACATTTGCTCCCAGATGCTGGAAAATAGACAAAAACAATTGCCTGTATAAGTTTGTTAACTCAAATTGATTTAACCAATTTGTCTGACCAACCATTGTCGGTTTTCCAGTATTTGAGAGCAAATTTTCATTTACTCATACACATTTCCAGGTTCATGTTACCACCAGATATAATGGACAGATAAATCTTTAGGTGTGTACCCAACTTAATATGCATTGTCAGGTGAAAAAAGATACCCTGGAACTAGCAGAGTCAGATGGGGCCTAGTGGCTTACTCATGCAAGGCATCTCATTCCCTTGTACTGTAAGAATCTATTGTTTTAAATACATATTTATTTGATGTATACCAATAAAAATTGATATTTTTATTAAATAGTGAAGTGCTCAGATAATGAATCAATAACAGGTAACTTTTCATCACTCTTTATGGGAGTATCCATTTTCAGCAAAAAAATCATCAGATGTGAAAAACCAATGTTGCTCTGATAATTTTTTGGGCAATTCTAAAAGGTCACCCAAAATAAATCTATTCTCTTGCAAAAAAACACGTTTAGTGAAATTCCTTTGCACCCCCAAAAACCTGTTTAGTCTACTTGAGGCAAGTGAAACAGGATAAGGTCGATAAGACAACAGTGTCTAGGTTGACCACTATTGGTCGACAGGCAATACCGAGCCGTTCGAGTGGTCGCTTTACAATAATAAGATGACCAATGTCAACATAGACTCCAAAAACCATGAAAAACTAGTGTCAACCTTTTCCTGTGTCAATCATTGACATGACTACCTTTTTCATGTGTACCAATAGTTGTCGACCTATTAATCCACATCCAGTGAAACAAAATCCCTGGGAAGCCACGGCCTGCATTGTTTTTTTCTGGGCATCAATGAGCCATGCTTAATTATGTGATTAAAGTGCAAGTTATTTCTTTTACTCTGGTAATTCCTCCCAAAAAGTAGACCTTGGAGCTGACTTACTGGTATATCAGCCTACAGGAATACATAAATAGAAAAATGTCTATTGTAAACAGCAGCTCACTTTAAACTGTACCCCTTGGTTCTACCTACATAATCAGCCTTATTATCATCCACATCCTCAACTAGCAGAAACCTCTAAAAGGGGTGTACAAGTGATTTTGACTACGTTTGCCTGAATCGCCGTATGTGTACACACCGGGCGATAGCTATGTTGCCCCCCCCCCCCCCTTCCTGCCCCCGCATTGTCGCCACTGCCTGGCCAAATAGACAGTGCAGGCAAGAATATTCTTGCTAGACTGTGTATTTGGCCACGGTTCCCAGGGCTGGCAGAATGTAGTTAGCCATCTCTCTGACTGCTTAACTACATCTTTTTTTTTAAATATATATAATCAATAGTTTTTATTGAAATTTTGTTCAGTTTTTTTACGGAAAGGGCGGGGGTACCAAAGAGAAAAAGGCAGGAGGGGAGGGGGATTAAGGAGTCGTCTGATATAAGCAAAAAAAGCAACAGAACATAAATACATATAATAACTATTTCAGAAACTGAAAACGTAATACAAAAGATACATAAAGACGAAGTATGATGCGAGAAGCAAGGCATTCCTTAAGAGATCGGTGTTGTTTCGAGCAGAGTATCAGCTCCTTCTCGGGTAATAGAATAAACATGCCAACTATTCCACTACAGGAAATTTTGCTTTAAATGGAGTAGGATAAACCTTGAGTCTCCATTTCAAAAGCTAGGTTGGTTTTACAGATAACTTTGAGCAACAATGATGGGGAGGGGTCTTTCCAGTGTTGAGCTATTGCGCCCCTGGTGCTATAAAATGTGCCCTAATACATAACAATCTGCTTGCGAGAAGTCTTTGGGAAAAATTTAGAAAAGAGCCATTGAAGGAGACTCTTGGTTTAACTACATCTTTATACAGGCGACTTCCGGTTCCGGCATGGAGAGGTGAGCAGCTTCTCTCCACCGCTCCCCTAACCGCCATATAACAAAAAGAATTCACCCTGAATACACCCCGCAGACACCGTTCACGGTCACCCCGCCGCCTCCACGAGGACATGGAATCTATCCAGAGTCCGGCGATCGGAGGTAACAGCAACTCGGCGCCATCGCAGCAGCGTCAGGAGAAGAGAAGGGGAGAGCACAGTATGGCGTCTGACCCAGACAACGCCCGGGGCACTCCTGCTGCAAAAAAAACCCATTACAGACGACGGCGGCAAGGCGGCTGACATACATAACATAAAAGGTATGTCTACAACGTCCCAGAAAAATTTAACAGCCATTATCCAGGCAGCGATACAGCCGCTATTTCAAAATGCGGTCGGGGAAATCACCGCTCAGATGGGAAAGCTCACCACGAGGTTGGACGATGCTAAGGCGCAAATAGAGAGTAATATGGGTGAATTACTCACCTTAAGAAAGACTGTACTTAAACTAGAAAAGGAGCAGAAATCATTAAAGGAGGGGTTGGAAAATGCCGAAAATAGGGCCAGACGCAATAATTTGAGGGTGTCTGGGATACCAGAAACGGTAAAAGGGGCGCAGCTCGAATATTTTGTGAGAAATACTATACCCTTACTTCTCAAGGTGAACACGCAGTGTGCTGATATAGTAATTGAGCGTGTGCACAGGTTGGGTCAGGTGGACCCGCAAAGAAAAGATCGCCCGAGGGTTGTGATTTTCAGAGTACTGAACTTCCTACACCGCCAGGTTATCTGGTCTGCTTCTAGAAAAAACAACCCAGTAAACTGGGAAGGACATTCCCTGAGGTTTTTCCAAGACTTCTCGGTGGCCTTATCTAAGGAGAGACGCTCCTTTTCTGATGTATGCTCTACTCTGGCTAAGGCAAATAGAAGGTTTTACATTATGTATCCTGCTTGTTTACGCATTTTTTATGGAAATAGTTATAGAGATTTCAGATCGGCAAGAGAAGCAGAAGATTTTTTGAAACAAGATGTTGCTGCCTTCAACCCTGAAGATATCTCGGATGATAACACACCCGCAATAGGATGAAAGATGCTATGGAATCGCCTACAATCGCCCACGGCGACGTCAGAGGTACTCTTGTATTGACATTTGGGATGTCTCGAGTTATGGATGGAGCCCGTCCTACCGAAAGGTCTTAATGCTAGGGGTATCTCCTTAGCTGGACTTGAACTTTCGACATACTTCCTTTTTGTTTCCTTTATGTTTTCCCTTTTCTATAACATATAGGTGTCGAACATTTTGCTGATCATGAGCTGTAAAGCTCTAAGGTACATTAGGTGTTATCAGGTTGGATCTAGTATAATTAAAATAGCTATGTTAGACTATTTGGAGGGGGCGGTCGGATGGAGCTAGCTGGAAAAGTTAGTACAATTTCAGGTTTTAAACATAGGAACGTGGGACCGTTTAGTACCCACAGGTTTCCTAAATACTGGAAGTCCATCCGTCAAGTCTATTTGCTGCTCATTTAAAGTTTTTGTATGTCTTTATTTGTCTAATGTACCCCTCATGTGTCTCCCTTTCCCCTCTCCATTCTATTATAAAAAATACGATGTTTAGTAAATTCTTAAACATAGAAGGATCTTATGATGGCACTTAAATTTTCATCATTAAACATAAGGGGAATACATACCCCTGCTAAGAGAAAGAAGCTGTTTTCATATTTAAATAAACAAAAAATAGATATAATTTGTCTCCAGGAGACGCATATGCTGCCCCCTGAAGTCAAAAAGCTCCAGATGATGGGTTGGAAGGTTCTGGGGTCCTCATCATTGAATTCTAAGTCCTGTGGGGTTGTCACTTTGGCTAAAAATCCTCTGGATATAAAAGTTGAATCAGTGTTCTCTGACCCTGGTGGTAGAATGTTAATTATCAGAGCTTTAGTAACGGATGTGGCTATTACAATTTGTAATGTATATGCCCCCACGGGATACAAGAAATCTTTTTTCATAGGGCTCCTGGCACAATTACACAAAGTAGATCCGACTACACTGATAGTATGTGGAGATCTGAACCTTATCTCCTCTGTAGGCTTGGATCGATCGTCACAACATACAGTGATGGCACACCTCCCAAAAATAGGGGTTCCATATCTAAGTAAGGCACTCAATTTGGTGGATGCTTGGAGGGTTCATAACCCAATAGAAAAAAATTATACGTGCCTGTCTCACCCACAATTCATGGTCACGTATTGACTACATCTTAATAGCTGAACCACTATTTACTAGAGTATCATCTCCGGAAATAGCACCTCCAGTGCTTTCGGACCATGGTTTGGTATCTTTGGTTTTGGAGCTTCGGGCATCCACTAAAGCAAACCCAATATGGAGATTCCCGTCTCACCTAGCACACTCTAAGGAGTTTCAGGCCCACATTAAGAAGGCCTGGGATCAGTTTCAGTTAGACAATAAGGTACACCAATCCGATGAGCCCATGATATTTTGGCAGACGGCGAAGGTTGTCCTGAGAGGCGAAATAATCTCCTATGTCTCCCACCAAAGGAAAAAATTAAACAAAAAATATGTAGAACTACAGACAGACTTATAGGAAGCTTTTCAAAGATTTAAACATTTCCCCAACCCACAAAATAAAACAACATTTTTGATGGCCCAGACCCAGAGCAAGGAATATCTGGAGAATATAGGAGATAAATATCTTTTCCACGTTAATTCTAAATTCTACAAATTCGGAAATAAAGTTGGAAAGATGCTAACTAATCTACTTCAGGGCTCTAGGCATAAAACCCTAGTCCAACCACTGTCACTGGAAGATGGTACCTTAACTACATCGGATTCACAGGTAGCAGACATATTAAAAAAGTATTATGAATCTTTGTATTCTATTCCCAATCGTAATACAGGGGAATCTAATCTTACCGCTGAAATTCAGGCAACACTGCCGCCACCCTCTTCTCCAGTGAGAGTTGATTATTGGAACTCATTGCCATTCCCGCAGGTCTCAGAAGCCTTGGGGATTGGTCTAATTAAACCTGTGACAGAGGAAGAGGTCCTGTGGGCGATTGGCAAATTGAAGCTAGCAAAAGCGCCTGGCCCTGACGGATATTCCAACGAATTTTTTAAAATGTTGGCCCCACAAATAGCACATCCATTGATGATGGGGTTTAACTCCATAATAGAAAAGGGTATTCTACCAGCCTATTTCTCTGATGCTGTCATCAAGGTTCTACCAAAAAAAGGCCGCAATTTAAATCTGCCTGGTTCCTACAGGCCTATATCCCTCCTGAACACAGAGTATAAACTGTTCACAAAAATCCTGGCTGAAAGGTTAAAGGGAATACTTCCAGCTATCGTACATAGGGACCAGACTGGGTTCATTACCGGTCGGCACTCGTCACCAATGTGAGAAAACTATTAGCAGCCATACAGAGTTCGGGCGCTTCCTCGGCATCCAGTGGAGTTGATCAGTTAGTCCTCACGCTGGATGCCGAGAAAGCGTTCGACATGGTGCTCTGGCCACATTTGTTTCAAAGCTTGGAAAATTTCGGCTTTCCCCCTAAATTTCTAAGCATAATTCGCACACTTTACTCTTCCCCCAGATCGACTATAGCCTGTAATGGCCTCTTATCGAGTTTGTTTCAACTGAGAAGGGGTACCCGTCAGGGCTGTCCACTGTCCCCGCTTTTATTCGCGGTGGCAGTGGAACCATTTGCCATAGCTATTCGGACATCTCCTCTGATACAAGGAATAAAAATCCATCGGGAAGAAGTGAAAATTGCATTATTTGCAGATGATACACTAATTTTTGTATCTAACCCTACCCATACGCTACCAGCTATCCTTCGTCTTATTGAATCCTTTGGTGAGAGGTCAGGATATAAAGTTAATATTACGAAATCTGAGGTTCTCCTATTGGGCAGTACTACCCCACAGCTGTTACAGTCTCTCGACTCCCCATTCCCCGTCTGCCAATCACACTTCAAATATCTGGGAGTTCAAATAGGGAATGATACTAGCAAGTTATATGCTCTTAATTTTGGACCCATAGTTTCGCAGATAGCTACCAAATTGGAAAGTTGGAGAGATTTACCGTTATCTCTCATAGGCAGATTGGCAGTGATAAAGTCGATTATCCTCCCAAAAATCCTTTATTGTGCACAGATGTTGCCAATTACTTTGAAGAAATCAGATGTTACTAAGCTAGACTCCTTATTCTCCAAATTCATATGGATGGGCAAACGCCCCAGGATTGCCAAGGCAAAGCTTAAATCCCCCGTATCAAAAGGAGGACAAGGGTATCCGGATTTACAAAGTTATGTATTGGCAATCCATTTCAGGTACAAAGGGGACTGGCTGTTGAACAAGTCAACATATACTGACATAGCCTTGGAGAGAGGGACCTTCTATCCTTATTCACCGGGAGCACTGCTGCAGCTGAAGCCGAGGGAACTCCCACCAGAGGTCAGAGAACACATTCTTTTCAAAGATATATACCTAGCGTGGATTCAAACCAATAAAATGATGACTGAAAATCCAAATGTGACTAACTACACACCATTATGGGGTAACTTCGGCCTTCCCGCCCACCATCATGGACCAGAGATATAACATCTGGAGAGAGAATGGCTTAGATTTAGCCAATAAAATGTTTGATCCAGGGGGCAGCATACTTTCCTTTAAAGATCTAGCTCAAAGGTATGACCTGCCTGGCACACATCTTTTTATGTATTTTCAGGCAAGACACTTCTCGGCCCACTTTAAGACTCTTCCGATGGATTTACCTTTGGTTTTACATGGCTCGCAGATTAGTAGTATTCAAACCCTATTAATATATTTAAATATTAAACCATATAAGTTAAATTTATTATATAACCTTCTAGTAACCAAATTATTTGCAAAGAGTGATCAATGGAGCCTGTTGGCCGAGAGGTGGAAAGCAGATATACCGCATATCCGGACTGCTGAGCAACTAATTCATTTACAGGTAAAAATTTTGAAATCACTTAAATCGGTTTATTTGCAAGAAGTACATATCCGCACGATACATAGAGCATACATAACTAGGGATGCCAATCCCGGGGCATTTTTTCAATCCCGGGATCCGGGATTGAAAAATGCTCAATCCCGGGATTCCCGGGATCCCGGGATTGGCATCCTTAGTTTGCTGGCATGTGCCCTATACCCACCCCCACACCGGCCGACCCGCAGATTTACTTACATTGGCAGGCGGGCGGCCGGGAGTGGTGTGGGTTCTGAGGTGCACGGTGCCGTCGGGCTCGTGCACCTCCTCATATCAGCACTGCAGCCGGGAGGAAGGCGCGGGCGGGCCGGCGTCGGTGAAGGGGCGGGCTGGCCGGCGCAGGAGAAGAGGTGGGGGCAGGCGGCCAGGAGGAGTGACACTGACAGCAGTGTGGGGCTGTGGGCGGTGTGCGTGGCCTGCACAGCGTGACCGTCACGCTGCGCAGGCCGCACGCAGGGGTCTGGAACAGTCGGGCAGCGTCTGAGCGAGTGTTCAGACGCTGCCCGGTATTAGACTGCACATGCGCAGTCTAATACCGAAATCCCGGGATTGGATACTCCAATCCCGGGATTGAAATCCCGGACTTTTTAGGGTCAAATCCCGGGATCCCGCCGATCCCGGGATTGGCCACCCTATACATAACGCCTTATAGGCGTAGACATATGGTACCCGAAGAAAAGGGTTATTGTATTAAATGTGGCACTACTAAGGCAGATTATGCCCACTGCATGTGGGACTGCTACAAACTGCGGAGGTATTGGTGCAAAGTGACAAGCTTCATTAACCAGGTGCTTTCAGTTAACTGGACTATGGAACCCTCTGCATGCATGGGAATATCCTTTGAACACTGGCCTTTGGACTCTATCAGGGCAGAGGACTTCCATATATTAATAACAACAGTTACGGTAGCAAGGAAATGTATCTTATTTAATTGGACTAAGAAAGCTGCGCCGACTCTAGATAATGTTAAGCAAAAACTCCTACAGATATTGTTTTTTGAAAGAAAATATGCGCGGTTGGAAAAGCAGTCTGGAATGCGGAAATTTTATAAAAAGTGGTTACCATTTATAAATACTGTGGATGACACGATTAAATCACATATTATGTTCGACTTAGAAAATGTTTAGTGTGATATATAATTGGATGAAGGTTTCGTAGAAAGGTACCTATTTTAAGATATCGGTTAAGACCATAAGCAGTTAGAATGGTGATCATGATACAGGCCTTAGGGCGATAGAGGTTTACCCTATATGGGCTAAGTATTCTGGGTGTAACAGCTTTACATATTTCTATTGCATCTGTATATACCTGCTTAGTGCGATATCATATTAGTGCTTAAGTAAAGTAGTAAAATTTTAGAGAACTAGCATCGGAAATGATGGAATATTAGAAATCGAAGAAGAATGGAAATACCCTCCTCCCCCCCCCCCCCTACCCCCTACCCCCTACCCAAAATCCTTAACCCTTTTTGTCTACGTGTTTATGTATAGAATAGATATTATAAATAGTTACTGATTTTAGTATGAATATGCTAAGGTATAAGACATCAAAACATATCAGATACATATCCTTTGCCGCAAATAAGGGTTAAAAAAACGAAGTTTTGAAACGGGAGCAATTGATATGTTGATTGACATTCTATAGGAGTTGAAATATATATAAGATGTATCGCAAAGTTATATTGAAGCTAAAACAATATGAAGATCTTTGTTCAACTGGATGCATATCATACTGACTCTTAAATATGTTTTCTAAGCATGTTTATTACTGCTGTCTATGTCATATTGAAAATGTTCAATAAAAAGATGTATATATAAAAAAAAAAAACTACATCTTTATACACATGGGGCTTAACCGAAATCGCCGGGATGGAGTCCCATGTGTACAAGGGTTAAGACTGACATTTCAGAGACTTGGCTGTACAAGAAAACTTTACTATACTTTCTTAAGATAAGAAAACCTTAACAAGCCACAACCCTACAAATTAAAACATGCTGCATCCTTATCCAACAAAAATAATCCTATGAAATGGTCTAAAATCACATGTCTGACAAACGTTTAAACTATTTGATTAAGTAAGTGACAACATATGCGTTATATTGCATGCATTTTTACATTGTAGACATCATCTCTTTCGTAAAAATCAGTTTTTTCCTGGCCTCTCGAGGAACTGTGTCCAGCAATAGATTCAGTTTGCGTACAGCCTGCATGAATGTGAAAGAGAACAGCTTTAATAATATATCCATATTCTACTGCTACTCCTGAAGCCTCATAGCACATTGCATGTAAACGGGTTTAAAAAATATATCCCACTCTATGTAATAGGCTGAAACACAATTATTGTTTTGGTGCATTGGTTTTCTCTAAATGTATCTTGTTCCACTTTTACATGGGGTGGGCTAGAATACTATACAGTATAAGGCTATAAGAAAGCATTGGATAATACAATGCTAACACTTAGATCTAAAATTAAATATATTCAACACACAAACAGTAAAAAGAGTCAAACGGGATAGAATTACAGGTCTTAAATGGCAATTCTTCTATAAGTAGATTGTTCTTTTGATCACACTAGACATGTACACCTAGAACATTGTAATAGTTTTGCAGATTTAATACTACACAGAACTACAAAAAAAAAGACATTTACCTCTTGTTTGATGAATGTATTTATATTCATATTGGATACTAAAGAGCAAGTTCTTGAAATAAACTGTTCAAGTACCTGGATTTGACCTGGAAAAAAAATATTTCAAAATATAATTATATTATAATATATTATATCATACAGTAATATATCAATATAAATCCTTAATATACCAAAACCACATAATAATAAAAAAATAATTTTGCCTACCATCCCTATTGTGGTCATGTACAACCTGCAAAACAAGTAAGCAAATATTATTATTTTTTTCATTGTGATTTAAATTTTAACAAATTAAAAATTTTTGTAAATTAAATCCCTTCTCTGATTCCATATATGGGGACAGCATTACTTTGGAACATGGGAGGATTTATGTTGAACACTTGTCTCCAGCTGAGAATAGACAAAGGTCTGAAGCTCCTACCAGATGGACAATCAGCTTAGAAAGCCCCATATGATGGGATAGAAGCGTCAACTAAAGAAGAACAAATATTCCACGATGCAGAGTTTCTAAAACCTCACTATTATAATGCAGGTTATAAGGATATCCATGCTTGATTCCAATGGTTAAATCAAATTGACTGAGGTACTGATTAAGGCACCTATACTCAAGCATAGATATACTGAAATCCTGCACTGAAAAGGAAAAACTGCTGTAATGGATCACAAACACTTAACTTCAGCAACGCCGACCATAACTTAAGAATTTAGTCACACAAATACAAAGAAATTGATTTATTCAAGTACTATGGAAAAAAAAAAAACGTGCTCTTTTCTTCCTATTTGATATACGCTGCTACATTTAGGACATTTCCAAAACTCCCCAAAAAGGGAGAGGTAAAAATCAGGCACAGCTATATGCAGAACTTTTCACTCAAAGGGCAGTATTCAATGCTCCCGATTCACCGTTTTTTCACTCCTTGCAGTGAATCTTTTTCACTGAAAATCGGATTCACCTATTCAATGTTCACTGTTCGAAAGTGAACAGTGAATGCCGGCCAGTTCTCGGTTTCATGCTCGCTGCAATTCGCTGGTGTATTTCAATGGGGTTTTCACTGTAATTCGCTGAGAGTGTATTCAATGCTAGGATGGAGAACTTCTTTCTCCATGATTTTCGCGATGATTCACCGTTTTGCATTCAACATCTTTTTAAGGTGAACTGGAGTGTGATCTTTTAAAATAAAGGTTTTTGTTGTTTTTTTTGGTGTAAAAAAATCAGTAATTTTATTATGTGAAGGGGCATACTATTTGGACGCCAGCACAGGGCGGGGAGCAGCTCATTACATATTCACTGCACACTGGTCCCGGTCATTACATATGCATGGAGCAGGACCAGTGCAGCACTCCCTCCACCGTGTCCCCTGCCAGCTCTCCCGGGGGGCAGCTTGTGCTGCCTGTTTTAAAAAATCACCGTCAGGGGTAGCGAGCCCCTCGGCGTTGAATAGGGGGAGAGGAAGGGCTGGCAGCGAATGCTCCAGTCCTCTGGAACCCGGCGATTGTGCAGCGAATCCTAAACAGGATTCCCTGCACATCGCGAAACAATCATTGAATACCTTACAGAGAAGACTAGCTTATTTAAATGCATACAAGTTATAAAAGGTAACAGTGGACCACAGGGCCAATTGATACAACTGCTTAACCGATGCCCCAATGCTCCCGATGCCCCACAGGGCATCATCAATCCCGACAGCCGAAATGCCGACAAGGGGGGGACGTGGATCGCCCCCCCTTGCGGGCAAGCTGCGCTCGCCACGCAGCGGGCCCGGTGCCTCGCTACGCTCGGCACACTAATTTATTCTCCCTCCAGGGGTGTCGTGGACACCCACGGAGGGAGAATGTGTCGGGATTTCGGCGGTCGGGATTCCGGCGTCGGGATTCTGAACGCCGGTAACCGACCGCCGGGATTTTAACTGCATCCCGATTAAAGGGATGGGAGTCCTTGAGTTATGAAGACAGATTAACCAAATTAGGAAAGTTTATGCTTGAAAAAAAAAGACATTTAAAAAAAGGAGACAAGCTTAACATGTACAAATATATCAGGGGTGCAATATAAGGAACTATCAAGCACACGCTTTAGCTTAAGGTCAGTAAGCAGGACATGTAGGCATCTGCTTAGAATGGAGGAGAGGAGATTCTGTACCCTCCGAAGGAAGTTTTTTTTAGGGCAGTAAAGGTGTGGAACTCACTACCAGGGGAGGTGTTATTGGTAGACAATACATTTAAGAAAAGGTTGGACAAGTACTTAATGGATAACAATAATCAGGCTTATAACCAACATGTTATGGATTAGTAAGGGGAGCATTGGGCAACACAATGACAATATATATCTCTAGTTAGCCTAGTAGAATCAAAAGGGATTAAAATAATCTCTGTAGGGGATAGCACGTCAAAATTTAGCTCCTTCATGAGTTTGGCCAAAAAAGGTTGAACTGTATGGACAAATGTCTTTATTCAACCTTATCTACTATGGTGTAATGTAACTGCCTAACAGCACTGTGGTCATGGGTTCGATTCCCACCATGGCCCTAACTGTGCGCAGTTTGTATAGTCTCCCTGTGCTTGCGTGGGTTTCCTTCAGGTACTCCGGTTTCCTCCCACAATCCAAAAATATACTGGTAGGTTAATTGGCTCCCCAAAAAAAATAAAAAAAATAACCCTAGAATGTCTGTGTGTGTAAATGTTGTAGGGAATATAGATTGTAAGCTCCACTGGGGCAGGGACTGATGTGAATTTTCAAATATTCTCTGTAAAGCGCTGCGGAATATGTGTGCGCTATATAAGAAACTGTTAATAAATAATGTTACTATGTCATATATGAAGGCCAATAATTGGCCACTTGGCCAATAAGCACTCTGAAAGGATCAAAAGTGAGAGAAAAATAAGTGTAAGAAAGAGCATAAATTTGACTTTCTTCTACTATTGACATTAGGAGAATCATTCATTAACAGCTGCAAGGAGTGTCACTCTATACCCTGAAGCAATGCAAACTGTTTCATAATAATCTCACTTTGTGGGTCGACATCTTTGGGGAAAAAAAGACAACCCATGTAAACAGAATACAAATAATGTTTTTAGTTTAATATACATATTCTTACCATGACTACATCAAAGTAATCTTCACTAAGAGATAGCAAAGCTTCATTCTTCGCATTTCCTGCATGTATTAAAAGGTTTTTGATCATTTCAAACCAAGCAACCATGTAAAAAAGAAAAGAGGTATTATACTTATAAAGTTTAAACATTTAAAAAGAAAAACAAACTCAATGTTTAATATTTATTTTACTATAACTGGTAAGATGCACAACACATTTAGCAGGATAAATGTATTAACAAAAATATAAACACTTATCTGTTCCACTATTCCCTGCTTAATCACGGTAGTAAGCCACTCTTCACCATCTGTGGTCATACAGTTGGCATACTTATAAATAACATTAAGCACAAGGGAAACATTCTTCAATTTATTCTTCTGCAGTTCCTAAAAAAAAAAAAAACATATGTTTATATTAGTGTTATCCATTTAAAAAGTAAAATCATTAAACATTGAACTTAGAACCTAATTCATATTACTACAACAATCTTATGGTTTGAGTACAAATATGGTATTTGGGGGTCTGTGCACTAGCAAAACCTGTTCTGTGCACAAGTCTGATTCGGTGTAAAGGTGCCCATACACCAAGCAATGTGCACCATGTGTTTTAAATTAGATCGCATCACATCTAGTTAAAAAAACACACGATGTGCTAAAGCATCGTGCGATTTGTACTGGATACGATGCGATCTAGGTCAACAAGTATGTGCACCACATACTTTAAAATTTAAAGTCAATTATGGTATGCTACACCTCTCTGAGAATCTGTATTGTACTGGCGTATACACACTAAGGGATAGGAAAGAATGGCGTATGCACACTAAAGCTGCCCATACACGGTCCGTTTAACGGATCCGTTTGGGACTTAAACCGCACACATCGGATCGGATCGCATCCCTAGTGCATGCAGTGTGCATGCACTGCGATCCGATATGATGTGTACCTAGTACAAAAAGTATGTGCAACACATACATTTTGTACCGTACTATGTGATGCGCGGGAGAGGGCATCGCATAGTACAGAACGGATGCCGGCGAACGGCTCCGTGTATGGGCAGCTTATGGGATACATTTACTAAAGCTTGTAAAATCTAACTGTGTGGAGTTTGTATATTCTCCCCGTACTTGCGTGGGATTCCTCCGGGTGCTCCGGTTTCCTCCCACAATCCAAAAATATACCGGTAAGCTAATTGGCTCCCAACAAATTAACCCTAGAATGTCTGTGTGTGCGTGTACATGTGGTAGGGAATATAGATTGTAAGCTCCACTGGGGCAGGGACTGGTGTGAATGTTCAACTATACACAGTAAAGCGCTGCGGAATATGTATGCGCTATATAAGAAACTGTTATTAAATAAATGGTACTTGTGTATTATCACGGCGCCCAATGTTATATAAATCGCATACGATATCGCATACGATTTGCGGCCGATTCGATCCGCGATCTGATTTAGCGGCCGATTTGCCACGATTTCCTGCCTATCCAAGTCAGCCCAAAGCCTATACACACTAAGGGATACATTTAATAAAGCTTGTAAAATATAAAAGAGTGTTGGTGTCCATAGCAACTAATCAGATTCCATCAATTCTCTATTGCATTCTATAAAATGAAAGACAATCTGATTGGTTGCACCTCATTTATTTTTTAGAAGCTTTAGTAAATGTATCCCTAAGTGTTTTAGGACACATCTATAGGTAACTCATTTATCAAATAAAAAATTAAATAGTGCTAGCGAATATATATTTCTCTTTCATTCATCCTGGTGACACAGCTCAACCTTGGGATGTAGGAGGTTCCGAAGGAGCCAGGCACCTATGCTAAAGCTTTGAGAGGCAGGCTCCTCCCTTCTGCATCCCAACATACCCCAGTTCGTTTTAGGTGCCCACCGGTGTGGGTGCTATGCTGAAGGGCTGCTGCGGCAACCATTGAGTAGCTAGGGCAGGAATTCCCAACCACGGTCCTCAAGGCACACCAACAGTGCAGGTTTTGTAGATATCCAGGTTTGAGCACAGGTGTCTTAATTAGTACCTGAGTGATTCTGATTAAACCATCTGTGCTGAAGCCTAGATATCACTAAAACCTGCACTGTTGGTGTGCCTTGAGGACCGTGGTTGGGAAAGCCTAAGCTAGGGTGTTTGTATTTTTATTAATATTTCACTTTAGTTAGTGCAGGCACAGTGTAAGGCTTGCAGGGAAAGTTCCTCACACTGACAGCGAAGCAGGAGTGACAGAAGCGCATCCTGTCAGCTCCCTGTGTACTGAGAGACGCTGTCTGGTCTCTCTGTACAGCACTAGAAACCTCCTCTCTAGAAGGGTTTTCCTGGACCCTGGGGGACCCCGGAGCCAGCTCCCTGTGTAGGGGGGATCTTGGGTGACGGGCACCCCGCGATGGCGCATGCCATTTTGGAAGGGTTTACAGGCTGAACCCTGCAGAGGTTACAGGAGCTCAGCAGAGCTGGGCAATTCCATGTGGGAGAAACTAACAGTGGGAGCGGCTCACGGGGAAAAAATGCACTAAAGACCTGTCTCCCTGCTGTAGCAAGGACTTTGGTCTCTTCCCTCACTCTGTGTTTGCGGCCCTTTCACCTTCACTGTGCGGAGCTGGAAGGAGAGGAATTTTCCTGCTGACAGTGATTTGGTTCTCCAGAGGAGACGCCATCCACGGAGGGTCATACAGCAGACAGCTAAGTACACTGTTTATATTGTCTTTGTACTGACGCCTGACTGAAAGGTGTAATACTGCTGTGTTAGGGGAGGGAGTGTCGGCCAGGGAAATTAAGTGCAGATTTTGCGGTCTTAAATTAACCCCTGAACAGATGGACCATGGGGACATTTGCCCTTTACGCGAGTCCGTGCCTAGTGGAGCGCAAGCCCAGAGGGCTGAGCAGCCAGAACCTGCGTGGGCTGTTGCCCTGGGGAATTCTGTGTCTGCCTTAGTGCAAATGTTAAACAGGCAGAGAGATGAGTTGGTGAGATCTCCCATGCCATTGTCATCCTCACAGATTTCTATGGGCTCCATTCCCCCTTAGCAAGGGGACCCTGCTTTTCTGCAAGGCAATCTGCATCTGCAGTTTCGAGCTCTACCCTTCAGGCTGGCTACAGCTCTGAGGGTGTTCACCAAGATAATGGCAGTAATGGCAGCTGTGCTCAGGCTTCAGGGAATTGTGATTCTTCCATATCTGGACGACCTGTTTTTCAAAGCAGAGTCAGCGGAGAAGTTGCAGGTGAATCTGTCAAAGGCAATTCTATTTCTGCAGTCATGGGTGGATTTTGAATCTACAAAAATCCCATCTTTGCCCTACTTAGATGCTCCAGTTTTTGGGAGTGCTTCTGGACACTCATCTTCATCAAATGTTTCTACCAGAACCCAAAGCCAGTGACATATGTCAGCTAGTTTGGAATATTTTACAGTCAAACAGTCCATCGGTATGGCATTGCTTGAAACTCCTAGGCAAGATGGTGGCGACCTTCGAAACCCTTCTGTACGCCAGATTCCATTCCAGGACGTTCCAATGGAACATCCTGGTGGTGTTGGTAGGGAAATTCCAAGACCATGAAAACAGAAAGTGTTCTCTTCCTTATTGTTGTGGACGAATGTGGAATCCCTCCAGTTGGGGCATTCCATTCAGTCATGGGAGTGGCTGGTGGTCACCACCGACGCCAGTCTCAGGGGCTGGGGTGCTGAAGCCCTGGAGTCGAGAATACAGGGCCTGTGGTCCAGGGAGGAATCAAAGTTGCTGATCAATGTGCTGGAACGGAGGGCAGTTTGGAAAGCGCTGGTACAGGCGGAAAGAATGTTAAGGGGTTCTCCCATTCGAATCCAATCAGACAATGCCACAGCTGTGGCTTACTTGAACCATCAAGGGGGTACTCGCAGCAAAATTGCGATGAAACAAGTCACCAAGATTTTTCAATGGGCAGAGATAAATGTTCCGCCCTTGTCTGCTGTGTTCATTCCAGGAGTTCGGAGAATGGGCTCTACACCCGGAGATGTTCCAGGAACTAGTCAATCGTTGGGGAATGCCGGATCTGGATTTGATGGCCTCCAGGCACAACTGCCAGGTGCCCAGGTTCTGTGCCAGAACCAGAGATCCGTTAGCATGGGCGGATAATACAGGCCAGCAGGCGCTTCCAAGGGTTTCAGCACTAGCGTGCACATACACATTGAAATTACAAAAAAGTTCTTACACACAACAAGGCACTTAATAAAGTTCAAAAAAGACCCTGCAAAACACTGATATATACAGTTGTAAGGACCATGATAATTTGTATAAATACTGTAATCAATATAATATAACTACTATCAATGATAAATTGCACATTATAATAAGACATGTGGCATCAGATAAATACATTCAATTAAGGTTTACATGCTTCGACACCTTTTAATAAGAAACAATGTAGACTTCATTTCTGATTTAAGCCTCCAATTTTGCAATCCATCTGCTTTCAAGTTGTAAAAGCAATTTACCTCTATTCCCCCCTCTAGTGAGTGGAGGTACATGGTCAATTAATTTTGTACGTGCCACAGGCTGGTCACTGGTGCCGGCTTGAATGGCCGACCTCACTGCCATCCTGTGGTTAGCCATTCTTTCTCGGAATGTGGTTTTCGTTTTCCCCACATAGAGATATCCACAGGGCCAGTAGATCAAATAAATTACAAATTTGGTCATGCAAGTTAGAACATGTTTAATAGGGAGTTTTTTTAATACGCTTTATTAATGGAGGTACTGGATGTACTGTACCTATTGATCCAGGGTATTATTCTAGCGGGTTTTTTTTTGGTGTGTGGCTTTCCTGATAAACATGTTTCCCTAGACATGTTCATTACTTTATCCTTTGCCAGTTTTAAATCAATGATGTTATAACCCTGTTGCACAAACCGTAAGGAAGGAGGGAGGGAGGGGGAGAGGGAGGGAGGGAGAGAGGGAGAGAGAGGGGGAGAGAGAGAGAGGGGGAGAGAGAGAGGGGGAGAGAGAGAGGGAGAGAGAGGGAGAGGTGATGGTTACTGCCGCCCGGCGTCTCACTATCCCGGCCCCTTCCTATCTCCTAGTGTCTTTCTGTCCCCTTCCTACCACCTAGCATCTCTCTATCCCCTCCCCACCACCTAGTATCTCTCTATCCCTTCTCCACAGCCTAGTGTCTTACAATTCTCTCCCCACCGCCTAGCATCTCTCTATCCTCTCCCCACCGCCTAGCATCTCTCTATCCCCTCCTTACCACCTAGCATCTCTCTATCCCCTCCCCACCACCTGGCATCTCTCTATCCCCTCCCCACAGCCTAGCATCTCACTATGCACTCCCCTCCGCCTAGGGTGTCTCTATCCCTTCCCTACTGCCCTGCATCATTCTATCACCTCCCTACCGCCCTAGAGCTCACTATCCACTCCCTACTGCCTACTGTCAATCTACCCCTTCCATAACACCTTTGATCTATCTCCTTCATATTGCCCTGCATCTATCTGTCCCCTCCAGCAGATAAAAACTTGTGCTGAACCACATTATCGTAGTAATGGGGTGAGCCTGCAGTGCGGAGTATGTTATTTTTTTTTTTTTGGAGGCCCTTTCAAGATTTTGCTATGGGGCCCACAAAGCTCTAGTTAAGCCCTTGCCTGCAGTCTTCCTAGCTGCGCTGACAGTCCCACTCGCCTCAGCCATGGAGGTGACTGACAGGTAGTCCCGCCCCTCCTCAGCCCTAGCGTCGTGACTGCCAGCATCTATCAATTCCTCCTGCATGCAGACTATAGGTCTGCTGAGGATCTGGTGATACAGGGCTAGGTATGTATATGTGGTGCACAGAGCGCTAACAACCTATTCGATGATACAGATGATGTGATGTGACAGTAAACAAATATTGATTAAAGAATAAAAAATGAATAGACACTCCAAGAAGATACAAGGGGCTGCAAAAGTCTCGGTGGTCACGTTTTTCCGACGTGTCCAGTGAAAAGATATAGTCAATAGTAGACGACTGCGCCTTCAGTGTACAATGTAAAAATAAAAATCCTTAAAATATACAGTGATATGCGTACCAGAGATACGAGAAAAGATCGCGTGTAGTGATAACTCTCTTGTGTTCGTCTCCTGTTTGGTTCTCCTTGTCCACCGAAACGGAACTCGGATGAAGTATAAGGACCCAGAGAGGAGAGGATAATTTTCAGTTAGGTGCAAAAAATATTTTGCTTAAGGTGACTGGTGATGAGTGGTGGTTTGCTGCCACCGTGTGGTGAAAACTTAAATTACACCCAGTGTAAAAATGTGAAAATGAAAGGATAACTCACATTTGACAGGGGTCCAATGTCAACAGGGACCCCTGCAATCTTTCAATTTTTAGGATACCTTAAACGAAGAGAACCTCCCACCAAGGGGGGTAAGAAAAATCGATAGTGTGATATAGTTTAAAAATAGGGATTTAATGAACAGAATAAAAACATAAGTAATAGACTCGTACAATTATACAGTAAAAAAAGAGCTTATCTGGAGTGTGCCTCAAGCACAATGGAGGGTGGAGAATAGTGTCCAGAGTGACCAACGCGTTACATCCCCTTTATTCTGTTTGACCCTTGATGAAGTCCCAAACAGAATAAAGGGGATGAAACGCGTTGGTCACTCTGGACACTATTCTCCACCCTCCATTGTGCTTGAGGCACACTCCAGATAAGCTCTTTTTTTACTGTATAATTGTACGAGTCCATTACTTATGTTTTTATTCTGTTCATTAAATCCCTATTTTTAAACTATAACACACTATCGATTTTTCTTACCCCCCTTGGTAGGAGGTTCTCTTCGTTTAAGGTATCCTAAACATTGAAAGATTGCAGGGGTCCCTGTTGACATTGGACCCCTGTCAAATGTGAGTTATCCTTTCATTTTCACATTTTTACACTGGGTGTAATTTAAGTTTTCACCACACGGTGGCAGCAAACCACCACTCATCACCAGTCACCTTAAGCAAAATATTTTTTGCACCTAACTGAAAATTATCCTCTCCTCTCTGGGTCCTTATACTTCATCCAAGTTCCGTTTCGGTGGACAAGGAGAACCAAACAGGAGACGGACACAAGAGAGTTATCACTACACGCGATCTTTTCTCGTATCTCTGGTACGCATATCACTGTATATTTTAAGGATTTTTATTTTTACATTGTACACTGAAGGCGCAGTCGTCTACTATATATATATATATATATATATATATATATATATATATATATATATATATATATATATATATATATATATATATATATATATATATATATATATATATATCCAAAAACCAGTTTATCCTTTAAGCGCTGATGTCTGCAGGAGAATGTCCAGGATATATATAAAATCAGGCCGTGCTGCACTCCTATTAGGGCCCTTCCAACTCAGCCCAATCTGTAAAATGCATAGAAAGAAAAAAGGAGGCGCACCATAGTGTAGTATTTAAAGTTTAAAAGTAGAAACTTTACTGAAGCGATTAAAAACTCACACAAGTACAGGTGTTATAAGATATATAACACATAAGCGCATATTACAGGTATATCACCGCAAGACAGCTCTCAAACAATTTCGCGCTGCACTCTCAGCCTGGATCCCGGACCAGCCGCGTCACTGCGTTGCCGCGTCACAACCTCCGTCCTCCAGCTCCGCCCAAACGCGTTTCGTCCTACGGGACTTCGTCAGTGGGTGTGTCTATCTCACAGACACCAAGGGTATATATAGCAAGTCAAACAAATTAATTAATTGCCGCTTTGCATTCTGGGATTGCCTGACTTCCAGTCATTCAATTGAGGACAGGCTGCATACTCTATTTTTCTAATGGTGTATCATTCTACAGCTGTATTACGGCAGCCATTTTTTTGAAGATTCTGACCCCAATTACTGAGGCAGCCATTTTACTATTACTTTTATTTGTCCCGGCATTTCCAGAAAGCAGCGCGTTTACAAAACTACAAAGGAATAAACAATATATACATAGGATACCTAAATCCATATAAATTAAGTAAACATCCAATATTCAATACAAACGAGAAATTTCTATATTTCTTAAATCGCGTTCATCATCAAAAAGAAACGATTATGCAGTACAATGTTAATATTCAGACAAAGAGAAAAAAGTGCATATATATATATATATATAGCAGCATATTAATAAAAATAAAAAAATAAAAAAATAAAAAATACATAAGTAATACATGTCAAGTATATAAAAACATATATGAGAACATGTATAAAAAACAAGTATAAAAATGTATAAAAATTCTTGGACGCTAATCCAAATAATTCATTATTCTATACTAGTTGATCCAATCTGGAAAAAGGGGAGAATACAAAAGTAACAAAGCAAGAAGATAATAATATTACAGTTATTATTCTTAATCTTTTATAGAATTATGTAATTTATGTGGAAATATTTTATTGTATCCAAAAAAGTTATTATTGTTATTTGAGGTAACAGCCTGGTGCCCATTGGTGGTAATTCCCTAACTGAACTTTTTAAGGGCGGTAGGGATGTTGCCATCCAACTACTACCATCCCAGATCAGAAGGTGCAGCCCACCAGCAGTTTGGACCCAAACTGCCACCTCCACAATAGATATCACAAATGTCAATAATCGATGGTCAGAGAAATGGTGTAATATCGCAATTTTCATTAAGACCACCTGGTACCAGTGTGTTCAACTGGTGTATCCACCAGGTTTCCCGTTTAGCCAGTTTAATATGAAGGTTGCCCTTTCTTTCATCTAGTTTTACATGTTCTATCCCTTTAAAGGAAAAATTCTTGAGACTTGATTTCTGACATTTCAAAAAATGCCGTGCAACACTTGAATGGGGGTCCTTATTCACTATACTTCTTTTATGCTCAAGAATCCGCAATTTAAGATTTCTTTTAGTTTTTCCAACATATTTTGCCCCACATTGACATTCTAACATGTAAATTACACTACAAGTCTGACAATTTAAAAGGCTCTTAATAAAAAAGCTCTTTTCATTGTTGTAGTTTTTGAAAGTCAACCTTTCTTTACTTGCAAATTGACACACCGAACATTTGGAACAGGGGAAAAATCCTTTAGAGGATTTAAGCCATGTACTATTTTCTACAGTTGCTGGGAGAAAACTCGGCGCCAATCTCGCCTTTAGGGATTGCGCTTTTTTGAAAATAACCTGAGGTTGTTGTGGTAAAACCTTTCCCAAGATGGGGTCAAGTAAAAGGATACCCCAATGCTTTTTTAGAATATGTTTAATTTCCCCACTTCTATCATTATATCTTGTTACAAAAGGTACAAAAAATTCACTTTTAGCTGGTAGCGATTCTTTTTTCTTATATTCCAACAGTTCTCTTCTTGGTAAATTCTTAGCTCTATCGATGCTTTTTTTAATGAGTTTCTCAGGATATTTCTTTTCCCTAAACCTACCACCATATATTTCACTTTGTTCAACAAATTTTGAATCTTCCTGACAGTTACGTCTTAATCTCACAAATTGTGAAAATGGAATATTACTTTTCCACTTGTCTAGATGACAACTCTCGAAGTGGACGTAACTGTTACTATCAACACTTTTAATGTATGTATATGTATTTATTTGTTTGTTTTCCACATTGCATTTTGACGTGTCTAACACTAAATCCAAAAACTCAATTTTTTCTTTTTGACAGTTTGATGTAAACCTTAAGTTTAAGTCATTCTCATGTATTAATTTAACGAAATCATGAAATTCACTTGGGGTACCCCCCCATATTATTATCACGTCATCAATGTACCGTTTAAATAATTTTATATGGTGTAGGTAGGGATTCATCTGATTATCAAAAATATATTTTTGTTCCCAAATGCCAAGGTATAGACACGCGAAACTTGGTGCAAAGGGCGTTCCCATAGCGGTCCCGCACCTCTGCACCAAGAACTGGTCCTGGAACAAATAAAAGTAATAGTAAAATGGCTGCCTCAGTAATTGGGGTCAGAATCTTCAAAAAAATGGCTGCCGTAATACAGCTGTAGAATGATACACCATTAGAAAAATAGAGTATGCAGCCTGTCCTCAATTGAATGACTGGAAGTCAGGCAATCCCAGAATGCAAAGCGGCAATTAATTAATTTGTTTGACTTGCTATATATACCCTTGGTGTCTGTGAGATAGACACACCCACTGACGAAGTCCCGTAGGACGAAACGCGTTTGGGCGGAGCTGGAGGACGGAGGTCGTGACGCGGCAACGCAGTGACGCGGCTGGTCCGGGATCCAGGCTGAGAGTGCAGCGCGAAATTGTTTGAGAGCTGTCTTGCGGTGATATACCTGTAATATGCGCTTATGTGTTATATATCTTATAACACCTGTACTTGTGTGAGTTTTTAATCGCTTCAGTAAAGTTTCTACTTTTAAACTTTAAATACTACACTATGGTGCGCCTCCTTTTTTCTTTCTATGCATTTTACAGATTGGGCTGAGTTGGAAGGGCCCTAATAGGAGTGCAGCACGGCCTGATTTTATATATATCCTGGACATTCTCCTGCAGACATCAGCGCTTAAAGGATAAACTGGTTTTTGGAGATTGTGGACTTCCTAAAATCCTTCTGCTGCGATTGTTTGCAGGTGTATCCTTATACCTTAAATGAACAGTGTGGCATATTATGGTATTCGTTTTTATTGTCTATACTTATTATTTTTATTCTCCTGATTTTTGTGCATAATATATTGCTTGTTAATATCCTCTGCAGCTAGAGTGTGTATATATAGCAAAAATGTCGCGTTCTGACTATAGAGCAAAAAGATATGATGAATGTCATAGAATTTTGAATGATTGTCTTAAAAAGACCCAAGAGAGGAAAGTTAAAATTATAAATGAGGACATGGATATAGAATCAATTTGTGATTACCAGGAGAAACTCCTAATAAAAGAAATGAGATTAAGCTGGGAAATTACCTCAATTGAAAATTATTTAGAGGTAGGGAGAATCCCCAGGGGTTTAAGAATTCACAAAAATCCCACCTTTGGTAATGAAAGGACAGAATTTAAAGAGAAATGGTATGAAATTCTGGACGCTTGTTCCAAAGATTTAATGAGACTAATTGTGTTGGAAAGAAAAAGAGAGTTGAGTGAACTCGATAATGAAATGAATACATTACTCATTAAAGTAGAACCTATAAAGAATTTAGACGACTATAGGGAGATTAAGAAAGAAATTGATGAGAAAGTCACTAAACTAGAAATGGATATAATTGAAACAAAAGTATCAAAGTTTAAAAGGGATTTAATGGATTACAAGAATGATAAAGTAAGAAATTGGTCAAATAATAGAGAGAGAAGAGGGGAATGGGAGAATAATAGAGAGAGAAGAGGGGAGCGGGAGAACAATTCATGGAAACAAGTCCCTTACCGAAAAAATTATAAGAAAATCTACAATAGGAGAGAGGAAAATAGGTTTGAACTACCTTTGTCAAATAGATATGAAAAAATAGAATCCCCAAATGTACAACAGCAAAAAAACGAGAGACAGAGAAATTTCTCAAACAGAGAAAGGTTTGTAAAAAGGTACCCCAGGAAAAATTGGAGGGACAGTCAACAAGAAAGTCCAGCCCCCCAAAAAAGGAAAAAAGAAATACAAGAAGGGGAAAGAGAGGAGGAAAACGGAAAAAGATGGAGAGGGGGGATCAATCGGTAATTAATGGCATTTATAACCTATCCCGTTATCAACTTAAAACTGAAGATATAAACTTATTACAAAGAGGTTTAAATTTTGCTCCAAGTGAAGGTCCAAAAGACTTTGACTTGTTCATAGATGCAAATAAATTTGTGAGAAATCTTACTTTAAAACGCCATTTTATGAAACAAAATAAAAATACAGAGAACACAGAATCCGATAAAATTGAAGACACTGCCCTGACTAAATTAAAGAAAAAATCATCTTTTTACCCCATAGAATCACGAGGTAATTATGTAGAGACTTATTTTGATTTGATTAAACAAGATCTGAGTAAACTTGAAGTCAAAACAAAAAGTAAAACTAAAAATAAAAATAACTTAAGTGCGTTTGAGATAAAAGCACTGAGAGATTTAGAAAAGAATGAGTCTCTTATAATTAAAAGTGCAGACAAAGGAGGGGGGGTAGTAGTTCTCGATAAAGAGGACTACCTTAATGAGGCTTGGAGAATCCTGAGTGATGAAAATACATACATAAAAGTAAAGGAAGACCAAACCGAGAAAATGGTCCTTGAGATTAATTGTATGCTTAGGAAAGGATATCAGGATGGTTGTTTATCTGAGAAGGAGTTGGCCTATTTATTTATAGACTGCCCCAGAATACCAATATTTTATTATTTGCCCAAGCTGCATAAAACATTAATAAAGCCCCCAGGGCGCCCCATAATATCGGGGATTGATTCTGCAACTTCAAAATTGTCGGAATTTGTCGACCTGTGTATTAAAAACTATGTGATAAAATTGGAAACATATGTAAAAGATTCAACACAGATACTAAAGATTTTAGATGAGATTTCATGGGACCCTTCTTTTAGCTGGTGTACAATAGATATTGAAGCTTTGTATACTAGTATCCCACATGAAAAAGGGATAGATGCGGTAAACCAATATCTTCTTAATGATCCCTTATTAAGTACCAATAAAAGAGAATTTATACTGGAATGCATGAGATATATCTTGAAAAATAATTTCTTTAAATTCCAGGACCAGTTCTTGGTGCAGAGGTGCAGGACCGCTATGGGAACGCCCTTTGCACCAAGTTTTGCGTGTCTATACCTTGGCATTTGGGAACAAAAATATATTTTTGATAATCAGATGAATCCCTACCTACACCATATAAAATTATTTAAACGGTACATTGATGACGTTATAATAATATGGGGGGGTACCCCAAGTGAATTTCATGATTTCGTTAAATTAATACATGAGAATGACTTAAACTTAAGGTTTACATCAAACTGTCAAAAAGAAAAAATTGAGTTTTTGGATTTAGTGTTAGACACGTCAAAATGCAATGTGGAAAACAAACAAATAAATACATATACATACATTAAAAGTGTTGATAGTAACAGTTACGTCCACTTCGAGAGTTGTCATCTAGACAAGTGGAAAAGTAATATTCCATTTTCACAATTTGTGAGATTAAGACGTAACTGTCAGGAAGATTCAAAATTTGTTGAACAAAGTGAAATATATGGTGGTAGGTTTAGGGAAAAGAAATATCCTGAGAAACTCATTAAAAAAAGCATCGATAGAGCTAAGAATTTACCAAGAAGAGAACTGTTGGAATATAAGAAAAAAGAATCGCTACCAGCTAAAAGTGAATTTTTTGTACCTTTTGTAACAAGATATAATGATAGAAGTGGGGAAATTAAACATATTCTAAAAAAGCATTGGGGTATCCTTTTACTTGACCCCATCTTGGGAAAGGTTTTACCACAACAACCTCAGGTTATTTTCAAAAAAGCGCAATCCCTAAAGGCGAGATTGGCGCCGAGTTTTCTCCCAGCAACTGTAGAAAATAGTACATGGCTTAAATCCTCTAAAGGATTTTTCCCCTGTTCCAAATGTTCGGTGTGTCAATTTGCAAGTAAAGAAAGGTTGACTTTCAAAAACTACAACAATGAAAAGAGCTTTTTTATTAAGAGCCTTTTAAATTGTCAGACTTGTAGTGTAATTTACATGTTATAATGTCAATGTGGGGCAAAATATGTTGGAAAAACTAAAAGAAATCTTAAATTGCGGATTCTTGAGCATAAAAGAAGTATAGTGAATAAGGACCCCCATTCAAGTGTTGCACGGCATTTTTTGAAATGTCAGAAATCAAGTCTCAAGAATTTTTCCTTTAAAGGGATAGAACATGTAAAACTAGATGAAAGAAAGGGCAACCTTCATATTAAACTGGCTAAACGGGAAACCTGGTGGATACACCAGTTGAACACACTGGTACCAGGTGGTCTTAATGAAAATTGCGATATTACACCATTTCTCTGACCATCGATTATTGACATTTGTGATATCTATTGTGGAGGTGGCAGTTTGGGTCCAAACTGCTGGTGGGCTGCACCTTCTGATCTGGGATGGTAGTAGTTGGATGGCAACATCCCTACCGCCCTTAAAAAGTTCAGTTAGGGAATTACCACCAATGGGCACCAGGCTGTTACCTCAAATAACAATAATAACTTTTTTGGATACAATAAAATATTTCCACATAAATTACATAATTCTATAAAAGATTAAGAATAATAACTGTAATATTATTATCGTCTTGCTTTGTTACTTTTGTATTCTCCCCTTTTTCCAGATTGGATCAACTAGTATAGAATAATGAATTATTTGGATTAGCGTCCAAGAATTTTTATACATTTTTATACTTGTTTTTTATACATGTTCTCATATATGTTTTTATATACTTGACATGTATTACTTATGTATTTTTTATTTTTTTATTTTTATTTTTATTAATATGCTGCTATATATATATATATATATGCACTTTTTTCTCTTTGTCTGAATATTAACATTGTACTGCATAATCGTTTCTTTTTGATGATGAACGCGATTTAAGAAATATAGAAATTTCTCGTTTGTATTGAATATTGGATGTTTACTTAATTTATATGGATTTAGGTATCCTATGTATATATTGTTTATTCCTTTGTAGTTTTGTAAACGCGCTGCTTTCTGGAAATGCCGGGACAAATAAAAGTAATAGTAAAATGGCTGCCTCAGTAATTGGGGTCAGAATCTTCAAAAAAATGGCTGCCGTAATACAGCTGTAGAATGATACACCATTAGAAAAATAGAGTATGCAGCCTGTCCTCAATTGAATGACTGGAAGTCAGGCAATCCCAGAATGCAAAGCGGCAATTAATTAATTTGTTTGACTTGCTATATATACCCTTGGTGTCTGTGAGATAGACACACCCACTGACGAAGTCCCGTAGGACGAAACGCGTTTGGGCGGAGCTGGAGGACGGAGGTCGTGACGCGGCAACGCAGTGACGCGGCTGGTCCGGGATCCAGGCTGAGAGTGCAGCGCGAAATTGTTTGAGAGCTGTCTTGCGGTGATATACCTGTAATATGCGCTTATGTGTTATATATCTTATAACACCTGTACTTGTGTGAGTTTTTAATCGCTTCAGTAAAGTTTCTACTTTTAAACTTTAAATACTACACTATGGTGCGCCTCCTTTTTTCTTTATATATATATATATATATATATATATATATATATATATATATATATATATATATATATATATATATATATATATATATATATATATATATATATATATATCGCATCATTTTGCCCTTTAAAATTAAAATGTGCCCTTCCGACTGAAAAAGGTGTCCTCCCCTAAAAAATTTCTAGAGTTAACACTATACTAGTATATATTGTCTTGCTATAAAACTACAGTTATATGGCACACATTAGCTGGTAAACAATAATTTGTACATGCAATTAGATACCGTACCCTGCATATGAGCTGGTCAATTTTCAAAAGAAAGTCCTTGCTGCATTTTTGGTAACTGGATTCCTTCTGTAGTAATCCTTCAAGGGGTAAAAATGCATGCCTTCTCAATGCATTATCAATAAGTGCTTCGATCTAATAAAGAGAAAAGTTTTGTACAAGCAATGTATTTGGAACTGGAGATATAGGTGCAAGATAAATTTGTTTTTATTTATAAATCTATATCACGCAAAGCTGCTTCTCGTAGTTGGTCCTATATATGAAGAAAGAAAAAAAAAAAAACTAGAGCGTGCTGTATAAAAATTAATAAAAAAAAAGTGATATTCCTTAATAACATAGTGGTTGATATTTGAAAGATTGAATAAAATGTTCAACTACTGTCCCATCTCATGATTTCTAATAGGTTCTTTAAGGTTGAGTCACCATAGAATGACGAATGATGTGACCAATCAAATCTGGAAATATACCCTTCTGCCAAGTTAACTGTAAAAACTGTCTTTTTGTCTTCACAGTGGACACTGGTTATGGGTGGAGCTTCAGCAACAGGCACCAAGGAGTTAAATCTTTTTGAGTATAGCCCAGGCCTCTCCTCCCCAATACTCTGCACCCAGGCCCCAGTTTTACTAACCAGGCCTCAGAAATGAGGGGAGAAGAGGAAAACATCATATTCAGCTAAGGAATCTCCATGACAGGAGAAATTTCAGCCAGCCAGAAGCGTGAGAACAGGCGCCCAGTATCCACCATGGATTCACTAAAAAGGATTTTACAAAGACCAATCCAATTTTTTCTTTTATGACAATGGTGGTCACAGCGACATCCCAAAGCTGTCCCCTCAAGGAAGGGAACACTACCATTAAAGTTGGAATTCTTCAGCTGCAGACTGGTGGTGTTAATGTGTAATAACTCGTAATTATGTGGTGATCCTACATTAAGTAGGTCTCCAACTACAAGAATAAAGGTGGCCATACATCTACAGATCGATTGTCAGATTGGGCTGGTTGGAACAAAATCCTGGTAATGGATGAGAGCAAATGACAGTTGACCATTTGCTTTGAATTGCTGGAAAACTGCCAAAAACGGTCATTCAGTTATTACCAGGTTTTTGTTTCAACCAGCCCAATCTGACAATCGATCTGTAGATGTATGGCCACCTTAAAAGTCTAAATTTAATAATCTGCGCTAATTTTAACGAGGTGCATACAGGTATGAATATTAGACACAATTTTAATCAAATATTTTTTTTAATAATAAGATTTTTTTTTTTTAATATATATATATATATATATATATATATATATATATATATATATATATATATATATATATATATATATATATATCACAATATAATAAAAACAAAAGAATAAAAAAATTATAATAAAAATATAGGTACTTATGTAGTATCTGGGCTGCCGATTTTTTGATTGTATGCCTTAAGTTAAGGCATACAATCAGATGCGATGCGATATCGCATCGCATCGCATCGCATCCGATATCGGATGCGATGACCCGATTTTTCCATAGGAATCAATGTTAAAATGATTCCTATGGAAAAATGGGTCCTTTTCATACCCCTACTATCCAAGTGGGCATGGAGTTGGATATAAACCTGTGGCGAGCGTAGCGAGCCACCGAGCCCGAAGCGTGGCGAGCGAAGCGAGCCCCGCGAGGGGACGGTATTCGTCCCCTCGCGGGGCTCGCTTCGCTCGCCACGCTTCGGGCTCGGTGGCTCGCTACGCTCGCCACAGGTTTATATCCAACTCCATGCCCACTTGGATAGTAGGGGTATGAAAAGGACCCATTTTTCCCATTGAATTCCATGTTAAAATGGACTCAGTCCATTTTAACATTGATTCCTATGGAAAAATCGGGTCATCGCATCGCATCGCATCGAATCGCATGGTCGCATGCGATCTCCCGATCCGACCCGATTTAGAAATCGGCAGCCCAGATACTACATAAGTACCAAAATATATTGTGTATATATATATCTACAATAAAAATGATTAGAGCAAGCACTCCATAGAGCGTGAATCAGTTTAAAAAATGTATTAATAAAAACAAAAGACGGCAGTCTAACCTGTGGAGAACAGACCACCGCTGTCGCCTGCCACCTTTTGAAAAACAGCATTTCATGTGAATATACTGCGGTGTGTTGTACCACCTCATTCGGTACGTGATCCCTGCTCTCTGTATCAACTGTGTACCTTTTATTAACACATTTTTTTTTTTTTCAATAATAGATTTTTATTAGGTCTTCAAAAAAAAGTACAAAGTAGAAATGCATATACAAAAACATGAGCGATACTCAAACACGTCAGTGTTAAAGAAGTTTGCTTCACAATGAGATCACCCAATAATCTGGTTGGACAATGACATGGAGATATATAGCATTATTATAAACTTCCTTAGGGACCTAAACTTTTTCAATTTTAATATAACCATTAGTACATACAAACTTGGAAGGTAACAAATATATAGAAGAAAGAAAGAGGGGGGAAGAGAAGAGAGAAGGAGACAGACACAAAAGGGAAGAGATACAGCAACATATAATAGTGTAGTCATAGTTTAGTACCTGCGTCACATTAGGAGTTACTCGTTGCCAGGTGGGAGGGCATGCAATAAGATCTATCAGTGGATTGAGGCAAACATCTTATATGTGTGGAGGCTAGTTGAAGGCTGAAAAGTTCCACCTGTCGTCTATAAACATAGGGAGGTTCTGTGATTCCCTATATTCGCACCACTTCAACCACTTGAGGTGAGTCGATGAGGCGACAGGTGAGTATTGTACATTTGCTGTTTCGAAGAGGAAATGGTTATGGACCTTATTCACAATATGGTTGAATGAAGGTATGTCTGTGGATTTCCAGTTATGGCCTATAGCTGCTTTTGTAGCTATTAGGATATGCCTTAAAATATATAATTCTCCCCTACCTAGATGTTCATGATGGTGCAGTAGCGCTACAACCGGGTCTAGCTGGATATTGGTTCTAATTACTACGCTAATAAGATCAAAGATTTCTATCCACAGGGATCGGACCTTTGGGCACTCCCAGAAGATGTGGAAGATAGAGCCCACCTCGCCACAATTTCTCCAGCATAAGTCTGAGACATTTAGCCATATGGCATGGAGTCTCTTGGGAGTGAAATATGTCCTATGACAGAGTTTATAGAACATTTCAGCATGTTGCGAGCATTTGGAAATTTTAAAACCTGAGTAGAGGATAGAGTCCCATGTCTCTTCGTTCAGGGAAGTATTGAGGTCGAGTTCCCACTTTAATTGGGCAGGTAGTTTCCCTTGCTTAGTTGTAGATATTAGGAAGTTGTACCACCTAGAGATGCCGCCTTTGTGCGATTGGGGAGATAGCTTAAAGGTGAGTATTTTAGGTGTAGGGAGTCCTACTGTGGAGCCTGTGCTAGTAGCGGTAAGCCAGTGTCGAATCTGTAAGTATTTATAGAAATCATTTTTATGTAACCCGTATTTTCCCTGGAGCGAGGAGAATTGCATTAGAGACCCCCCCTGCACTAATTGGCCGAGGGAGGATATGCCCACCGAGGTCCAAGACTCTAAATGTAGATCAGGGATCAGTTTGGCGATAGAGTTAAGGGATAGCTCCGCGCTTGGCAGAGACATCTCTTTTGTCCCCGCGATCACCTCGTTCCATACCTCCAGGGTTGCCTTAACTGCTAGTCCCAGCTCCGGTCTATGCGGAATAGCCCGGGCAGGAAGCCAGCATAGGTCTACTAGTGGTACATTCGGGGAAAGGGACCGTTCCAGCACCACCCATGGCTTGGGGGAGCTCGGTTCAAACAAGTCCCTTGCCTGGCTTAACAGGCAGGCCAGGTTGTATTTTTCAATATCTGGGTACCCGAGTCCCCCAAGGCACTTCGGTAACGCCGTTGTGCTCCTAGCTAGTCTTGGTCTAGTCCCCCTCCAAATATATTTAGTGAATATCTTGTTAATTTTATGCATTAAAGACTTGGGAAGTTTTCTAGGAATTGCTCGGAAGAGATAGATTAGTTTAGGAAGAAGAATCATTTTAGAGGCCGCCAATCTGGCCAACCATGAGATTTCGTGGGTGAACCATTCTGTTATCATTTTCTCAAAAGATGTGAGAAGCGGCAGAAAGTTGCACTCAATCAAATGCACATCCCTAGTTATGAACACTCCCAAGTATTTAATTGATCGCGTTTGCCAGGCGTATCTATACATATCCTTCATGCGGGCCGCCCCCTCAGCTGGAATATTGAGTGGAAGGGCCTCCGTCTTAGAGGTATTGAGCTTGTAATATGATACAGAGGAATATTCCTCCAGCACTTTGTGTAGAGCCGGAAGAGAGCTCTCCGGGTTCTCTAGGCAGAGGAGTACGTCGTCGGCAAACAAGGAGATCTTGTGGGTCATACCTCCTATCTTTGGGCCTTTTATTAGGCTATCTGTCCTAATTTTTTCAGCTAATGGCTCCCATAGCCAAGACGAATATGAGTGGGGATAGGGGGCAGCCCTGTCTGGTGCCGTTGGATATAGGGAAACTAGACGAGAGGCAACCATTGACAAACACCTTCGCGGAAGGACAGTATAAGGCAAAAATGGCAAAAATGGAATCTAAAAATCTCCCCTTGATTCCGAACCGCAGCAGAACCTCTCTTAAATATCCCCAATGTAATCTATCGAACGCTTTTTCAGCGTCTAATGAGAGTAGCAGTAATAGGGACTTTCTGTGGTCACATACTCCTAGAATATCAGACTCTCCGTGTATTGTCCGGGGCCTGTCTTCCCGGCACAAACCCCACCTGATCTGCCGCAACTAGAGAGGGGAGCAGAGGTGCCAGTCTATTGGCTATCAGTTTAGCGTATAGTTTCAGGTCTGTATTCAATAGGGCTATAGGGCGGTAATTCTGGACCGAAGTGGGAGACTTCCCAGGCTTTGGTATAGTGACTATACGAGCTTCAAGTAATTCTCTTGGGAAGCATGTAGAAGAGGAAGCTTCATTGAAGACTCTGGTAAGCGTTGGGCACAACTCTGTCTTAAAACATTTATAGAAATTGGATGGAAAGCCATCCGGTCCAGGGGCTTTGTCATTTGGCAGATCAACTGCAGCTTCCACCTCAGCTAGCGACCATGGGGTGCACAGGGACTGACTGGCCTCGGATTCCAACGCAGGCAGATTAATACCTTCGAGAAACGCATCTATGTCAGCCTTCAAAGGTTGAGGCGTGAGTTGGTCTTTATTGAGGTTATATAGCTTGCTATAGTATTCCGCGAAGGTGTCTGCAATCTGGAAGGGATCTGTCACCCTGGCACCACTGGAGTTTATCAATAAATTTACCTTCGCCTTAGCCCTTTTTCCCCTTAGCTTCCTGGCTAAAAGACGGCCCGCCTTGTTGCCGAAAACATAAAAACGTTGATTTAATTTAGCTATATTTTTTTGGATTTCCCGGAATGTGAAAGCGTTAACCTTGTCCCTAGTTTGGGTCAGAGACTTAAAGAGGGATTTGTCTGAGGGATTGGCCTTATGGGCCGCCTCTAGTCTGGAGAGCTCTACCTCCACTTCCTTAAAATTCCTTGCTTCAGACCTCTTCAATCTAGCTGCTGCTTTAATTGCGGATCCCCTCACTACTGCCTTTAAAGCGCACCAATGATTAAATACCCCTGTATCTTCTGGTATATTAGTAGATAAATAAAGGGAAAGAGACTCTTGAATGGCCTGCTTTGATTCTATGTGTGACAGGGCAAGTCTCCCCAATTTCCAAGGACCTGGGGGGGCCCGGAATGATCCCAGATCCCACTCCAGTCGCACCGGGGCGTGGTCCGACCACGTAATAGGTAGTATCTCGGCTTTACGCAGGGAAGCCAGAGTCCATTTGTCAATTAGCGCTAAATCAATTCTCGAGTACGACTGGTGGGGATGTGAGAAGAAGGTGTAGTCACGCAGTCCAGGGTGTTTTGCCCGCCAGGCATCATGGAGGTCATATTCATTAATAGCCTGTCTAAATCTACGGGAATGATCCGGAAGATGAGGGGCCCTACGTTTAGAGGTATGGGATCTATCCAGGACTGAATCTAAGACCATGTTGAAGTCCCCCAGGATGAAAATAGGACCTTTAGCATGCTTCTGAACCTTTAGCAGCAGCTTCCTACAGAAACTGATTTGCTTAGTATTTGGGGCATAGCATGAAACTAGGGTGGTCTCCACTCCCTCTAACTTACCAACCAAAATCAGAAACCTACCCTCGGGGTCGGCATACTGGTGAGACAGTGTGTAAGCGCAGTCTGCTGATATTAGAATCGCCACTCCTGCCTTCTTGGAGGGACCATTCGCTGTAAAGCACTGCGGATACCTATTGTCACTAAGTCTCGGGGGGGCTGACTTGATGAAATGTGTCTCTTGAATAGCTACAATGTGAGCCTTCATTTTATAGAAGGAGGTTAACGCTAATTTCCTCTTCTGCGGCGAGTTCAGACCTTTTACATTCATAGAGATGATGTTAACCATTGTCAAAGTTAAGGAAAGCTGGGATATATTCGCTAGAGAATGCTCTCTTTAATATGAAATTATGCTCCGTCTCATAGAGTAAGACTACCTGGTAGACAAGCAGGGGGAGACAGGATACACTAGGGAGGAACGCAGAAAGATCAAAAGGTAAAGAAAAGGTGAAAGTAAAAAAGGTGACTCTCAGAAGAGTCGTAGTGGGGGACCAAACAGAGGGTTCCCCAAACATAATACTAGGGGGGGTAGTGGACTGGTACCCCCCGCCCATCTAAGAACATAACATACCATTATCAACTGATTACCTGTACTTTAGCTTAACAGAGGCTTAGCCAGCTAACTGGAGAGGAGCAAATAGCTCTAAACAATTAAAGCAGTAATAACAATAGTTCTGGGCGGGCCAGGCCTGCGCATGAGTTCTATGAGTAGCCCGCTTAAATCTACATACACAACATTAATTGTAGCAAGCGTCTGAACAGACCAATGCGGGACCTGGAGCGTGACACTGCCATGCCATTACTCTGCCAGTGTCCAGTCCTGCTGTACCTGTCCAGCAGACGATGCCGCAGGGGGCGTCTCCGACAGCCTCCATCTAGATAAAAATTTCTCACCCTCCTCTACTGACGAGACAGAGATTGTAGATCCTTCACGTTGGATCAATAGCCGCGTTGGGAAGCCCCAGCGATAGAGAATATTTGCTATCCTTAAAGCTGACGTGATCGGCTGGAGAGAGCGCCGTTTAGCGAGTGTTTCTCGTGAGAGATCACCAAAGAGCTGGAAGGAGCCCAGGGCCGATGCAGACTCAGACGAGGGCCTAGCCGCTTTCAACAGCGCCTCCTTAACATGAAAGAAGTGCACCCTCATTAGGACATCTCTCGGTACACCTTCAGGGGCACTCCTGGCCTTGGGGAGTCTGTATCTGGTCGAGTAGAAGGTCAGCAGACGAGGCCGAAGGCAGCAACTTTCTGAAGATGTCCAGG